>NW_028176195.1:1767500-2296338 GCF_949987555.1 Borostomias antarcticus
TGTGCTCAGATGGGCTGGGGGGCAGCTAGGAAGGGAAGTCTTCCTCATCAGAATGCTGGGGAGTGCTCAGATGGACTGTGCTTGGATGGGCTGTGCTCAGGCGGACTTCTGCAGATACCTAAAGACACAATGAAATGGCCGTAAATACACAACGCACATACATGCACAAAAAAGTGGTACACAATCTTTGGAACCATGCAGTCACACTGGGTAGGAGAAACCAAAAAAAAAGACATCACTTACCCTTCTGCATTTAGCAGGGGCATGTTTCAATGTCTCCTGCAGCTGGGCGGCCACCTCCGCCATCGTAGCCTTTGGCATGGAGACCATCACTGCACCTTTAAGTTATCAAGAAAGGTAATGGTTTCAATTCACATCGGTCATGGAACAAAGACGATGTATTAAAAAATATTCAAAATATGAACCATTTCTTACATGTTAGAACATTGAAGAGTGTCAAACTCTTCAGTGGCTTCTTCCCCTTCTTCCCGTGCACACTGTAGGCGCTCCACACCGCATGTGTGGCTACAGCTGACAGCACCCGCCGGACTGTGTCCGCCAAGTCTCTGCCACCAATGGCACCTAGGTATTGTGTCTGCAAAACAAAGAGTCATTTACTGTACCCTTCCCTGCACTGCAAAAATAAGACAAAGTTCCGCCCTGCAGACACTCACCATCTTCCTCTGATGTTCCCGGTCCTTCAACCTGGCCTCACAGACCTGCAGCTCCTCGTCCGTTTGGGCAGGGTTCAGTACATCCAGCACTTCTCCCTGGGCTCCAGACTCCACAGGCCGCGTGCTCTGGGCCAGTTCCCTCACAGTCCGTGCAAGCTCACGGAGTTGCTCCCGCATCTCTGAGAACTGCTGATGTACAGACCTCTGGAAATCTAGATAAACACAGATGTGGCTATAAGTACATTGACATAAAACTAAATGCAACTCAAAATATATCCCTGCATGCAACATGAAGTAGTCCCATACCAGCATCTGCAGAGCAGCATCGATTAGGTAGAGGGGTACATGGAGTCAATGGTGCTGGAGCCGTTTTCTTGGGCGACGGCATCACAGACCTAACTGAAAAACAAAAGGGATAAAGGAAAGGGATGAGCAGGAAACTGTATGGTGTTGGCAGCATGCTTTGGCTTCTGGCATTTGAAGGAGAATAAATTAAGACATTAACAGGTAGACATCACAACACCACAGCAGTACATGCCACTCTTACCTGGTCTGGCTGGGGTGCTATACATGAAGCCTGGGCTCGCATGGTTTTCGCTCACAGGGGATGAGCTCGGAAAATCTGCAAGATGAGTAAATGGTATTCAATCTAAAAAAGCCAATCACAGAGCTAACTGAATGGGATTAGCAGGAAACTTTATGGTGTTGGCTTTGGCTTCTGGCATTTGGAGGGAAACTAAATAAAGACAAGACAGGTAGACACCACAGCAGTACATGCCACTCTTACCTGGTCTGGCTGGGTGCTGTATGATCTGGCTGGGGTGCTATAAATGGGGCCTGGGCCCCGCTCGCCCAGATGGGACAAGCTTGGAAAATCTGCAAGATGAGTAAAATGGTATTCAAAATAAATAAAAAATAGTCCAACTATCAGTGTGCAGTAGGCATAGACATTTCATTTCAACACAAACATGCATACCTGCATTGTACAGCACACGTGGATTGTACTGGACCGCTGGCAGAGGCCTTTCAACTCCGGCACCTGGTCTTTGGCCTGCATAGTGGGGACCAATGGCTGCCCGGGGCTTGGAATATGTAGTGGAATATCAGTAAATTAGCTCAGATTACTCGATTTCAAAAGTACTACTCTTTTGGGACTGTTGAATGCACTTTAGTATATTACCTTCGTCACTGGAGTGATAGCGTGTGTTGCGCCGTCTCTTTCGAACGTCTTGGCACTCGTCCATTGACGACTGCTGCTCAAACACTTTTGCCATGAGCTTGGCACCTTCGTAATGATCTGTGTGCATAAAGTACCATAATCAATACATTTCAGCCATCCTTTTTTCCTCAGAATAATGAGTCATGATCTTCCCCCCACCCCCATCAGTATTTTTTAATAGCTTAAAATGCAAACAGTACCAGTTGTGGACTTTGGGAAAACCCGGACTCTGTGGAGCGCCCAGCCAGGGTTAGGTTCCACACAGCTCTTTATCCGTTGGCTGACTCATTCATTGGCCAGGAACACATCTGCAACTGTGAGTGAAACCATTAGTAGCCGCTTCCCTGTACAATTGAAAAGTAGCACACCAAACACACAAACATGTTCTTACCCCATCATTTTTGGAGAGCCAGGATACTGGGACAACCGACAGTGTCCTCCCCCAGAAACTCCACACTGCAATAGTCTGCCCAATCAACAAAAAAATATTAAGTTTATAAACACACAAGGACCCTATGGGAAAGTAGGCAGAGGGGAAGAAGCGACTAAAACAATTCAACAAGTCATTACAGCCGATAAGTAATTAGTGACACGCCACTATTCTATTCTTTTTTTTTGATTCTCTGCCGGCCCAGGACAGATGCGGTCAATGGCGGTCAATCATCAATCATCAGTGTGGGAAACATGAAGCTAGTTTAGGCATTAGCCACTGCAGTGCACAGAATAAATGTATAAGGCCCGTGAATCACGCGTTACTACTCGCAGTTTTAACAGCAACGCCTGTTTTTGACTCGAACTCCAACAATACACACCGATACTACTAATGTGGCAAACAAAGCTGCCTCCATCTTTGTTTCGAGCTAACGTTATGGTAACCCGCTTACCTCGTGGGTGGCATTGTTCTGTCTCCCACTTTCCAGACAAATGAAAATATATAAAGCATTATCTTGGCTTCGCCTTCACTGTTGCCTATGTAAAATTAGCCTAAGATTCGTGATGTCCTTAGAAAGCCTGACACGAGCGAGCTCCCAACGTGAGTCAAATTCAGCAGAGTCAAACAAACAAACAATTCACATTTCCCTCAGTCCAGCAGCCATTTTAGATTGCGTGGTAGCGTGCTAGCTAGCATTAGCTAACGTTAGCTAGCTATCATTAGGCTTCCAATTCCTGAACTTAGTTTAGCGTGCAGGTTATGAGTTACTTCTGTTTACTTAAATTATTACCGGTAAGTAAACAAATAAATAGCTAAACCAACAGTCAAATCAATGTAATTTGATGAGGAAAAAAACCCCGAGGTGACGTTAGCTATAACTTACCAGAGAAGAAGTTCGCACCACACTGTTTGTTGGTCCCCAATCTGCTCTCTTTATGGCTTTAAACCACAGCTTTCGGTGGTTCCTCTGAAAAGGGGGACATCTCAAGGGGATGCTGAAGAATCTGAGGCCGTCATCTTGTCCTTTTCTGTTTGTACAGTTCACAGCACAGCAGCTTTGAGGCATAATTAGCTACATGAAACGAGTAGCTAGCGAGTTCGTTCCTCGTTCGCTCGTTCCTTTTTACCGAGAGGCTCCGTGCTCGCTCTGCTGTGACGTAGGCGGCGAACCCATCTATAGGGAGGGAAAGTGATCTCATCGCCCCCTAGTGGAAGTGTTCCATAATGCCGAGAGAATGAATGGGATTTCTCGACACGTCTTTTGAAAAATGATATCTTGGTCGACACCGAAAAGTTAGACTTTTTTTTAATTAATGAAAAAGCATTCAATTTATAACAAACAGGGAAATATACAATCAATAACATTTCTAAGATGCGTTATTAACCTCAACATACAGTACAATATGAAGGATATAAGCGAAAATTTAAAAAAATTAAAAAAGACAGGAGCAGTTTGGCAAAGAATCCTGCCTACTTCAACTGTGAACCAAGCAAGCAGTGACGTCACGGGATAGCCCGATAGCAATCCTAATGCTAGCCTAATAGGACTTTAATCCAACGTCACTGCAACGTTTATTTAATGACGTTGCAGGGACCCATATTGCAAATGTTTCTGCAACGTTGCAGAAAAGTCTAATTAGACTTAGGAGGGTAAAGTTATTTTCGACCTTAGATGGACGTTGTCACAACATCGCCTGATGGTAACGTTGCAACTTACCTAAGTAAACTTATGTGCAACGTTGCTGCAACCCACTGTGTTAGTAGGGTGTTCCTACACAGCAGCCAATGAAGATGTTCCTACACAGCAGCCATTGAGGATGTTCCTACACAGCAGCCAATGAAAATGTTCCTACACAGCAGCCAGATTGTGACATCACAGGGATGCTCTGTGATGTCACAATCTGGCTGCTGTGTAGGACCATTTTCATTGGCTGCTGTGTAGGAACATCCTCAATGGCTGCTGTGTAGGAACATCTTCATGTGCAGGAACATCTTCATCGTCCAGGAAGGGTATAAAAGGGGGCCGCGCCGCCCTGAGAGTCACTAGATAGATAGATAGAGATAGAGACATATAGATAGATAGATAGATAGATAGATAGATAGATAGATAGATAGATAGATAGATAGACACAGCAGCCAATGAGACTGTTCCTACACAGCAGCCAATGAAGATGTTCCTACACAGCAGCCATTGAGGATGTTCCTACACAGCAGCCAATGAAAATGTTCCTACACAGCAGCCAGATTGTGACATCACAGGGATGCTCTGTGATGTCACAATCTGGCTGCTATGTAGGACCATTTTCATTGGCTGCTGTGTAGGAACATCCTCAATGGCTGCTGTGTAGGAACATCTTCATGTGCAGGAACATCTTCATCGTCCAGGAAGGGTATAAAAGGGGGCCGCGCCGCCCTGAGAGTCACTAGATAGATAGATAGAGATAGAGATAGATAGATAGATAGATAGATAGATAGATAGATAGATAGATAGACACAGCAGCCAATGAGACTGTTCCTACACAGCAGCCAATGAAGATGTTCCTACACAGCAGCCATTGAGGATGTTCCTACACAGCAGCCAATGAAAATGTTCCTACACAGCAGCCAGATTGTGACATCACAGGGATGCTCTGTGATGTCACAATCTGGCTGCTGTGTAGGACCATTTTCATTGGCTGCTGTGTAGGAACATCCTCAATGGCTGCTGTGTAGGAACATCTTCATGTGCAGGAACATCTTCATCGTCCAGGAAGGGTATAAAAGGGGGCCGCGCCGCCCTGAGAGTCACTAGATAGATAGATAGAGATAGAGATAGATAGATAGATAGATAGATAGATAGATAGATAGATAGATAGATAGATAGATAGATAGATAGATAGATAGATAGATAGATAGATAGATAGATAGATAGACACAGCAGCCAATGAGACTGTTCCTACACAGCAGCCAATGAAGATGTTCCTACACAGCAGCCATTGAGGATGTTCCTACACAGCAGCCAATGAAAATGTTCCTACACAGCAGCCAGATTGTGCCATCACAGGGATGCTCTGTGATGTCACAATCTGGCTGCTGTGTCGGACCATTTTCATTGGCTGCTGTGTAGGAACATCCTCAATGGCTGCTGTGTAGGAACATCTTCATGTGCAGGAACATCTTCATCGTCCAGGAAGGGTATAAAAGGGGGCCGCGCCGCCCTGAGAGTCACTAGATAGATAGATAGAGATAGAGACATATAGATAGATAGATAGATAGATAGATAGATAGATAGATAGATAGATAGATAGATAGATAGATAGATAGATAGACACAGCAGCCAATGAGACTGTTCCTACACAGCAGCCAATGAAGATGTTCCTACACAGCAGCCAGATTGCTACTATCAAACCAATGTGCTAGCTTCTGTCCATCCCAACTATGCTACTATCAAACCAATCTGCTAGCTACTGTCCATCCCAACTATGCTACTATCAAACGTATGTGCTAGCTACTGTCCATCCCAACTATGCTACTATCAAACCAATGTGCTAGCTACTGTCCATCCCAACTATGCTACTATCAAACCAATGTGCTAGCTACTGTCCATCCCAACTATGCTACTATCAAACCAATGTGCTAGCTACTGTCCATCCCAACTATGCTACTATCAAACCAATGTGCTAGCTACTGTCCATCCCAACTATGCTACTATCAAACCAATGTGCTAGCTACTGTCCATCCCAACTATGCTACTATCAAACCAATGTGCTAGCTACTGTCCATCCCAACTATGCTACTATCAAACCAATGTGCTAGCTACTGTACATCCCAACTATGCTACTATCAAACCAATGTGCTAGCTACTGTACATCCCAACTATGCTACTATCAAACCAATGTGCTAGCTACTGTCCATCCCAACTATGCTACTATCAAACCAATGTGCTAGCTACTGTCCATCCCAACTATGCTACTATCAAACCAATGTGCTAGCTACTGTCCATCCCAACTATGCTACTATCAAACCAATGTGCTAGCTACTGTCCATCACAACTATGCAACTATCAAACCAATGTGCTAGCTACTGTCCATCCCAACTATGCTACTATCAAACCAATGTGCTAGCTACTGTCCATCCCAACTATGCTATCAAACCTTTGTGCTAGCTACTATCCATCCCAACTATGATACTATCAAACCAATGTGCTAGCTACTGTCCATCCCAACTATGCTACTATCAAACCAATGTGCTAGCTACTGTCCATCCCAACTATGCTACTATCAAACCAATGTGCTAGCTAATGTCCATCCCAACTATGCTACTATCAAACCAATGTGCTAGCTACTGTACATCCCAACTATGCTACTATCAAACCAATGTGCTAGCTACTGTCCATCCCAACTATGCTACTATCAAACCAATGTGCTAGCTACTGTCCATCACAACTATGCTACTATCAAACCAATGTGCTAGCTACTGTCCATCCCAACTATGCTACTATCAAACCAATGTGCTAGCTACTGTCCATCCCAACTATGCTATCAAACCTTTGTGCTAGCTACTATCCATCCCAACTATGCTACTATCAAACCAATGTGCTAGGTACTGTCCATCCCAACTATGCTATCAAACCTTTGTGCTAGCTACTGTCCATCCCAACTATGCTACTATCAAACCAATGTGCTAGCTACTGTCCATCACAACTATGCTACTATCAAACCAATGTGCTAGCTAATGTCCATCCCAACTATGCTACTATCAAACAATGTGCTAGCAACTGTCCATCCCAACTATGCTACTATCATACCAATGTGCTAGCTACTGTCCATCCCAACTATGCTACTATCAAACCAATGTGCTAGCTACTGTCCATCCCAACTATGCTACTATCAAACCAATGTGCTAGCTA
Source organism: Borostomias antarcticus (assembly GCF_949987555.1). Lineage (NCBI taxonomy): Eukaryota > Metazoa > Chordata > Actinopteri > Stomiiformes > Stomiidae > Borostomias > Borostomias antarcticus. The sequence goes on from NW_028176195.1 coordinate 1,774,715, forward strand.
CTGTCCATCCCAACTATGCTATCAAATGTATGTGCTAGCTACTGTCCATCCCAACTATGCTACTATCAAACCAATGTGCTAGCTACTGTCCATCCCAACTATGCTACTATCAAACCAATGTGCTAGCTACTGTCCATCCCAACTATGCTACTATGAAACCAATGTGCTAGCTACTGTACATCCCAACTATGCTACTATCAAACCAATGTGCTAGCTACTGTCCATCCCAACTATGCTACTATCAAACCAATGTGCTAGCTACTGTCCATCCCAACTATGCTACTATCAAACCAATGTGCTAGCTACTGTCCATCCCAACTATGCTACTATCAAACCTGTCCATCCCAACTATGCTACTATCAAACCAATGTGCTAGCTTCTGTCCATCCCAACTATGCTACTATCAAACCAATGTGCTAGCTACTGTCCATCCCAACTATGCTACTATCAAACCAATGTGCTAGCTACTGTCCATCACAACTATGCTACTATCAAACCAATGTGCTAGCTACTGTCCATCCCAACTATGCTACTATCAAACCAATGTGCTAGCTACTGTCCATCCCAACTATGATATCAAACCTTTGTGCTAGCTACTGTCCATCCTAACTATGCTACTATCAAACCAATGTGCTAGCTACTGTCCATCACAACTATGCTACTATCAAACCAATGTGCTAGCTAATGTCCATCCCAACTATGCTACTATCAAACAATGTGCTAGCAATTGTCCATCCCAACTATGCGACTATCATACCAATGTGCTAGCTACTGTCCATCCCAACTATGCTACTATCAAACCAATGTGCTAGCTACTGTCCATCCCAACTATGCTACTATCAAACCAATGTGCTAGCTACTGTCCATCCCAACTATGCTATCAAACCTTTGTGCTAGCTACTATCCATCCCAACTATGCTACTATCAAACCAATGTGCTAGCTACTGTCCATCCCAACTATGCTATCAAACCTTTGTGCTAGCTACTGTCCATCCCTACTATGCTACTATCAAACCAATGTGCTAGCTACTGTCCATCCCAACTATGCAACTATCAAACCAATGTGCTAGCTACTGTCCATCCCAACTATGCTACTATCAAACCAATGTGCTAGCTACTGTCCATCCCAACTATGCTACTATCAAACCAATGTGCTAGCTACTGTCCATCCCAACTATGCTACTATCAAACCAATGTGCTAGCTACTGTCCATCCCAACTATGCTACTATCAAACCAATGTGCTAGCTACTGTCCATCCCAACTATGCTACTATCAAACCAATGTGCTAGCTACTGTCCATCCCAACTATGCTACTATCAAACCAATGTGCTAGCTACTGTCCATCCCAACTATGCTACTATCAAACCAATGTGCTAGCTACTGTCCATCCCAACTATGCTACTATCAAACCAATGTGCTAGCTACTGTACATCCCAACTATGCTACTATCAAACCAATGTGCTAGCTACTTTCCATCCCAACTATGCTACTATCAAACCAATGTGCTAGCTACTGTCCATCCCAACTATGCTACTATCAAACCAATGTGCTAGCTACTGTCCATCCCAACTATGCTACTATCAAACCAATGTGCTAGCTACTGTCCATCACAACTATGCAACTATCAAACCAATGTGCTAGCTACTGTCCATCCCAACTATGCTACTATCAAACCAATGTGCTAGCTACTGTCCATCCCAACTATGCTATCAAACCTTTGTGCTAGCTACTATCCATCCCAACTATGATACTATCAAACCAATGTGCTAGCTACTGTCCATCCCAACTATGCTATCAAACCTTTGTGCTAGCTACTGTCCATCCCAACTATGCTACTATCAAACCAATGTGCTAGCTACTGTCCATCCCAACTATGCTACTATCAAACCAATGTGCTAGCTAATGTCCATCCCAACTATGCTACTATCAAACCAATGTGCTAGCTACTGTACATCCCAACTATGCTACTATCAAACCAATGTGCTAGCTACTGTCCATCCCAACTATGCTACTATCAAACCAATGTGCTAGCTACTGTCCATCACAACTATGCTACTATCAAACCAATGTGCTAGCTACTGTCCATCCCAACTATGCTACTATCAAACCAATGTGCTAGCTACTGTCCATCCCAACTATGCTATCAAACCTTTGTGCTAGCTACTATCCATCCCAACTATGCTACTATCAAACCAATGTGCTAGGTACTGTCCATCCCAACTATGCTATCAAACCTTTGTGCTAGCTACTGTCCATCCCAACTATGCTACTATCAAACCAATGTGCTAGCTACTGTCCATCACAACTATGCTACTATCAAACCAATGTGCTAGCTAATGTCCATCCCAACTATGCTACTATCAAACAATGTGCTAGCAACTGTCCATCCCAACTATGCTACTATCATACCAATGTGCTAGCTACTGTCCATCCCAACTATGCTACTATCAAACCAATGTGCTAGCTACTGTCCATCCCAACTATGCTACTATCAAACCAATGTGCTAGCTACTGTCCATCCCAACTATGCTATCAAATGTATGTGCTAGCTACTGTCCATCCCAACTATGCTACTATCAAACCAATGTGCTAGCTACTGTCCATCCCAACTATGCTACTATCAAACCAATGTGCTAGCTACTGTCCATCCCAACTATGCTACTATGAAACCAATGTGCTAGCTACTGTACATCCCAACTATGCTACTATCAAACCAATGTGCTAGCTACTGTCCATCCCAACTATGCTACTATCAAACCAATGTGCTAGCTACTGTCCATCCCAACTATGCTACTATCAAACCAATGTGCTAGCTACTGTCCATCCCAACTATGCTACTATCAAACCTGTCCATCCCAACTATGCTACTATCAAACCAATGTGCTAGCTTCTGTCCATCCCAACTATGCTACTATCAAACCAATGTGCTAGCTACTGTCCATCCCAACTATGCTACTATCAAACCAATGTGCTAGCTACTGTCCATCACAACTATGCTACTATCAAACCAATGTGCTAGCTACTGTCCATCCCAACTATGCTACTATCAAACCAATGTGCTAGCTACTGTCCATCCCAACTATGATATCAAACCTTTGTGCTAGCTACTGTCCATCCTAACTATGCTACTATCAAACCAATGTGCTAGCTACTGTCCATCACAACTATGCTACTATCAAACCAATGTGCTAGCTAATGTCCATCCCAACTATGCTACTATCAAACAATGTGCTAGCAATTGTCCATCCCAACTATGCGACTATCATACCAATGTGCTAGCTACTGTCCATCCCAACTATGCTACTATCAAACCAATGTGCTAGCTACTGTCCATCCCAACTATGCTACTATCAAACCAATGTGCTAGCTACTGTCCATCCCAACTATGCTATCAAACCTTTGTGCTAGCTACTATCCATCCCAACTATGCTACTATCAAACCAATGTGCTAGCTACTGTCCATCCCAACTATGCTATCAAACCTTTGTGCTAGCTACTGTCCATCCCTACTATGCTACTATCAAACCAATGTGCTAGCTACTGTCCATCCCAACTATGCAACTATCAAACCAATGTGCTAGCTACTGTCCATCCCAACTATGCTACTATCAAACCAATGTGCTAGCTACTGTCCATCCCAACTATGCTACTATCAAACCAATGTGCTAGCTACTGTCCATCCCAACTATGCTACTATCAAACCAATGTGCTAGCTACTGTCCATCCCAACTATGCTACTATCAAACCAATGTGCTAGCTACTGTCCATCCCAACTATGCTACTATCAAACCAATGTGCTAGCTACTGTCCATCCCAACTATGCTACTATCAAACCAATGTGCTAGCTACTGTCCATCACAACTATGCTACTATCAAACCAATGTGCTAGCTACTGTCCATCCCAACTATGCTACTATCAAACCAATGTGCTAGCTACTGTCCATCCCAACTATGCTATCAAACCTTTGTGCTAGCAACTATCCATCCCAACTATGCTACTATCAAACCAATGTGCTAGCTACTGTCCATCCCAACTATGCTATCAAACCTTTGTGCTAGCTACTGTCCATCCCAACTATGCTACTATCAAACCAATGTGCTAGCTACTGTCCATCACAACTATGCTACTATCAAACCAATGTGCTAGCTAATGTCCATCCCAACTATGCTACTATCAAACAATGTGCTAGCAACTGTCCATCCCAACTATGCTACTATCATACCAATGTGCTAGCTACTGTCCATCCCAACTATGCTACTATCAAACCAATGTGCTAGCTACTGTCCATCCCAACTATGCTACTATCAAACCAATGTGCTAGCTACTGTCCATCCCAACTATGCTATCAAACGTATGTGCTAGCTACTGTCCATCCCAACTATGCTACTATCAAACCAATGTGCTAGCTACTGTCCATCCCAACTATGCTATCAAACCTTTGTGCTAGCTACTATCCATCCCAACTATGCTACTATCAAACCAATGTGCTAGGTACTGTCCATCCCAACTATGCTATCAAACCTTTGTGCTAGCTACTGTCCATCCCAACTATGCTACTATCAAACCAATGTGCTAGCTACTGTCCATCACAACTATGCTACTATCAAACCAATGTGCTAGCTAATGTCCATCCCAACTATGCTACTATCAAACAATGTGCTAGCAACTGTCCATCCCAACTATGCTACTATCATACCAATGTGCTAGCTACTGTCCATCCCAACTATGCTACTATCAAACCAATGTGCTAGCTACTGTCCATCCCAACTATGCTACTATCAAACCAATGTGCTAGCTACTGTCCATCCCAACTATGCTATCAAATGTATGTGCTAGCTACTGTCCATCCCAACTATGCTACTATCAAACCAATGTGCTAGCTACTGTCCATCCCAACTATGCTACTATCAAACCAATGTGCTAGCTACTGTCCATCCCAACTATGCTACTATGAAACCAATGTGCTAGCTACTGTACATCCCAACTATGCTACTATCAAACCAATGTGCTAGCTACTGTCCATCCCAACTATGCTACTATCAAACCAATGTGCTAGCTACTGTCCATCCCAACTATGCTACTATCAAACCAATGTGCTAGCTACTGTCCATCCCAACTATGCTACTATCAAACCTGTCCATCCCAACTATGCTACTATCAAACCAATGTGCTAGCTTCTGTCCATCCCAACTATGCTACTATCAAACCAATGTGCTAGCTACTGTCCATCCCAACTATGCTACTATCAAACCAATGTGCTAGCTACTGTCCATCACAACTATGCTACTATCAAACCAATGTGCTAGCTACTGTCCATCCCAACTATGCTACTATCAAACCAATGTGCTAGCTACTGTCCATCCCAACTATGATATCAAACCTTTGTGCTAGCTACTGTCCATCCTAACTATGCTACTATCAAACCAATGTGCTAGCTACTGTCCATCACAACTATGCTACTATCAAACCAATGTGCTAGCTAATGTCCATCCCAACTATGCTACTATCAAACAATGTGCTAGCAACTGTCCATCCCAACTATGCGACTATCATACCAATGTGCTAGCTACTGTCCATCCCAACTATGCTACTATCAAACCAATGTGCTAGCTACTGTCCATCCCAACTATGCTACTATCAAACCAATGTGCTAGCTACTGTCCATCCCAACTATGCTATCAAACCTTTGTGCTAGCTACTATCCATCCCAACTATGCTACTATCAAACCAATGTGCTAGCTACTGTCCATCCCAACTATGCTATCAAACCTTTGTGCTAGCTACTGTCCATCCCTACTATGCTACTATCAAACCAATGTGCTAGCTACTGTCCATCCCAACTATGCAACTATCAAACCAATGTGCTAGCTAATGTCCATCCCAACTATGCTACTATCAAACCAATGTGCTAGCTACTGTCCATCCCAACTATGCTACTATCAAACCAATGTGCTAGCTACTGTCCATCCCAACTATGCTACTATCAAACCAATGTGCTAGCTACTGTCCATCCCAACTATGCTACTATCAAACCAATGTGCTAGCTACTGTCCATCCCAACTATGCTACTATCAAACCAATGTGCTAGCTACTGTCCATCCCAACTATGCTACTATCAAACCAATGTGCTAGCTACTGTCCATCACAACTATGCTACTATCAAACCAATGTGCTAGCTACTGTCCATCCCAACTATGCTACTATCAAACCAATGTGCTAGCTACTGTCCATCCCAACTATGCTATCAAACCTTTGTGCTAGCAACTATCCATCCCAACTATGCTACTATCAAACCAATGTGCTAGCTACTGTCCATCCCAACTATGCTATCAAACCTTTGTGCTAGCTACTGTCCATCCCAACTATGCTACTATCAAACCAATGTGCTAGCTACTGTCCATCACAACTATGCTACTGTCAAACCAATGTGCTAGCTAATGTCCATCCCAACTATGCTACTATCAAACAATGTGCTAGCAACTGTCCATCCCAACTATGCTACTATCATACCAATGTGCTAGCTACTGTCCATCCCAACTATGCTACTATCAAACCAATGTGCTAGCTACTGTCCATCCCAACTATGCTACTATCAAACCAATGTGCTAGCTACTGTCCATCCCAACTATGCTATCAAACGTATGTGCTAGCTACTGTCCATCCCAACTATGCTACTATCAAACCAATGTGCTAGCTACTGTCCATCCCAACTATGCTACTATCAAACCAATGTGCTAGCTACTGTCCATCCCAACTATGCTACTATCAAACCAATGTGCTAGCTACTGTCCATCCCAACTATGCTACTATCAAACCAATGTGCTAGCTACTGTCCATCCCAACTATGCTACTATCAAACCAATGTGCTAGCTACTGTCCATCCCAACTATGCTACTATCAAACCAATGTGCTAGCTACTGTCCATCCCAACTATGCTACTATCAAACCAATGTGCTAGCTACTGTCCATCCCAACTATGCTACTATCAAACCAATGTGCTAGCTACTGTCCATCCCAACTATGCTACTATCAAACCAATGTGCTAGCTACTGTCCATCCCAACTATGCTACTATCAAACCAATGTGCTAGCTACTGTCCATCCCAACTATGCTACTATCAAACCAATGTGCTAGCTACTGTCCATCCCAACTATGCTACTATCAAACCAATGTGCTAGCTAATGTCCATCCCAACTATGCTACTATCAAACCAATGTGCTAGCTACTGTCCATTCCAACTATGCTACTATCAAACCAATGTGCTAGCTACTGTCCATCCCAACTATGCTACTATCAAACCAATGTGCTAGCTACTGTCCATCCCAACTATGCTACTATCAAACCAATGTGCTAGCTACTGTCCATCCCAACTATGCTACTATCAAACCAATGTGCTAGCTATTGTCCATCCCAACTATGCTACTATCAAACCAATGTGCTAGCTACTGTCCATCCCAACTATGCTATCAAACCTTTGTGCTAGCTACTATCCATCCCAACTATGCTACTATCAAACCAATGTGCTAGCTACTGTCCATCCCAACTATGCTATCAAACCTTTGTGCTAGCTACTGTCCATCCCAACTATGCTACTATCAAACCAATGTGCTAGCTACTGTCCATCACAACTATGCTACTATCAAACCAATGTGCTAGCTAATGTCCATCCCAACTATGCTACTATCAAACAATGTGCTAGCAACTGTCCATCCCAACTATGCTACTATCATACCAATGTGCTAGCTACTGTCCATCCCAACTATGCTACTATCAAACCAATGTGCTAGCTACTGTCCATCCCAACTATGCTACTATCAAACCAATGTGCTAGCTACTGTCCATCCCAACTATGCTATCAAACGTACGTGCTAGCTACTGTCCATCCCAACTATGCTACTATCAAACCAATGTGCTAGCTACTGTCCATCCCAACTATGCTACTATCAAACCAATGTGCTAGCTACTGTCCATCCCAACTATGCTACTATCAAACCAATGTGCTAGCTACTGTCCATCCCAACTATGCTACTATGAAACCAATGTGCTAGCTACTGTACATCCCAACTATGCTACTATCAAACCAATGTGCTAGCTACTGTCCATCCCAACTATGCTACTATCAAACCAATGTGCTAGCTACTGTCCATCCCAACTATGATATCAAACCTTTGTGCTAGCTACTGTCCATCCCAACTATGCTACTATCAAACCAATGTGCTAGCTACTGTCCATCCCAACTATGCTACTATCAAACAATGTGCTAGCAACTGTCCATCCCAACTATGCTACTATCATACCAATGTGCTAGCTACTGTCTATCCCAACTATGCTACTATCAAACCAATGTGCTAGCTACTGTCCATCCCAACTATGCTACTATCAAAACAATGTGCTAGCTACTGTCCATCCCAACTATGCTATCAAACCTTTGTGCTAGCTACTATCCATCCCAACTATGCTACTATCAAACCAATGTGCTAGCTACTGTCCATCCCAACTATGCTATCAAACCTTTGTGCTAGCTACTGTCCATCCCAACTATGCTACTATCAAACCAATGTGCTAGCTACTGTCCATCCCAACTATGCAACTATCAAACCAATGTGCTAGCTAATGTCCATCCCAACTATGCTACTATCAAACCAATGTGCTAGCTACTGTACATCCCAACTATGCTACTATCAAACCAATGTGCTAGCTACTGTCCATCCCAACTATGCTACTATCAAACCAATGTGCTAGCTACTGTCCATCCCAACTATGCTACTATCAAACCAATGTGCTAGCTACTGTCCATCCCAACTATGCTACTATCAAACCAATGTGCTAGCTACTGTCCATCCCAACTATGCTACTATCAAACCAATGTGCTAGCTACTGTCCATCACAACTATGCTACTATCAAACCAATGTGCTAGCTACTGTCCATCCCAACTATGCTACTATCAAACCAATGTGCTAGCTACTGTCCATCCCAACTATGCTATCAAACCTTTGTGCTAGCTACTATCCATCCCAACTATGCTACTATCAAACCAATGTGCTAGCTACTGTCCATCCCAACTATGCTATCAAACCTTTGTGCTAGCTACTGTCCATCCCAACTATGCTACTATCAAACCAATGTGCTAGCTACTGTCCATCACAACTATGCTACTATCAAACCAATGTGCTAGCTAATGTCCATCCCAACTATGCTACTATCAAACAATGTGCTAGCAACTGTCCATCCCAACTATGCTACTATCATACCAATGTGCTAGCTACTGTCCATCCCAACTATGCTACTATCAAACCAATGTGCTAGCTACTGTCAATCCCAACTATGCTATCAAACGTATGTGCTAGCTACTGTCCATCCCAACTATGCTACTATCAAACCAATGTGCTAGCTACTGTCCATCCCAACTATGCTACTATCAAACCAATGTGCTAGCTACTGTCCATTCCAACTATGCTACTATCAAACCAATGTGCTAGCTACTGTCCATCCCAACTATGCTACTATCAAACCAATGTGCTAGCTACTGTCCATCCCAACTATGCTACTATCAAACCAATGTGCTAGCTACTGTCCATCCCAACTATGCTACTATCAAACCAATGTGCTAGCTACTGTCCATCCCAACTATGCTATCAAACCTTTGTGCTAGCTACTATCCATCCCAACTATGCTACTATCAAACCAATGTGCTAGCTACTGTCCATCCCAACTATGCTATCAAACCTTTGTGCTAGCTACTGTCCATCCCAACTATGCTACTATCAAACCAATTGGCTAGCTACTGTCCATCACAACTATGCTACTATCAAACCAATGTGCTAGCTAATGTCCATCCCAACTATGCTACTATCAAACAATGTGCTAGCAACTGTCCATCCCAACTATGCTACTATCATACCAATGTGCTAGCTACTGTCCATCCCAACTATGCTACTATCAAACCAATGTGCTAGCTACTGTCCATCCCAACTATGCTACTATCAAACCAATGTGCTAGCTACTGTCCATCCCAACTATGCTACTATCAAACCAATGTGCTAGCTACTGTCCATCCCAACTATGCTACTATCAAACCAATGTGCTAGCTACTGTCCATCCCAACTATGCTACTATCAAACCAATGTGCTAGCTACTGTCCATCACAACTATGCTACTATCAAACCAATGTGCTAGCTACTGTCCATCCCAACTATGCTACTATCAAACCAATGTGCTAGCTACTGTCCATCCCAACTATGCTATCAAACCTTTGTGCTAGCAACTATCCATCCCAACTATGCTACTATCAAACCAATGTGCTAGCTACTGTCCATCCCAACTATGCTATCAAACCTTTGTGCTAGCTACTGTCCATCCCAACTATGCTACTATCAAACCAATGTGCTAGCTACTGTCCATCACAACTATGCTACTATCAAACCAATGTGCTAGCTAATGTCCATCCCAACTATGCTACTATCAAACAATGTGCTAGCAACTGTCCATCCCAACTATGCTACTATCATACCAATGTGCTAGCTACTGTCCATCCCAACTATGCTACTATCAAACCAATGTGCTAGCTACTGTCCATCCCAACTATGCTACTATCAAACCAATGTGCTAGCTACTGTCCATCCCAACTATGCTATCAAACGTATGTGCTAGCTACTGTCCATCCCAACTATGCTACTATCAAACCAATGTGCTAGCTACTGTCCATCCCAACTATGCTACTATCAAACCAATGTGCTAGCTACTGTCCATCCCAACTATGCTACTATCAAACCAATGTGCTAGCTACTGTCCATCCCAACTATGCTACTATCAAACCAATGTGCTAGCTACTGTCCATCCCAACTATGCTACTATCAAACCAATGTGCTAGCTACTGTCCATCCCAACTATGCTACTATCAAACCAATGTGCTAGCTACTGTCCATCCCAACTATGCTACTATCAAACCAATGTGCTAGCTACTGTCCATCCCAACTATGCTACTATCAAACCAATGTGCTAGCTACTGTCCATCCCAACTATGCTACTATCAAACCAATGTGCTAGCTAATGTCCATCCCAACTATGCTACTTTCAAACCAATGTGCTAGCTACTGTCCATTCCAACTATGCTACTATCAAACCAATGTGCTAGCTACTGTCCATCCCAACTATGCTACTATCAAACCAATGTGCTAGCTACTGTCCATCCCAACTATGCTACTATCAAACCAATGTGCTAGCTACTGTCCATCCCAACTATGCTACTATCAAACCAATGTGCTAGCTACTGTCCATCCCAACTATGCTACTATCAAACCAATGTGCTAGCTACTGTCCATCCCAACTATGCTATCAAACCTTTGTGCTAGCTACTATCCATCCCAACTATGCTACTATCAAACCAATGTGCTAGCTACTGTCCATCCCAACTATGCTATCAAACCTTTGTGCTAGCTACTGTCCATCCCAACTATGCTACTATCAAACCAATGTGCTAGCTACTGTCCATCACAACTATGCTACTATCAAACCAATGTGCTAGCTAATGTCCATCCCAACTATGCTACTATCAAACAATGTGCTAGCAACTGTCCATCCCAACTATGCTACTATCATACCAATGTGCTAGCTACTGTCCATCCCAACTATGCTACTATCAAACCAATGTGCTAGCTACTGTCCATCCCAACTATGCTACTATCAAACCAATGTGCTAGCTACTGTCCATCCCAACTATGCTATCAAACGTACGTGCTAGCTACTGTCCATCCCAACTATGCTACTATCAAACCAATGTGCTAGCTACTGTCCATCCCAACTATGCTACTATCAAACCAATGTGCTAGCTACTGTCCATCCCAACTATGCTACTATCAAACCAATGTGCTAGCTACTGTCCATCCCAACTATGCTACTATGAAACCAATGTGCTAGCTACTGTACATCCCAACTATGCTACTATCAAACCAATGTGCTAGCTACTGTCCATCCCAACTATGCTACTATCAAACCAATGTGCTAGCTACTGTCCATCCCAACTATGATATCAAACCTTTGTGCTAGCTACTGTCCATCCCAACTATGCTACTATCAAACCAATGTGCTAGCTACTGTCCATCCCAACTATGCTACTATCAAACAATGTGCTAGCAACTGTCCATCCCAACTATGCTACTATCATACCAATGTGCTAGCTACTGTCTATCCCAACTATGCTACTATCAAACCAATGTGCTAGCTACTGTCCATCCCAACTATGCTACTATCAAAACAATGTGCTAGCTACTGTCCATCCCAACTATGCTATCAAACCTTTGTGCTAGCTACTATCCATCCCAACTATGCTACTATCAAACCAATGTGCTAGCTACTGTCCATCCCAACTATGCTATCAAACCTTTGTGCTAGCTACTGTCCATCCCAACTATGCTACTATCAAACCAATGTGCTAGCTACTGTCCATCCCAACTATGCAACTATCAAACCAATGTGCTAGCTAATGTCCATCCCAACTATGCTACTATCAAACCAATGTGCTAGCTACTGTACATCCCAACTATGCTACTATCAAACCAATGTGCTAGCTACTGTCCATCCCAACTATGCTACTATCAAACCAATGTGCTAGCTACTGTCCATCCCAACTATGCTACTATCAAACCAATGTGCTAGCTACTGTCCATCCCAACTATGCTACTATCAAACCAATGTGCTAGCTACTGTCCATCCCAACTATGCTACTATCAAACCAATGTGCTAGCTACTGTCCATCCCAACTATGCTACTATCAAACCAATGTGCTAGCTACTGTCCATCCCAACTATGCTATCAAACCTTTGTGCTAGCTACTATCCATCCCAACTATGCTACTATCAAACCAATGTGCTAGCTACTGTCCATCCCAACTATGCTATCAAACCTTTGTGCTAGCTACTGTCCATCCCAACTATGCTACTATCAAACCAATGTGCTAGCTACTGTCCATCACAACTATGCTACTATCAAACCAATGTGCTAGCTAATGTCCATCCCAACTATGCTACTATCAAACAATGTGCTAGCAACTGTCCATCCCAACTATGCTACTATCATACCAATGTGCTAGCTACTGTCCATCCCAACTATGCTACTATCAAACCAATGTGCTAGCTACTGTCCATCCCAACTATGCTATCAAACGTATGTGCTAGCTACTGTCCATCCCAACTATGCTACTATCAAACCAATGTGCTAGCTACTGTCCATCCCAACTATGCTACTATCAAACCAATGTGCTAGCTACTGTCCATCCGAACTATGCTACTATGAAACCAATGTGCTAGCTACTGTACATCCCAACTATGCTACTATCAAACCAATGTGCTAGCTACTGTCCATCCCAACTATGCTACTATCAAACCAATGTGCTAGCTACTGTCCATCCCAACTATGCTACTATCAAACCAATGTGCTAGCTACTGTCCATCCCAACTATGCTACTATCAAACCAATGTGCTAGCTACTGTCCATCCCAACTATGCTACTATCAAACCAATGTGCTAGCTAATGTCCATCCCAACTATGCTACTATCAAACCAATGTGCTAGCTACTGTCCATTCCAACTATGCTACTATCAAACCAATGTGCTAGCTACTGTCCATCCCAACTATGCTACTATCAAACCAATGTGCTAGCTACTGTCCATCCCAACTATGCTACTATCAAACCAATGTGCTAGCTACTGTCCATCCCAACTATGCTACTATCAAACCAATGTGCTAGCTACTGTCCATCCCAACTATGCTATCAAACCTTTGTGCTAGCTACTATCCATCCCAACTATGCTACTATCAAACCAATGTGCTAGCTACTGTCCATCCCAACTATGCTATCAAACCTTTGTGCTAGCTACTGTCCATCCCAACTATGCTACTATCAAACCAATTGGCTAGCTACTGTCCATCACAACTATGCTACTATCAAACCAATGTGCTAGCTAATGTCCATCCCAACTATGCTACTATCAAACAATGTGCTAGCAACTGTCCATCCCAACTATGCTACTATCATACCAATGTGCTAGCTACTGTCCATCCCAACTATGCTACTATCAAACCAATGTGCTAGCTACTGTCCATCCCAACTATGCTACTATCAAACCAATGTGCTAGCTACTGTCCATCCCAACTATGCTATCAAACGTATGTGCTAGCTACTGTCCATCCCAACTATGCTACTATCAAACCAATGTGCTAGCTACTGTCCATCCCAACTATGCTACTATCAAGCCAATGTGCTAGCTACTGTCCATCCCAACTATGCTACTATCAAACCAATGTGCTAGCTACTGTCCATCCCAACTATGCTACTATGAAACCAATGTGCTAGCTACTGTACATCCCAACTATGCTACTATCAAACCAATGTGCTAGCTACTGTCCATCCCAACTATGCTACTATCAAACCAATGTGCTAGCTACTGTCCATCCCAACTATGCTACTATCAAACCAATGTGCTAGCTACTGTCCATCCCAACTATGCTACTATCAAACCAATGTGCTAGCTACTGTCCATCCCAACTATGCTACTATCAAACCAATGTGCTAGCTACTGTCCATCCCAACTATGCTATCAAACCTTTGTGCTAGCTACTATCCATCCCAACTATGCAACTATCAAACCAATGTGCTAGCTACTGTCCATCCCAACTATGCTATCAAACCTTTGTGCTAGCTACTGTCCATCCCAACTATGCTACTATCAAACCAATTGGCTAGCTACTGTCCATCACAACTATGCTACTATCAAACCAATGTGCTAGCTAATGTCCATCCCAACTATGCTACTATCAAACAATGTGCTAGCAACTGTCCATCCCAACTATGCTACTATCATACCAATGTGCTAGCTACTGTCCATCCCAACTATGCTACTATCAAACCAATGTGCTAGCTACTGTCCATCCCAACTATGCTACTATCAAACCAATGTGCTAGCTACTGTCCATCCCAACTATGCTATCAAACGTATGTGCTAGCTACTGTCCATCCCAACTATGCTACTATCAAACCAATGTGCTAGCTACTGTCCATCCCAACTATGCTACTATCAAACCAATGTGCTAGCTACTGTCCATCCCAACTATGCTACTATCAAACCAATGTGCTAGCTACTGTCCATCCCAACTATGCTACTATGAAACCAATGTGCTAGCTACTGTACATCCCAACTATGCTACTATCAAACCAATGTGCTAGCTACTGTCCATCCCAACTATGCTACTATCAAACCAATGTGCTAGCTACTGTCCATCCCAACTATGCTACTATCAAACCAATGTGCTAGCTACTGTCCATCCCAACTATGCTACTATCAAACCAATGTGCTAGCTATTGTCCATCCCAACTATGCTACTATCAAACCAATGTGCTAGCTACTATCCATCCCAACTATGCTTCTATCAAACCAATGTGCTAGCTACTGTCCATCCCAACTATGCTATCAAACCTATGTGCTAGCTACTGTCCATCCCAACTATGCTACTATCAAACCAATGTGCTAGCTATTGTCCATCACAACTATGCTACTATCAAACCAATGTGCTAACTACTGTCCATCCCAACTATGCTACTATCAAACAATGTGCTAGCAACTGTCCATCCCAACTATGCTACTATCATACCAATGTGCTAGCTACTGTCCATCCCAACTATGCTACTATCAAACCAATGTGCTAGCTTCTGTCCATCCCAACTATGCTACTATCAAACCAATCTGCTAGCTACTGTCCATCCCAACTATGCTACTATCAAACGTATGTGCTAGCTACTGTCCATCCCAACTATGCTACTATCAAACCAATGTGCTAGCTACTGTCCATCCCAACTATGCTACTATCAAACCAATGTGCTAGCTACTGTCCATCCCAACTATGCTACTATCAAACCAATGTGCTAGCTACTGTCCATCCCAACTATGCTACTATCAAACCAATGTGCTAGCTACTGTCCATCCCAACTATGCTACTATCAAACCAATGTGCTAGCTACTGTCCATCCCAACTATGCTACTATCAAACCAATGTGCTAGCTACTGTACATCCCAACTATGCTACTATCAAACCAATGTGCTAGCTACTTTCCATCCCAACTATGCTACTATCAAACCAATGTGCTAGCTACTGTCCATCCCAACTATGCTACTATCAAACCAATGTGCTAGCTACTGTCCATCCCAACTATGCTACTATCAAACCAATGTGCTAGCTACTGTCCATCACAACTATGCTACTATCAAACCAATGTGCTAGCTACTGTCCATCCCAACTATGCTACTATCAAACCAATGTGCTAGCTACTGTCCATCCCAACTATGCTATCAAACCTTTGTGCTAGCTACTATCCATCCCAACTATGCTACTATCAAACCAATGTGCTAGCTACTGTCCATCCCAACTATGCTATCAAACCTTTGTGCTAGCTACTGTCCATCCCAACTATGCTACTATCAAACCAATGTGCTAGCTACTGTCCATCCCAACTATGCTACTATCAAACCAATGTGCTAGCTAATGTCCATCCCAACTATGCTACTATCAAACCAATGTGCTAGCTACTGTACATCCCAACTATGCTACTATCAAACCAATGTGCTAGCTACTGTCCATCCCAACTATGCTACTATCAAACCAATGTGCTAGCTACTGTCCATCACAACTATGCTACTATCAAACCAATGTGCTAGCTACTGTCCATCCCAACTATGCTACTATCAAACCAATGTGCTAGCTACTGTCCATCCCAACTATGCTATCAAACCTTTGTGCTAGCTACTATCCATCCCAACTATGCTACTATCAAACCAATGTGCTAGGTACTGTCCATCCCAACTATGCTATCAAACCTTTGTGCTAGCTACTGTCCATCCCAACTATGCTACTATCAAACCAATGTGCTAGCTACTGTCCATCACAACTATGCTACTATCAAACCAATGTGCTAGCTAATGTCCATCCCAACTATGCTACTATCAAACAATGTGCTAGCAACTGTCCATCCCAACTATGCTACTATCATACCAATGTGCTAGCTACTGTCCATCCCAACTATGCTACTATCAAACCAATGTGCTAGCTACTGTCCATCCCAACTATGCTACTATCAAACCAATGTGCTAGCTACTGTCCATCCCAACTATGCTATCAAATGTATGTGCTAGCTACTGTCCATCCCAACTATGCTACTATCAAACCAATGTGCTAGCTACTGTCCATCCCAACTATGCTACTATCAAACCAATGTGCTAGCTACTGTCCATCCCAACTATGCTACTATGAAACCAATGTGCTAGCTACTGTACATCCCAACTATGCTACTATCAAACCAATGTGCTAGCTACTGTCCATCCCAACTATGCTACTATCAAACCAATGTGCTAGCTACTGTCCATCCCAACTATGCTACTATCAAACCAATGTGCTAGCTACTGTCCATCCCAACTATGCTACTATCAAACCAATGTGCTAGCTACTGTCCATCCCAACTATGCTACTATCAAACCTGTCCATCCCAACTATGCTACTATCAAACCAATGTGCTAGCTTCTGTCCATCCCAACTATGCTACTATCAAACCAATGTGCTAGCTACTGTCCATCCCAACTATGCTACTATCAAACCAATGTGCTAGCTACTGTCCATCACAACTATGCTACTATCAAACCAATGTGCTAGCTACTGTCCATCCAAACTATGCTACTATCAAACCAATGTGCTAGCTACTGTCCATCCCAACTATGATATCAAACCTTTGTGCTAGCTACTGTCCATCCTAACTATGCTACTATCAAACCAATGTGCTAGCTACTGTCCATCACAACTATGCTACTATCAAACCAATGTGCTAGCTAATGTCCATCTCAACTATGCTACTATCAAACAATGTGCTAGCAACTGTCCATCCCAACTATGCGACTATCATACCAATGTGCTAGCTACTGTCCATCCCAACTATGCTACTATCAAACCAATGTGCTAGCTACTGTCCATCCCAACTATGCTACTATCAAACCAATGTGCTAGCTACTGTCCATCCCAACTATGCTATCAAACCTTTGTGCTAGCTACTATCCATCCCAACTATGCTACTATCAAACCAATGTGCTAGCTACTGTCCATCCCAACTATGCTATCAAACCTTTGTGCTAGCTACTGTCCATCCCAACTATGCTACTATCAAACCAATGTGCTAGCTACTGTCCATCCCAACTATGCAACTATCAAACCAATGTGCTAGCTAATGTCCATCCCAACTATGCTACTATCAAACCAATGTGCTAGCTACTGTCCATCCCAACTATGCTACTATCAAACCAATGTGCTAGCTACTGTCCATCCCAACTATGCTACTATCAAACCAATGTGCTAGCTACTGTCCATCCCAATTATGCTACTATCAAACCAATGTGCTAGCTACTGTCCATCCCAACTATGCTACTATCAAACCAATGTGCTAGCTACTGTCCATCACAACTATGCTACTATCAAACCAATGTGCTAGCTACTGTCCATCCCAACTATGCTACTATCAAACCAATGTGCTAGCTACTGTCCATCCCAACTATGCTATCAAACCTTTGTGCTAGCAACTATCCATCCCAACTATGCTACTATCAAACCAATGTGCTAGCTACTGTCCATCCCAACTATGCTATCAAACCTTTGTGCTAGCTACTGTCCATCCCAACTATGCTACTATCAAACCAATGTGCTAGCTACTGTCCATCACAACTATGCTACTATCAAACCAATGTGCTAGCTAATGTCCATCCCAACTATGCTACTATCAAACAATGTGCTAGCAACTGTCCATCCCAACTATGCTACTATCATACCAATGTGCTAGCTACTGTCCATCCCAACTATGCTACTATCAAACCAATGTGCTAGCTACTGTCCATCCCAACTATGCTACTATCAAACCAATGTGCTAGCTACTGTCCATCCCAACTATGCTATCAAACGTATGTGCTAGCTACTGTCCATCCCAACTATGCTACTATCAAACCAATGTTCTAGCTACTGTCCATCCCAACTATGCTACTATCAAACCAATGTGCTAGCTACTGTCTATCCCAACTATGCTACTATCAAACCAATGTGCTAGCTACTGTCCATCCCAACTATGCTACTATCAAACCAATGTGCTAGCTACTGTCCATCCCAACTATGCTACTATCAAACCAATGTGCTAGCTACTGTCCATCCCAACTATGCTACTATCAAACCAATGTGCTAGCTACTGTCCATCCCAACTATGCTACTATCAAACCAATGTGCTAGCTACTGTCCATCCCAACTATGCTACTATCAAACCAATGTGCTAGCTACTGTCCATCCCAACTATGCTACTATCAAACCAATGTGCTAGCTAATGTCCATCCCAACTATGCTACTATCAAACCAATGTGCTAGCTACTGTCCATTCCAACTATGCTACTATCAAACCAATGTGCTAGCTACTGTCCATCCCAACTATGCTACTATCAAACCAATGTGCTAGCTACTGTCCATCCCAACTATGCTACTATCAAACCAATGTGCTAGCTACTGTCCATCCCAACTATGCTACTATCAAACCAATGTGCTAGCTACTGTCCATCCCAACTATGCTACTATCAAACCAATGTGCTAGCTACTGTCCATCCCAACTATGCTATCAAACCTTTGTGCTAGCTACTATCCATCCCAACTATGCTACTATCAAACCAATGTGCTAGCTACTGTCCATCCCAACTATGCTATCAAACCTTTGTGCTAGCTACTGTCCATCCCAACTATGCAACTATCAAACCAATGTGCTAGCTAATGTCCATCCCAACTATGCTACTATCAAACCAATGTGCTAGCTACTGTACATCCCAACTATGCTACTATCAAACCAATGTGCTAGCTACTGTCCATCCCAACTATGCTACTATCAAACCAATGTGCTAGCTACTGTCCATCCCAACTATGCTACTATCAAACCAATGTGCTAGCTACTGTCCATCCCAACTATGCTACTATCAAACCAATGTGCTAGCTACTGTCCATCCCAACTATGCTACTATCAAACCAATGTGCTAGCTACTGTCCATCACAACTATGCTACTATCAAACCAATGTGCTAGCTACTGTCCATCCCAACTATGCTACTATCAAACCAATGTGCTAGCTACTGTCCATCCCAACTATGCTATCAAACCTTTGTGCTAGCTACTATCCATCCCAACTATGCTACTATCAAACCAATGTGCTAGCTACTGTCCATCCCAACTATGCTATCAAACCTTTGTGCTAGCTACTGTCCATCCCAACTATGCTACTATCAAACCAATGTGCTAGCTACTGTCCATCACAACTATGCTACTATCAAACCAATGTGCTAGCTAATGTCCATCCCAACTATGCTACTATCAAACAATGTGCTAGCAACTGTCCATCCCAACTATGCTACTATCATACCAATGTGCTAGCTACTGTCCATCCCAACTATGCTACTATCAAACCAATGTGCTAGCTACTGTCCATCCCAACTATGCTATCAAACGTATGTGCTAGCTACTGTCCATCCCAACTATGCTACTATCAAACCAATGTGCTAGCTACTGTCCATCCCAACTATGCTACTATCAAACCAATGTGCTAGCTACTGTCCATCCCAACTATGCTACTATGAAACCAATGTGCTAGCTACTGTACATCCCAACTATGCTACTATCAAACCAATGTGCTAGCTACTGTCCATCCCAACTATGCTACTATCAAACCAATGTGCTAGCTACTGTCCATCCCAACTATGCTACTATCAAACCAATGTGCTAGCTACTGTCCATCCCAACTATGCTACTATCAAACCAATGTGCTAGCTACTGTCCATCCCAACTATGCTACTATCAAACCAATGTGCTAGCTAATGTCCATCCCAACTATGCTACTATCAAACCAATGTGCTAGCTACTGTCCATTCCAACTATGCTACTATCAAACCAATGTGCTAGCTACTGTCCATCCCAACTATGCTACTATCAAACCAATGTGCTAGCTACTGTCCATCCCAACTATGCTACTATCAAACCAATGTGCTAGCTACTGTCCATCCCAACTATGCTATCAAACCTTTGTGCTAGCTACTATCCATCCCAACTATGCTACTATCAAACCAATGTGCTAGCTACTGTCCATCCCAACTATGCTATCAAACCTTTGTGCTAGCTACTGTCCATCCCAACTATGCTACTATCAAACCAATTGGCTAGCTACTGTCCATCACAACTATGCTACTATCAAACCAATGTGCTAGCAACTGTCCATCCCAACTATGCTACTATCATACCAATGTGCTAGCTACTGTCCATCCCAACTATGCTACTATCAAACCAATGTGCTAGCTTCTGTCCATCCCAACTATGCTACTATCAAACCAATCTGCTAGCTACTGTCCATCCCAACTATGCTACTATCAAACCAATGTGCTAGCTACTGTACATCCCAACTATGCTATCAAACGTATGTGCTAGCTACTGTCCATCCCAACTATGCTACTATCAAACCAATGTGCTAGCTACTGTCCATCCCAACTATGCTACTATCAAACCAATGTGCTAGCTACTGTCCATCCCAACTATGCTACTATCAAACCAATGTGCTAGCTACTGTCCATCCCAACTATGCTACTATCAAACCAATGTGCTAGCTACTGTACATCCCAACTATGCTACTATCAAACCAATGTGCTAGCTACTGTCCATCCCAACTATGCTACTATCAAACCAATGTGCTAGCTACTGTCCATCCCAACTATGCTACTATCAAACCAATGTGCTAGCTACTGTCCATCCCAACTATGCTACTATCAAACCAATGTGCTAGCTACTGTCCATCCCAACTATGCTACTATCAAACAAATGTGCTAGCTACTGTACATACCAACTATGCTACTATCAAACCAATGTGCTAGCTACTGTCCATCCCAACTATGCTACTATCAAACCAATGTGCTAGCTACTGTCCATCCCAACTATGCTACTATCAAACCAATCTGCTAGCTACTGTCCATCCCAACTATGCTACTATCAAACCAATGTGCTAGCTACTGTCCATCACAACTATGCTACTATCAAACCAATGTGCTAGCTACTGTCCATCCCAACTATGCTACTATCAAACCAATGTGCTAGCTACTGTCCATCCCAACTATGCTATCAAACCTTTGTGCTAGCTACTATCCATCCCAACTATGCTACTATCAAACCAATGTGCTAGCTACTGTCCATCCCAACTATGCTATCAAACCTTTGTGCTAGCTACTGTCCATCCCAACTATGCTACTATCAAACCAATGTGCTAGCTACTGTCCATCCCAACTATGCTACTATCAAACCAATGTGCTAGCTAATGTCCATCCCAACTATGCTACTATCAAACCAATGTGCTAGCTACTGTACATCCCAACTATGCTACTATCAAACCAATGTGCTAGCTACTGTCCATCCCAACTATGCTACTATCAAACCAATGTGCTAGCTACTGTCCATCCCAACTATGCTACTATCAAACCAATGTGCTAGCTACTGTCCATCCCAACTATGCTACTATCAAACCAATGTGCTAGCTACTGTCCATCACAACTATGCTACTATCAAACCAATGTGCTAGCTACTGTCCATCCCAACTATGCTATCAAACCTTTGTGCTAGCTACTGTCCATCCCAACTATGCTATCAAACCTTTGTGCTAGCTACTATCCATCCCAACTATGCTACTATCAAACCAATGTGCTAGCTACTGTCCATCCCAACTATGCTATCAAACCTTTGTGCTAGCTACTGTCCATCCCAACTATGCTACTATCAAACCAATGTGCTAGCTACTGTCCATCACAACTATGCTACTATCAAACCAATGTGCTAGCTAATGTCCATCCCAACTATGCTACTATCAAACAATGTGCTAGCAACTGTCCATCCCAACTATGCTACTATCATACCAATGTGCTAGCTACTGTCCATCCCAACTATGCTACTATCAAACCAATGTGCTAGCTACTGTCCATCCCAACTATGCTACTATCAAACCAATGTGCTAGATACTGTCCATCCCAACTATGCTACTATCAAACCAATGTGCTAGCTACTGTCCATCCCAACTATGCTACTATCAAACCAATGTGCTAGCTACTGTCCATCCCAACTATGCTACTATGAAACCAATGTGCTAGCTACTGTACATCCCAACTATGCTATCAAACCTTTGTGCTAGCTACTGTCCATCCCAACTATGCTACTATCAAACCAATGTGCTAGCTACTGTCCATCCCAACTATGCTACTATCAAACCAATGTGCTAGCTAATGTCCATCCCAACTATGCTACTATCAAACCAATGTGCTAGCTACTGTACATCCCAACTATGCTACTATCAAACCAATGTGCTAGCTACTGTCCATCCCAACTATGCTACCATCAAACCAATGTGCTAGCTACTGTCCATCCCAACTATGCTACTATCAAACCAATGTGCTAGCTACTGTCCATCCCAACTATGCTACTATCAAACCAATGTGCTAGCTACTGTCCATCCCAACTATGCTACTATCAAACCAATGTGCTAGCTACTGTCCATCCCAACTATGCTACTATCAAACCAATGTGCTAGCTACTGTCCATCACAACTATGCTACTATCAAACCAATGTGCTAGCTACTGTCCATCCCAACTATGCTACTATCAAACCAATGTGCTAGCTACTGTCCATCCCAACTATGCTATCAAACCTTTGTGCTAGCTACTATCCATCCCAACTATGCTACTATCAAACCAATGTGCTAGCTACTGTCCATCCCAACTATGCTATCAAACCTTTGTGCTAGCTACTGTCCATCCCAACTATGCTACTATCAAATCAATGTGCTAGCTACTGTCCATCACAACTATGCTACTATCAAACCAATGTGCTAGCTAATGTCCATCCCAACTATGCTACTATCAAACAATGTGCTAGCAACTGTCCATCCCAACTATGCTACTATCATACCAATGTGCTAGCTACTGTCCATCCCAACTATGCTACTATCAAACCAATGTGCTAGCTACTGTCCATCCCAACTATGCTACTATCAAACCAATGTGCTAGCTACTGTCCATCCCAACTATGCTATCAAACATATGTGCTAGCTACTGTCCATCCCAACTATGCTACTATCAAACCAATGTGCTAGCTACTGTCCATCCCAACTATGCTACTATCAAACCAATGTGCTAGCTACTGTCCATCCCAACTATGCTACTATCAAACCAATGTGCTAGCTACTGTACATCCCAACTATGCTACTATCAAACCAATGTGCTAGCTACTGTCCATCCCAACTATGCTACTATCAAACCAATGTGCTAGCTACTGTCCATCCCAACTATGCTACTATCAAACCAATGTGCTAGCTACTGTCCATCCCAACTATGCTACTATCAAACCAATGTGCTAGCTACTGTCCATCCCAACTATGCTACTATCAAACCAATGTGCTAGCTACTGTACATCCCAACTATGCTACTATCAAACCAATGTGCTAGCTACTGTCCATCCCAACTATGCTACTATGAAACCAATGTGCTAGCTACTGTACATCCCAACTATGCTATCAAACCTTTGTGCTAGCTACTGTCCATCCCAACTATGCTACTATCAAACCAATGTGCTAGCTACTGTCCATCCCAACTATGCTACTATCAAACCAATGTGCTAGCTAATGTCCATCCCAACTATGCTACTATCAAACCAATGTGCTAGCTACTGTCCATCCCAACTATGCTACTATCAAACCAATGTGCTAGCTACTGTCCATCCCAACTATGCTATCAAACCTTTGTGCTAGCTACTATCCATCCCAACTTCGCTACTATCAACCCAATGTGCTAGCTACTGTCCATCCCAACTATGCTATCAAACCTTTGTGCTAGCTACTATCCATCCCAACTATGCTACTATCAAACCAATGTGCTAGCTACTGTCCATCCCAACTATGCTATCAAACCTTTGTGCTAGCTACTGTCCATCCCAACTATGCTACTATCAAACCAATGTGCTAGCTACTGTCCATCCCAACTATGCTACTATCAAACCAATGTGCTAGCTAATGTCCATCCCAACTATGCTACTATCAAACCAATGTGCTAGCTACTGTACATCCCAAATATGCTACTATCAAACCAATGTGCTAGCTACTGTCCATCCCAACTATGCTACTATCAAACCAATGTGCTAGCTACTGTCCATCCCAACTATGCTACTATCAAACCAATGTGCTAGCTACTGTCCATCCCAACTATGCTACTATCAAACCAATGTGCTAGCTACTGTCCATCACAACTATGCTACTATCAAACCAATGTGCTAGCTACTGTCCATCCCAACTATGCTACTATCAAACCAATGTGCTAGCTACTGTCCATCCCAACTATGCTATCAAACCTTTGTGCTAGCTACTATCCATCCCAACTATGCTACTATCAAACCAATGTGCTAGCTACTGTCCATCCCAACTATGCTATCAAACCTTTGTGCTAGCTACTGTCCATCCCAACTATGCTACTATCAAACCAATGTGCTAGCTACTGTCCATCACAACTATGCTACTATCAAACCAATGTGCTAGCTAATGTCCATCCCAACTATGCTACTATCAAACAATGTGCTAGCAACTGTCCATCCCAACTATGCTACTATCATACCAATGTGCTAGCTACTGTCCATCCCAACTATGCTACTATCAAACCAATGGGCTAGCTACTGTCCATCCCAACTATGCTACTATCAAACCAATGTGCTAGATACTGTCCATCCCAACTATGCTACTATCAAACCAATGTGCTAGCTACTGTCCATCCCAACTATGCTACTATCAAACCAATGTGCTAGCTACTGTCCATCCCAACTATGCTACTATGAAACCAATGTGCTAGCTACTGTACATCCCAACTATGCTATCAAACCTTTGTGCTAGCTACTGTCCATCCCAACTATGCTACTATCAAACCAATGTGCTAGCTACTGTCCATCCCAACTATGCTACTATCAAACCAATGTGCTAGCTAATGTCCATCCCAACTATGCTACTATCAAACCAATGTGCTAGCTACTGTACATCCCAACTATGCTACTATCAAACCAATGTGCTAGCTACTGTCCATCCCAACTATGCTACCATCAAACCAATGTGCTAGCTACTGTCCATCCCAACTATGCTACTATCAAACCAATGTGCTAGCTACTGTCCATCCCAACTATGCTACTATCAAACCAATGTGCTAGCTACTGTCCATCCCAACTATGCTACTATCAAACCAATGTGCTAGCTACTGTCCATCCCAACTATGCTACTATCAAACCAATGTGCTAGCTACTGTCCATCACAACTATGCTACTATCAAACCAATGTGCTAGCTACTGTCCATCCCAACTATGCTACTATCAAACCAATGTGCTAGCTACTGTCCATCCCAACTATGCTATCAAACCTTTGTGCTAGCTACTATCCATCCCAACTATGCTACTATCAAACCAATGTGCTAGCTACTGTCCATCCCAACTATGCTATCAAACCTTTGTGCTAGCTACTGTCCATCCCAACTATGCTACTATCAAATCAATGTGCTAGCTACTGTCCATCACAACCATGCTACTATCAAACCAATGTGCTAGCTAATGTCCATCCCAACTATGCTACTATCAAACAATGTGCTAGCAACTGTCCATCCCAACTATGCTACTATCATACCAATGTGCTAGCTACTGTCCATCCCAACTATGCTACTATCAAACCAATGTGCTAGCTACTGTCCATCCCAACTATGCTACTATCAAACCAATGTGCTAGCTACTGTCCATCCCAACTATGCTATCAAACATATGTGCTAGCTACTGTCCATCCCAACTATGCTACTATCAAACCAATGTGCTAGCTACTGTCCATCCCAACTATGCTACTATCAAACCAATGTGCTAGCTACTGTCCATCCCAACTATGCTACTATCAAACCAATGTGCTAGCTACTGTACATCCCAACTATGCTACTATCAAACCAATGTGCTAGCTACTGTACATCCCAACTATGCTACTATCAAACCAATGTGCTAGCTACTGTCCATCCCAACTATGCTACTATCAAACCAATGTGCTAGCTACTGTCCATCCCAACTATGCTACTATCAAACCAATGTGCTAGCTACTGTCCATCCCAACTATGCTACTATCAAACCAATGTGCTAGCTACTGTACATCCCAACTATGCTACTATCAAACCAATGTGCTAGCTACTGTCCATCCCAACTATGCTACTATGAAACCAATGTGCTAGCTACTGTACATCCCAACTATGCTATCAAACCTTTGTGCTAGCTACTGTCCATCCCAACTATGCTACTATCAAACCAATGTGCTAGCTACTGTCCATCCCAACTATGCTACTATCAAACCAATGTGCTAGCTAATGTCCATCCCAACTATGCTACTATCAAACCAATGTGCTAGCTACTGTCCATCCCAACTATGCTACTATCAAACCAATGTGCTAGCTACTGTCCATCCCAACTATGCTATCAAACCTTTGTGCTAGCTACTATCCATCCCAACTTCGCTACTATCAAACCAATGTGCTAGCTACTGTCCATCCCAACTATGCTATCAAACCTTTGTGCTAGCTACTGTCCATCCCAACTATGCTACTATCAAACCAATGTGGTAGCTACTGTCCATCACAACTATGCTACTATCAAACAATGTGCTAGCAACTGTCCATCCCAACTATGCTACTATCAAACAATGTGCTAGCAACTGTCCATCCCAACTATGCTACTATCATACCAATGTGCTAGCTACTGTCCATCCCAACTATGCTACTATCAAACCAATGTGCTAGCTACTGTCCATCCCAACTATGCTACTATCAAACCAATGTGCTAGCTACTGTCCATCCCAACTATGCTATCAAACGTATGTGCTAGCTACTGTCCATCCCAACTATGCTACTATCAAACCAATGTGCTAGCTACTGTCCATCCCAACTATGCTACTATCAAACCAATGTGCTAGCTACTGTCCATCCCAACTATGCTACTATCAAACCAATGTGCTAGCTACTGTCCATCCCAACTATGCTACTATCAAACCAATGTGCTAGCTACTGTCCATCCCAACTATGCTACTATCAAACCAATGTGCTAGCTACTGTCCATCCCAACTATGCTACTATCAAACCAATGTGCTAGCTACTGTCCATCCCAACTATGCTACTATCAAACCAATGTGCTAGCTACTGTCCATCCCAACTATGATATCAAAACTTTGTGCTAGCTACTGTCCATCCCAACTATGCTACTATCAAACCAATGTGCTAGCTACTGTCCATCACAACTATGCTACTATCAAACCAATGTGCTAGCTAATGTCCATCCCAACTATGCTACTATCAAACAATGTGCTAGCAACTGTCCATCCCAACTATGCTACTATCATACCAATGTGCTAGCTACTGTCCATCCCAACTATGCTACTATCAAACCAATGTGCTAGCTACTGTCCATCCCAACTATGCTATCAAACCTTTGTGCTAGCTACTATCCATCCCAACTATGCTACTATCAAACCAATGTGCTAGCTACTGTCCATCCCAACTATGCTATCAAACCTTTGTGCTAGCTACTGTCCATCCCAACTATGCTACTATCAAACCAATGTGCTAGCTACTGTCCATCCCAACTATGCAACTATCAAACCAATGTGCTAGCTAATGTCCATCCCAACTATGCTACTATCAAACCAATGTGCTAGCTACTGTACATCCCAACTATGCTACTATCAAACCAATGTGCTAGCTACTGTCCATCCCAACTATGCTACTATCAAACCAATGTGCTAGCTACTGTCCATCCCAACTATGCTACTATCAAACCAATGTGCTAGCTACTGTCCATCCCAACTATGCTACTATCAAACCAATGTGCTAGCTACTGTCCATCCCAACTATGCTACTATCAAACCAATGTGCTAGCTACTGTCCATCCCAACTATGCTACTATCAAACCAATGTGCTAGCTACTGTCCATCACAACTATGCTACTATCAAACCAATGTGCTAGCTACTGTCCATCCCAACTATGCTACTATCAAACCAATGTGCTAGCTACTGTCCATCCCAACTATGCTATCAAACCTTTGTGCTAGCTACTATCCATCCCAACTATGCTACTATCAAACCAATGTGCTAGCTACTGTCCATCCCAACTATGCTATCAAACCTTTGTGCTAGCTACTGTCCATCCCAACTATGGTACTATCTAACCAATGTGCTAGCTACTGTCCATCACAACTATGCTACTATCAAACCAATGTGCTAGCTAATGTCCATCCCAACTATGCTACTATCAAACAATGTGCTAGCAACTGTCCATCCCAACTATGCTACTATCATACCAATGTGCTAGCTACTGTCCATCCCAACTATGCTACTATCAAACCAATGTGCTAGCTACTGTCCATCCCAACTATGCTATCAAACGTATGTGCTAGCTACTGTCCATCCCAACTATGCTACTATCAAACCAATGTGCTAGCTACTGTCCATCCCAACTATGCTACTATCAAACCAATGTGCTAGCTACTGTCCATCCCAACTATGCTACTATGAAACCAATGTGTAGCTACTGTACATCCCAACTATGCTACTATCAAACCAATGTGCTAGCTACTGTCCATCCCAACTATGCTACTATCAAACCAATGTGCTAGCTATTGTCCATCCCAACTATGCTACTATCAAACCAATGTGCTAGCTACTGTCCATCCCAACTATGCTACTATCAAACCAATGTGCTAGCTACTGTCCATCCCAACTATGCTACTATCAAACCAATGTGCTAGCTACTGTCCATCCCAACTATGCTACTATCAAACCAATGTGCTAGCTACTGTCCATCCCAACTATGCTACTATGAAACCAATGTGCTAGCTACTGTACATCCCAACTATGCTACTATCAAACCAATGTGCTAGCTACTGTCCATCCCAACTATGCTACTATCAAACCAATGTGCTAGCTACTGTCCATCCCAACTATGCTACTATCAAACCAATGTGCTAGCTACTGTCCATCCCAACTATGCTACTATCAAACCAATGTGCTAGCTACTGTCCATCCCAACTATGCTACTATCAAACCAATGTGCTAGCTACTGTCCATCCCAACTATGCTATCAAACGTATGTGCTAGCTACTGTCCATCCCAACTATGCTACTATCAAACCAATGTGCTAGCTACTGTCCATCCCAACTATGCTACTATCAAACCAATGTGCTAGCTACTGTCCATCCTAACTATGCTACTATGAAACCAATGTGCTAGCTACTGTCCATCCCAACTATGCTACTATGAAACCAATGTGCTAGCTACTGTACATCCCAACTATGCTACTATCAAACCAATGTGCTAGCTACTGTCCATCCCAACTATGCTACTATCAAACCAATGTGCTAGCTACTGTACATCCCAACTATGCTACTATCAAACCAATGTGCTAGCTACTGTCCATCCCAACTATGCTACTATCAAACCAATGTGCTAGCTACTGTCCATCCCAAATATGCTATCAAACGTATGTGCTAGCTACTGTCCATCCCAACTATGCTACTATCAAACCAATGTGCTAGCTACTGTCCATCCCAACTATGCTACTATCAAACCAATGTGCTAGCTACTGTCCATCCCAACTATGCTACTAT
This sequence comes from Borostomias antarcticus, assembly GCF_949987555.1. NCBI lineage: Eukaryota > Metazoa > Chordata > Actinopteri > Stomiiformes > Stomiidae > Borostomias > Borostomias antarcticus. The sequence goes on from NW_028176195.1 coordinate 1,805,493, forward strand.
CAAACCAATGTGCTAGCTACTGTCCATCCCAACTATGCTACTATCAAACCAATGTGCTAGCTACTGTCCATCCCAACTATGCTACTATCAAACCAATGTGCTAGCTACTGTCCATCCCAACTATGCTACTATCAAACCAATGTGCTAGCTACTGTCCATCCCAACTATGCTACTATCAAACCAATGTGCTAGCTACTGTACATCCCAACTATGCTACTATCAAACCAATGTGCTAGCTACTGTCCATCCCAACTATGCTACTATCAAACCAATGTGCTAGCTACTGTCCATCCCAACTATGCTACTATCAAACCAATGTGCTAGCTACTGTCCATCCCAACTATGCTACTATCAAACCAATGTGCTAGCTACTGTACATCCCAACTATGCTACTATCAAACCAATGTGCTAGCTACTGTCCATCACAACTATGCTACTATCAAACCAATGTGCTAGCTAATGTCCATCCCAACTATGCTACTATCAAACAATGTGCTAGCAACTCTCCATCCCAACTATGCTACTATCAAACCAATGTGCTAGCTACTGTCCATCCCAACTATGCTACTATCAAACCAATGTGCTAGCTACTGTCCATCCCAACTATGCTATCAAACGTATGTCCTAGCTACTGTCCATCCCAACTATGCTACTATCAAACCAATGTGCTAGCTACTGTCCATCCCAACTATGCTATCAAACCTTTGTGCTAGCTACTATCCATCCCAACTATGCTACTATCAAACCAATGTGCTAGCTACTGTCCATCCCAACTATGCTATCAAACCTTTGTGCTAGCTACTGTCCATCCCAACTATGCTACTATCAAACCAATGTGCTAGCTACTGTCCATCACAACTATGCTACTATCAAACCAATGTGCTAGCTAATGTCCATCCCAACTATTCTACTATCAAACAATGTGCTAGCAACTGTCCATCCCAACTATGCTACTATCATACCAATGTGCTAGCTACTGTCCATCCCAACTATGCTACTATCAAACCAATGTGCTAGCTACTGTCCATCCCAACTATGCTACTATCAAACCAATGTGCTAGCTACTGTCCATCCCAACTATGCTATCAAACGTATGTGCTAGCTACTGTCCATCCCAACTATGCTACTATCAAACCAATGTGCTAGCTACTGTCCATCCCAACTATGCTACTATCAAACCAATGTGCTAGCTACTGTCCATCCCAACTATGCTACTATCAAACCAATGTGCTAGCTACTGTCAATCCCAACTATGCTACTATCAAACCAATGTGCTAGCTACTGTCCATCCCAACTATGCTACTATCAAACCAATGTGCTAGCTACTGTCCATCCCAACTATGCTACTATCAAACCAATGTGCTAGCTACTGTCCATCCCAACTATGCTATCAAACCTTTGTGCTAGCTACTGTCCATCCCAACTATGCTACTATCAAACCAATGTGCTAGCTACTGTCCATCACAACTATGCTACTATCAAACCAATGTGCTAGCTAATGTCCATCCCAACTATGCTACTATCAAACAATGTGCTAGCAACTGTCCATCCCAACTATGCTACTATCATACCAATGTGCTAGCTACTGTCCATCCCAACTATGCTACTATCAAACCAATGTGCTAGCTACTGTCCATCCCAACTATGCTACTATCAAACCAATGTGCTAGCTACTGTCCATCCCAACTATGCTATCAAACGTATGTGCTAGCTACTGTCCATCCCAACTATGCTACTATCAAACCAATGTGCTAGCTACTGTCCATCCCAACTATGCTACTATCAAACCAATGTGCTAGCTACTGTCCATCCCAACTATGCTACTATCAAACCAATGTGCTAGCTTCTGTCCATCCCAACTATGCTACTATCAAACCAATGTGCTAGCTACTGTACATCCCAACTATGCTACTATCAAACCAATGTGCTAGCTACTGTACATCCCAACTATGCTACTATCAAACCAATGTGCTAGCTACTGTCCATCCCAACTATGCTACTATCAAACCAATGTGCTAGCTACTGTCCATGCCAAGTATGCTACTATCAAACCAATGTGCTAGCTACTGTCCATCCCAACTATGCTATCAAACGTATGTGCTAGCTACTGTCCATCCCAACTATGCTACTATCAAACCAATGTGCTAGCTACTGTCCATCCCAACTATGCTACTATCAAACCAATGTGCTAGCTACTGTCCATCCCAACTATGCTACTATGAAACCAATGTGCTAGCTACTGTCCATCCCAACTATGCTACTATGAAACCAATGTGCTAGCTACTGTACATCCCAACTATGCTACTATCAAACCAATGTGCTAGCTACTGTCCATCCCAACTATGCTACTATCAAACCAATGTGCTAGCTACTGTACATCCCAACTATGCTACTATCAAACCAATGTGCTAGCTACTGTCCATCCCAACTATGCTACTATCAAACCAATGTGCTAGCTACTGTCCATCCCAACTATGCTACTATCAAACCAATGTGCTAGCTACTGTCCATCCCAACTATGCTACTATCAAACCAATGTGCTAGCTACTGTCCATCCCAACTATGCTACTATCAAACAATGTGCTAGCAACTGTCCATCCCAACTATGCTACTATCATACCAATGTGCTAGCTACTGTCCATCCCAACTATGCTACTATCAAACCAATGTGCTAGCTACTGTCCATCCCAACTATGCTACTATCAAACCAATGTGCTAGCTACTGTCCATCCCAACTATGCTATCAAACGTATGTGCTAGCTACTGTCCATCCCAAATATGCTACTATCAAACCAATGTGCTAGCTACTGTCCATCCCAACTATGCTACTATCAAACCAATGTGCTAGCTACTGTCCATCCCAACTATGCTACTATCAAACCAATGTGCTAGCTACTGTCCATCCCAACTATGCTACTATGAAACCAATGTGCTAGCTACTGTACATCCCAACTATGCTACTATCAAACCAATGTGCTAGCTACTGTCCATCCCAACTATGCTACTATCAAACCAATGTGCTAGCTACTGTCCATCCCAACTATGCTACTATCAAACCAATGTGCTAGCTACTGTCCATCCCAACTATGCTACTATCAAACCAATGTGCTAGCTACTGTCCATCCCAACTATGCTACTATCAAACCAATGTGCTAGCTACTGTCCATCCCAACTATGCTATCAAACGTATGTGCTAGCTACTGTCCATCCCAACTATGCTACTATCAAACCAATGTGCTAGCTACTGTCCATCCCAACTATGCTACTATCAAACCAATGTGCTAGCTACTGTCCATCCTAACTATGCTACTATGAAACCAATGTGCTAGCTACTGTCCATCCAAACTATGCTACTATGAAACCAATGTGCTAGCTACTGTACATCCCAACTATGCTACTATCAAACCAATGTGCTAGCTACTGTCCATCCCAACTATGCTACTATCAAACCAATGTGCTAGCTACTGTACATCCCAACTATGCTACTATCAAACCAATGTGCTAGCTACTGTCCATCCCAACTATGCTACTATCAAACCAATGTGCTAGCTACTGTCCATCCCAACTATGCTACTATCAAACCAATGTGCTAGCTACTGTCCATCCCAACTATGCTACTATCAAACCAATGTGCTAGCTACTGTCCATCCCAACTATGCTACTATCAAACCAATGTGCTAGCTACTGTCCATCCCAACTATGCTATCAAACGTATGTGCTAGCTACTGTCCATCCCAACTATGCTACTATCAAACCAATGTGCTAGCTACTGTCCATCCCAACTATGCTACTATCAAACCAATGTGCTAGCTACTGTCCATCCTAACTATGCTACTATGAAACCAATGTGCTAGCTACTGTCCATCCAAACTATGCTACTATGAAACCAATGTGCTAGCTACTGTACATCCCAACTATGCTACTATCAAACCAATGTGCTAGCTACTGTCCATCCCAACTATGCTACTATCAAACCAATGTGCTAGCTACTGTACATCCCAACTATGCTACTATCAAACCAATGTGCTAGCTACTGTCCATCCCAACTATGCTACTATCAAACCAATGTGCTAGCTACTGTCCATCCCAACTATGCTACTATCAAACCAATGTACTAGCTACTGTCCATCCCAACTATGCTACTATCAAACCAATGTGCTAGCTACTGTCCATCCCAACTATGCTACTATCAAACCAATGTGCTAGCTACTGTCCATCCCAACTATGCTACTATCAAACCAATGTGCTAGCTACTGTCCATCCCAACTATGCTATCAAACCTTTGTGCTAGCTACTATCCATCCCAACTATGCTACTATCAAACCAATGTGCTAGCTACTGTCCATCCCAACTATGCTATCAAACCTTTGTGCTAGCTACTGTCCATCCCAACTATGCTACTATCAAACCAATGTGCTAGCTACTGTCCATCACAACTATGCTACTATCAAACCAATGTGCTAGCTAATGTCCATCCCAACTATGCTACTATCAAACAATGTGCTAGCAACTGTCCATCCCAACTATGCTACTATCATACCAATGTGCTAGCTACTGTCCATCCCAACTATGCTACTATCAAACCAATGTGCTAGCTACTGTCCATCCCAACTATGCTACTATCAAACCAATGTGCTAGCTACTGTCCATCCCAACTATGCTATCAAACGTATGTGCTAGCTACTGTCCATCCCAACTATGCTACTATCAAACCAATGTGCTAGCTACTGTCCATCCCAACTATGCTACTATCAAACCAATGTGCTAGCTACTGTCCATCCCAACTATGCTACTATCAAACCAATGTGCTAGCTACTGTCCATCCCAACTATGCTACTATGAAACCAATGTGCTAGCTACTGTACATCCCAACTATGCTACTATCAAACCAATGTGCTAGCTACTGTCCATCCCAACTATGCTACTATCAAACCAATGTGCTAGCTACTGTCCATCCCAACTATGCTACTATCAAACCAATGTGCTAGCTACTGTACATCCCAACTATGCTACTATCAAACCAATGTGCTAGCTACTGTCCATCCCAACTATGCTACTATCAAACCAATGTGCTAGCTACTGTCCATCCCAACTATGCTACTATCAAACCAATGTGCTAGCTACTGTCCATCCCAACTATGCTACTATCAAACCAATGTGCTAGCTACTGTCCATCCCAACTATGCTACTATCAAACCAATGTGCTAGCTACTGTCCATCCCAACTATGCTATCAAACCTTTGTGCTAGCTACTATCCATCCCAACTATGCTACTATCAAACCAATGTGCTAGCTACTGTCCATCCCAACTATGCTATCAAACCTTTGTGCTAGCTACTGTCCATCCCAACTATGCTACTATCAAACCAATGTGCTAGCTACTGTCCATCCCAACTATGCTACTATCAAACCAATGTGCTAGCTAATGTCCATCCCAACTATGCTACTATGAAACCAATGTGCTAGCTACTGTACATCCCAACTATGCTACTATCAAACCAATGTGCTAGCTACTGTCCATCCCAACTATGCTACTATCAAACCAATGTGCTAGCTACTGTCCATCCCAACTATGCTACTATCAAACCAATGTGCTAGCTACTGTCCATCCCAACTATGCTACTATCAAACCAATGTGCTAGCTACTGTCCATCCCAACTATGCTACTATCAAACCAATGTGCTAGCTACTGTCCATCCCAACTATGCTACTATCAAACCAATGTGCTAGCTACTGTCCATCCCAACTATGCTACTATCAAACCAATGTGCTAGCTAATGCCCATCCCAACTATGCTACTATCAAACCAATGTGCTAGCTACTGTACATCCCAACTATGCTACTATCAAACCAATGTGCTAGCTACTGTCCATCCCAACTATGCTACTATCAAACCAATGTGCTAGCTACTGTCCATCCCAACTATGCTACTATCAAACCAATGTGTTAGCTACTGTCCATCCCAACTATGCTACTATCAAACCAATGTGCTAGCTACTGTCCATCCCAACTATGCTACTATCAAACCAATGTGCTAGCTACTGTCCATCCCAACTATGCTACTATCAAACAATGTGCTAGCAACTGTCCATCCCAACTATGCTACTATCATACCAATGTGCTAGCTACTGTCCATCCCAACTATGCTACTATCAAACCAATGTGCTAGCTACTGTCCATCCCAACTATGCTACTATCAAACCAATGTGCTAGCTACTGTCCATCCCAACTATGCTATCAAACGTATGTGCTAGCTACTGTCCATCCCAAATATGCTACTATCAAACCAATGTGCTAGCTACTGTCCATCCCAACTATGCTACTATCAAACCAATGTGCTAGCTACTGTCCATCCCAACTATGCTACTATCAAACCAATGTGCTAGCTACTGTCCATCCCAACTATGCTACTATGAAACCAATGTGCTAGCTACTGTACATCCCAACTATGCTACTATCAAACCAATGTGCTAGCTACTGTCCATCCCAACTATGCTACTATCAAACCAATGTGCTAGCTACTGTCCATCCCAACTATGCTACTATCAAACCAATGTGCTAGCTACTGTCCATCCCAACTATGCTACTATCAAACCAATGTGCTAGCTACTGTCCATCCCAACTATGCTACTATCAAACCAATGTGCTAGCTACTGTCCATCCCAACTATGCTATCAAACGTATGTGCTAGCTACTGTCCATCCCAACTATGCTACTATCAAACCAATGTGCTAGCTACTGTCCATCCCAACTATGCTACTATCAAACCAATGTGCTAGCTACTGTCCATCCTAACTATGCTACTATGAAACCAATGTGCTAGCTACTGTCCATCCCAACTATGCTACTATGAAACCAATGTGCTAGCTACTGTACATCCCAACTATGCTACTATCAAACCAATGTGCTAGCTACTGTCCATCCCAACTATGCTACTATGAAACCAATGTGCTAGCTACTGTACATCCCAACTATGCTACTATCAAACCAATGTGCTAGCTACTGTCCATCCCAACTATGCTACTATCAAACCAATGTGCTAGCTACTGTACATCCCAACTATGCTACTATCAAACCAATGTGCTAGCTACTGTCCATCCCAACTATGCTACTATCAAACCAATGTGCTAGCTACTGTCCATCCCAACTATGCTACTATCAAACCAATGTGCTAGCTACTGTCCATCCCAAATATGCTATCAAACGTATGTGCTAGCTACTGTCCATCCCAACTATGCTACTATCAAACCAATGTGCTAGCTACTGTCCATCCCAACTATGCTACTATCAAACCAATGTGCTAGCTACTGTCCATCCCAACTATGCTACTATCAAACCAATGTGCTAGCTACTGTCAATCCCAACTATGCTACTATCAAACCAATGTGCTAGCTACTGTCCATCCCAACTATGCTACTATCAAACCAATGTGCTAGCTACTGTCCATCCCAACTATGCTACTATCAAACCAATGTGCTAGCTACTGTCCATCCCAACTATGCTATCAAACCTTTGTGCTAGCTACTGTCCATCCCAACTATGCTACTATCAAACCAATGTGCTAGCTACTGTCCATCACAACTATGCTACTATCAAACCAATGTGCTAGCTAATGTCCATCCCAACTATGCTACTATCAAACAATGTGCTAGCAACTGTCCATCCCAACTATGCTACTATCATACCAATGTGCTAGCTACTGTCCATCCCAACTATGCTACTATCAAACCAATGTGCTAGCTACTGTCCATCCCAACTATGCTACTATCAAACCAATGTGCTAGCTACTGTCCATCCCAACTATGCTATCAAACGTATGTGCTAGCTACTGTCCATCCCAACTATGCTACTATCAAACCAATGTGCTAGCTACTGTCCATCCCAACTATGCTACTATAAAACCAATGTGCTAGCTACTGTCCATCCCAACTATGCTACTATCAAACCAATGTGCTAGCTACTGTCCATCCCAACTATGCTACTATCAAACCAATGTGCTAGCTACTGTACATCCCAACTATGCTACTATCAAACCAATGTGCTAGCTACTGTCCATCCCAACTATGCTACTATCAAACCAATGTGCTAGCTACTGTCCATCCCAACTATGCTACTATCAAACCAATGTGCTAGCTACTGTCCATCCCAACTATGCTACTATCAAACCAATGTGCTAGCTACTGTCCATCCCAACTATGCTATCAAACGTTTGTGCTAGCTACTGTCCATCCCAACTATGCTACTATCAAACCAATGTGCTAGCTACTGTCCATCCCAACTGTGCTACTATGAAACCAATGTGCTAGCTACTGTCCATCCCAACTATGCTACTATGAAACCAATGTGCTAGCTACTGTCCATCCCAACTATGCTACTATGAAACCAATGTGCTAGCTACTGTACATCCCAACTATGCTACTATCAAACCAATGTGCTAGCTACTGTCCATCCCAACTATGCTACTATCAAACCAATGTGCTAGCTACTGTACATCCCAACTATGCTACTATCAAACCAATGTGCTAGCTACTGTCCATCCCAACTATGCTACTATCAAACCAATGTGCTAGCTACTGTCCATCTCAACTATGCTACTATCAAACCAATGTGCTAGCTACTGTCCATCCCAACTATGCTATCAAACCTTTGTGCTAGCTACTATCCATCCCAACTATGCTACTATCAAACCAATGTACTAGCTACTGTCCATCCCAACTATGCTATCAAACCTTTGTGCTAGCTACTGTCCATCCCAACTATGCTACTATCAAACCAATGTGCTAGCTACTGTCCATCACAACTATGCTACTATCAAACCAATGTGCTAGCTAATGTCCATCCCAACTATGCTACTATCAAACAATGTGCTAGCAACTGTCCATCCCAACTATGCTACTATCATACCAATGTGCTAGCTACTGTCCATCCCAACTATGCTACTATCAAACCAATGTGCTAGCTACTGTCCATCCCAACTATGCTACTATCAAACCAATGTGCTAGCTATTGTCCATCCCAACTATGCTATCAAACGTATGTGCTAGCTACTGTCCATCCCAAATATGCTACTATCAAACCAATGTGCTAGCTACTGTCCATCCCAACTATGCTACTATCAAACCAATGTGCTAGCTACTGTCCATCCCAACTATGCTATCAAACGTATGTGCTAGCTACTGTCCATCCCAACTATGCTACTATCAAACCAATGTGCTAGCTACTGTCCATCCCAACTATGCTACTATCAAACCAATGTGCTAGCTACTGTCCATCCCAACTATGCTACTATCAAACCAATGTGCTAGCTACTGTCCATCCCAACTATGCTACTATGAAACCAATGTGCTAGCTACTGTACATCCCAACTATGCTACTATCAAACCAATGTGCTAGCTACTGTCCATCCCAACTATGCTACTATCAAACCAATGTGCTAGCTACTGTACATCCCAACTATGCTACTATCAAACCAATGTGCTAGCTACTGTCCATCCCAACTATGCTACTATCAAACCAATGTGCTAGCTACTGTCCATCTCAACTATGCTACTATCAAACCAATGTGCTAGCTACTGTCCATCCCAACTATGCTATCAAACCTTTGTGCTAGCTACTATCCATCCCAACTATGCTACTATCAAACCAATGTACTAGCTACTGTCCATCCCAACTATGCTACTATCAAACCAATGTGCTAGCTACTGTCCATCCCAACTATGCTACTATCAAACCAATGTGCTAGCTACTGTCCATCCCAACTATGCTACTATCAAACCAATGTGCTAGCTACTGTCCATCCCAACTATGCTACTATCAAACCAATGTGCTAGCTACTGTCCATCCCAACTATGCTACTATCAAACCAATGTGCTAGCTAATGCCCATCCCAACTATGCTACTATCAAACCAATGTGCTAGCTACTGTACATCCCAACTATGCTACTATCAAACCAATGTGCTAGCTACTGTCCATCCCAACTATGCTACTATCAAACCAATGTGCTAGCTACTGTCCATCCCAACTATGCTACTATCAAACCAATGTGCTAGCTACTGTCCATCCCAACTATGCTACTATCAAACCAATGTGCTAGCTACTGTCCATCCCAACTATGCTACTATCAAACCAATGTGCTAGCTACTGTCCATCCCAACTATGCTACTATCAAACAATGTGCTAGCAACTGTCCATCCCAACTATGCTACTATCATACCAATGTGCTAGCTACTGTCCATCCCAACTATGCTACTATCAAACCAATGTGCTAGCTACTGTCCATCCCAACTATGCTACTATCAAACCAATGTGCTAGCTACTGTCCATCCCAACTATGCTATCAAACGTATGTGCTAGCTACTGTCCATCCCAAATATGCTACTATCAAACCAATGTGCTAGCTACTGTCCATCCAAACTATGCTACTATCAAACCAATGTGCTAGCTACTGTCCATCCCAACTATGCTACTATCAAACCAATGTGCTAGCTACTGTCCATCCCAACTATGCTACTATGAAACCAATGTGCTAGCTACTGTACATCCCAACTATGCTACTATCAAACCAATGTGCTAGCTACTGTCCATCCCAACTATGCTACTATCAAACCAATGTGCTAGCTACTGTCCATCCCAACTATGCTACTATCAAACCAATGTGCTAGCTACTGTCCATCCCAACTATGCTACTATCAAACCAATGTGCTAGCTACTGTCCATCCCAACTATGCTACTATCAAACCAATGTGCTAGCTACTGTCCATCCCAACTATGCTATCAAACGTATGTGCTAGCTACTGTCCATCCCAACTATGCTACTATCAAACCAATGTGCTAGCTACTGTACATCCCAACTATGCTACTATCAAACCAATGTGCTAGCTACTGTCCATCCCAACTATGCTACTATCAAACCAATGTGCTAGCTACTGTCCATCCCAACTATGCTACTATCAAACCAATGTGCTAGCTACTGTCCATCCCAAATATGCTATCAAACGTATGTGCTAGCTACTGTCCATCCCAACTATGCTACTATCAAACCAATGTGCTAGCTACTGTCCATCCCAACTATGCTACTATCAAACCAATGTGCTAGCTACTGTCCATCCCAACTATGCTACTATCAAACCAATGTGCTAGCTACTGTCAATCCCAACTATGCTACTATCAAACCAATGTGCTAGCTACTGTCCATCCCAACTATGCTACTATCAAACCAATGTGCTAGCTACTGTCCATCCCAACTATGCTACTATCAAACCAATGTGCTAGCTACTGTCCATCCCAACTATGCTATCAAACCTTTGTGCTAGCTACTGTCCATCCCAACTATGCTACTATCAAACCAATGTGCTAGCTACTGTCCATCCCAACTATGCTACTATCAAACCAATGTGCTAGCTAATGCCCATCCCAACTATGCTACTATCAAACCAATGTGCTAGCTACTGTCCATCCCAACTATGCTACTATCAAACCAATGTGCTAGCTACTGTCCATCCCAACTATGCTACTATCAAACCAATGTGCTAGCTACTGTCCATCCCAACTATGCTACTATCAAACCAATGTGCTAGCTAATGCCCATCCCAACTATGCTACTATCAAACCAATGTGCTAGCTACTGTACATCCCAACTATGCTACTATCAAACCAATGTGCTAGCTACTGTCCATCCCAACTATGCTACTATCAAACCAATGTGCTAGCTACTGTCCATCCCAACTATGCTACTATCAAACCAATGTGTTAGCTACTGTCCATCCCAACTATGCTACTATCAAACCAATGTGCTAGCTACTGTCCATCCCAACTATGCTACTATCAAACCAATGTGCTAGCTACTGTCCATCCCAACTATGCTACTATCAAACAATGTGCTAGCAACTGTCCATCCCAACTATGCTACTATCATACCAATGTGCTAGCTACTGTCCATCCCAACTATGCTACTATCAAACCAATGTGCTAGCTACTGTCCATCCCAACTATGCTACTATCAAACCAATGTGCTAGCTACTGTCCATCCCAACTATGCTATCAAACGTATGTGCTAGCTACTGTCCATCCCAAATATGCTACTATCAAACCAATGTGCTAGCTACTGTCCATCCCAACTATGCTACTATCAAACCAATGTGCTAGCTACTGTCCATCCCAACTATGCTACTATCAAACCAATGTGCTAGCTACTGTCCATCCCAACTATGCTACTATGAAACCAATGTGCTAGCTACTGTACATCCCAACTATGCTACTATCAAACCAATGTGCTAGCTACTGTCCATCCCAACTATGCTACTATCAAACCAATGTGCTAGCTACTGTCCATCCCAACTATGCTACTATCAAACCAATGTGCTAGCTACTGTCCATCCCAACTATGCTACTATCAAACCAATGTGCTAGCTACTGTCCATCCCAACTATGCTACTATCAAACCAATGTGCTAGCTACTGTCCATCCCAACTATGCTATCAAACGTATGTGCTAGCTACTGTCCATCCCAACTATGCTACTATCAAACCAATGTGCTAGCTACTGTCCATCCCAACTATGCTACTATCAAACCAATGTGCTAGCTACTGTCCATCCTAACTATGCTACTATGAAACCAATGTGCTAGCTACTGTCCATCCCAACTATGCTACTATGAAACCAATGTGCTAGCTACTGTACATCCCAACTATGCTACTATCAAACCAATGTGCTAGCTACTGTCCATCCCAACTATGCTACTATCAAACCAATGTGCTAGCTACTGTACATCCCAACTATGCTACTATCAAACCAATGTGCTAGCTACTGTCCATCCCAACTATGCTACTATCAAACCAATGTGCTAGCTACTGTCCATCCCAACTATGCTACTATCAAACCAATGTGCTAGCTACTGTCCATCCCAAATATGCTATCAAACGTATGTGCTAGCTACTGTCCATCCCAACTATGCTACTATCAAACCAATGTGCTAGCTACTGTCCATCCCAACTATGCTACTATCAAACCAATGTGCTAGCTACTGTCCATCCCAACTATGCTACTATCAAACCAATGTGCTAGCTACTGTCAATCCCAACTATGCTACTATCAAACCAATGTGCTAGCTACTGTCCATCCCAACTATGCTACTATCAAACCAATGTGCTAGCTACTGTCCATCCCAACTATGCTACTATCAAACCAATGTGCTAGCTACTGTCCATCCCAACTATGCTATCAAACCTTTGTGCTAGCTACTGTCCATCCCAACTATGCTACTATCAAACCAATGTGCTAGCTACTGTCCATCACAACTATGCTACTATCAAACCAATGTGCTAGCTAATGTCCATCCCAACTATGCTACTATCAAACAATGTGCTAGCAACTGTCCATCCCAACTATGCTACTATCATACCAATGTGCTAGCTACTGTCCATCCCAACTATGCTACTATCAAACCAATGTGCTAGCTACTGTCCATCCCAACTATGCTACTATCAAACCAATGTGCTAGCTACTGTCCATCCCAACTATGCTATCAAACGTATGTGCTAGCTACTGTCCATCCCAACTATGCTACTATCAAACCAATGTGCTAGCTACTGTCCATCCCAACTATGCTACTATCAAACCAATGTGCTAGCTACTGTCCATCCCAACTATGCTACTATAAAACCAATGTGCTAGCTACTGTCCATCCCAACTATGCTACTATCAAACCAATGTGCTAGCTACTGTACATCCCAACTATGCTACTATCAAACCAATGTGCTAGCTACTGTCCATCCCAACTATGCTACTATCAAACCAATGTGCTAGCTACTGTCCATCCCAACTATGCTACTATCAAACCAATGTGCTAGCTACTGTCCATCCCAACTATGCTACTATCAAACCAATGTGCTAGCTACTGTCCATCCCAACTATGCTATCAAACGTATGTGCTAGCTACTGTCCATCCCAACTATGCTACTATCAAACCAATGTGCTAGCTACTGTCCATCCCAACTATGCTACTATGAAACCAATGTGCTAGCTACTGTCCATCCCAACTATGCTACTATGAAACCAATGTGCTAGCTACTGTCCATCCCAACTATGCTACTATGAAACCAATGTGCTAGCTACTGTACATCCCAACTATGCTACTATCAAACCAATGTGCTAGCTACTGTCCATCCCAACTATGCTACTATCAAACCAATGTGCTAGCTACTGTACATCCCAACTATGCTACTATCAAACCAATGTGCTAGCTACTGTCCATCCCAACTATGCTACTATCAAACCAATGTGCTAGCTACTGTCCATCTCAACTATGCTACTATCAAACCAATGTGCTAGCTACTGTCCATCCCAACTATGCTATCAAACCTTTGTGCTAGCTACTATCCATCCCAACTATGCTACTATCAAACCAATGTACTAGCTACTGTCCATCCCAACTATGCTATCAAACCTTTGTGCTAGCTACTGTCCATCCCAACTATGCTACTATCAAACCAATGTGCTAGCTACTGTCCATCACAACTATGCTACTATCAAACCAATGTGCTAGCTAATGTCCATCCCAACTATGCTACTATCAAACAATGTGCTAGCAACTGTCAGTCCCAACTATGCTACTATCATACCAATGTGCTAGCTACTGTCCATCCCAACTATGCTACTATCAAACCAATGTGCTAGCTACTGTCCATCCCAACTATGCTACTATCAAACCAATGTGCTAGCTACTGTCCATCCCAACTATGCTATCAAACGTATGTGCTAGCTACTGTCCATCCCAAATATGCTACTATCAAACCAATGTGCTAGCTACTGTCCATCCCAACTATGCTACTATCAAACCAATGTGCTAGCTACTGTCCATCCCAACTATGCTATCAAACGTATGTGCTAGCTACTGTCCATCCCAACTATGCTACTATCAAACCAATGTGCTAGCTACTGTCCATCCCAACTATGCTACTATCAAACCAATGTGCTAGCTACTGTCCATCCCAACTATGCTACTATGAAACCAATGTGCTAGCTACTGTCCATCCCAACTATGCTACTATGAAACCAATGTGCTAGCTACTGTACATCCCAACTATGCTACTATCAAACCAATGTGCTAGCTACTGTCCATCCCAACTATGCTACTATCAAACCAATGTGCTAGCTACTGTACATCCCAACTATGCTACTATCAAACCAATGTGCTAGCTACTGTCCATCCCAACTATGCTACTATCAAACCAATGTGCTAGCTACTGTCCATCTCAACTATGCTACTATCAAACCAATGTGCTAGCTACTGTCCATCCCAACTATGCTATCAAACCTTTGTGCTAGCTACTATCCATCCCAACTATGCTACTATCAAACCAATGTACTAGCTACTGTCCATCCCAACTATGCTACTATCAAACCAATGTGCTAGCTACTGTCCATCCCAACTATGCTACTATCAAACCAATGTGCTAGCTACTGTCCATCCCAACTATGCTACTATCAAACCAATGTGCTAGCTACTGTCCATCCCAACTATGCTACTATCAAACCAATGTGCTAGCTACTGTCCATCCCAACTATGCTACTATCAAACCAATGTGCTAGCTAATGCCCATCCCAACTATGCTACTATCAAACCAATGTGCTAGCTACTGTACATCCCAACTATGCTACTATCAAACCAATGTGCTAGCTACTGTCCATCCCAACTATGCTACTATCAAACCAATGTGCTAGCTACTGTCCATCCCAACTATGCTACTATCAAACCAATGTGCTAGCTACTGTCCATCCCAACTATGCTACTATCAAACCAATGTGCTAGCTACTGTCCATCCCAACTATGCTACTATCAAACCAATGTGCTAGCTACTGTCCATCCCAACTATGCTACTATCAAACAATGTGCTAGCAACTGTCCATCCCAACTATGCTACTATCATACCAATGTGCTAGCTACTGTCCATCCCAACTATGCTACTATCAAACCAATGTGCTAGCTACTGTCCATCCCAACTATGCTACTATCAAACCAATGTGCTAGCTACTGTCCATCCCAACTATGCTATCAAACGTATGTGCTAGCTACTGTCCATCCCAAATATGCTAATATCAAACCAATGTGCTAGCTACTGTCCATCCCAACTATGCTACTATCAAACCAATGTGCTAGCTACTGTCCATCCCAACTATGCTACTATCAAACCAATGTGCTAGCTACTGTCCATCCCAACTATGCTACTATGAAACCAATGTGCTAGCTACTGTACATCCCAACTATGCTACTATCAAACCAATGTGCTAGCTACTGTCCATCCCAACTATGCTACTATCAAACCAATGTGCTAGCTACTGTCCATCCCAACTATGCTACTATCAAACCAATGTGCTAGCTACTGTCCATCCCAACTATGCTACTATCAAACCAATGTGCTAGCTACTGTCCATCCCAACTATGCTACTATCAAACCAATGTGCTAGCTACTGTCCATCCCAACTATGCTATCAAACGTATGTGCTAGCTACTGTCCATCCCAACTATGCTACTATCAAACCAATGTGCTAGCTACTGTACATCCCAACTATGCTACTATCAAACCAATGTGCTAGCTACTGTCCATCCCAACTATGCTACTATCAAACCAATGTGCTAGCTACTGTCCATCCCAACTATGCTACTATCAAACCAATGTGCTAGCTACTGTCCATCCCAAATATGCTATCAAACATATGTGCTAGCTACTGTCCATCCCAACTATGCTACTATCAAACCAATGTGCTAGCTACTGTCCATCCCAACTATGCTACTATCAAACCAATGTGCTAGCTACTGTCCATCCCAACTATGCTACTATCAAACCAATGTGCTAGCTACTGTCAATCCCAACTATGCTACTATCAAACCAATGTGCTAGCTACTGTCCATCCCAACTATGCTACTATCAAACCAATGTGCTAGCTACTGTCCATCCCAACTATGCTACTATCAAACCAATGTGCTAGCTACTGTCCATCCCAACTATGCTATCAAACCTTTGTGCTAGCTACTGTCCATCCCAACTATGCTACTATCAAACCAATGTGCTAGCTACTGTCCATCACAACTATGCTACTATCAAACCAATGTGCTAGCTAATGTCCATCCCAACTATGCTACTATCAAACAATGTGCTAGCAACTGTCCATCCCAACTATGCTACTATCATACCAATGTGCTAGCTACTGTCCATCCCAACTATGCTACTATCAAACCAATGTGCTAGCTACTGTCCATCCCAACTATGCTACTATCAAACCAATGTGCTAGCTACTGTCCATCCCAACTATGCTATCAAACGTATGTGCTAGCTACTGTCCATCCCAACTATGCTACTATCAAACCAATGTGCTAGCTACTGTCCATCCCAACTATGCTACTATCAAACCAATGTGCTAGCTTCTGTCCATCCCAACTATGCTACTATAAAACCAATGTGCTAGCTACTGTCCATCCCAACTATGCTACTATCAAACCAATGTGCTAGCTACTGTACATCCCAACTATGCTACTATCAAACCAATGTGCTAGCTACTGTCCATCCCAACTATGCTACTATCAAACCAATGTGCTAGCTACTGTCCATCCCAACTATGCTACTATCAAACCAATGTGCTAGCTACTGTCCATCACAACTATGCTACTATCAAACCAATGTGCTAGCTACTGTCCATCCCAACTATGCTATCAAACGTATGTGCTAGCTACTGTCCATCCCAACTATGCTACTATCAAACCAATGTGCTAGCTACTGTCCATCCCAACTATGCTACTATGAAACCAATGTGCTAGCTACTGTCCATCCCAACTATGCTACTATGAAACCAATGTGCTAGCTACTGTCCATCCCAACTATGCTACTATGAAACAAATGTGCTAGCTACTGTACATCCCAACTATGCTACTATCAAACCAATGTGCTAGCTACTGTACATCCCAACTATGCTACTATCAAACCAATGTGCTAGCTACTGTCCATCCCAACTATGCTACTATCAAACCAATGTGCTAGCTACTGTCCATCTCAACTATGCTACTATCAAACCAATGTGCTAGCTACTGTCCATCCCAACTATGCTATCAAACCTTTGTGCTAGCTACTATCCATCCCAACTATGCTACTATCAAACCAATGTACTAGCTACTGTCCATCCCAACTATGCTATCAAACCTTTGTGCTAGCTACTGTCCATCCCAACTATGCTATCAAACCTTTGTGCTAGCTACTGTCCATCACAACTATGCTACTATCAAACCAATGTGCTAGCTAATGTCCATCCCAACTATGCTACTATCAAACAATGTGCTAGCAACTGTCCATCCCAACTATGCTACTATCATACCAATGTGCTAGCTACTGTCCATCCCAACTATGCTACTATCAAACCAATGTGCTAGCTACTGTCCATCCCAACTATGCTATCAAACGTATGTGCTAGCTACTGTCCATCCCAAATATTCTACTATCAAACCAATGTGCTAGCTACTGTCCATCCCAACTATGCTACTATCAAACCAATGTGCTAGCTACTGTCCATCCCAACTATGCTATCAAACGTATGTGCTAGCTACTGTCCATCCCAACTATGCTACTATCAAACCAATGTGCTAGCTACTGTCCATCCCAACTATGCTACTATGAAACCAATGTGCTAGCTACTGTCCATCCCAACTATGCTACTATGAAACCAATGTGCTAGCTACTGTCCATCCCAACTATGCTACCAAGAAACCAATGTGCTAGCTACTGTACATCCCAACTATGCTACTATCAAACCAATGTGCTAGCTACTGTCCATCCCAACTATGCTACTATCAAACCAATGTGCTAGCTACTGTCCATCCCAACTATGCTACTATCAAACCAATGTGCTAGCTACTGTCCATCCCAACTATGCTACTATCAAACCAATGTGCTAGCTACTGTCCATCTCAACTATGCTACTATCAAACCAATGTGCTAGCTACTGTCCATCCCAACTATGCTATCAAACCTTTGTGCTAGCTACTATCCATCCCAACTATGCTACTATCAAACCAATGTACTAGCTACTGTCCATCCCAACTATGCTACTATCAAACCAATGTGCTAGCTACTGTCCATCCCAACTATGCTACTATCAAACCAATGTGCTAGCTACTGTCCATCCCAACTATGCTACTATCAAACCAATGTGCTAGCTACTGTCCATCCCAACTATGCTACTATCAAACCAATGTGCTAGCTACTGTCCATCCCAACTATGCTACTATCAAACCAATGTGCTAGCTAATGCCCATTCCAACTATGCTACTATCAAACCAATGTGCTAGCTACTGTACATCCCAACTATGCTACTATCAAACCAATGTGCTAGCTACTGTACATCCCAACTATGCTACTATCAAACCAATGTGCTAGCTACTGTCCATCCCAACTATGCTACTATCAAACCAATGTGCTAGCTACTGTCCATCCCAACTATGCTACTATCAAACCAATGTGCTAGCTACTGTCCATCCCAACTATGCTACTATCAAACCAATGTGCTAGCTACTGTCCATCCCAACTATGCTACTATCAAACAATGTGCTAGCAACTGTCCATCCCAACTATGCTACTATCATACCAATGTGCTAGCTACTGTCCATCCCAACTATGCTACTATCAAACCAATGTGCTAGCTACTGTCCATCCCAACTATGCTACTATCAAACCAATGTGCTAGCTACTGTCCATCCCAACTATGCTATCAAACGTATGTGCTAGCTACTGTCCATCCCAAATATGCTACTATCAAACCAATGTGCTAGCTACTGTCCATCCCAACTATGCTACTATCAAACCAATGTGCTAGCTACTGTCCATCCCAACTATGCTACTATCAAACCAATGTGCTAGCTACTGTCCATCCCAACTATGCTACTATGAAACCAATGTGCTAGCTACTGTACATCCCAACTATGCTACTATCAAACCAATGTGCTAGCTACTGTCCATCCCAACTATGCTACTATCAAACCAATGTGCTAGCTACTGTCCATCCCAACTATGCTACTATCAAACCAATGTGCTAGCTACTGTCCATCCCAACTATGCTACTATCAAACCAATGTGCTAGCTACTGTCCATCCCAACTATGCTACTATCAAACCAATGTGCTAGCTACTGTCCATCCCAACTATGCTATCAAACGTATGTGCTAGCTACTGTCCATCCCAACTATGCTACTATCAAACCAATGTGCTAGCTACTGTCCATCCCAACTATGCTACTATCAAACCAATGTGCTAGCTACTGTCCATCCTAACTATGCTACTATGAAACCAATGTGCTAGCTACTGTCCATCCCAACTATGCTACTATGAAACCAATGTGCTAGCTACTGTACATCCCAACTATGCTACTATCAAACCAATGTGCTAGCTACTGTCCATCCCAACTATGCTACTATCAAACCAATGTGCTAGCTACTGTACATCCCAACTATGCTACTATCAAACCAATGTGCTAGCTACTGTCCATCCCAACTATGCTACTATCAAACCAATGTGCTAGCTACTGTCCATCCCAACTATGCTACTATCAAACCAATGTGCTAGCTACTGTCCATCCCAAATATGCTATCAAACGTATGTGCTAGCTACTGTCCATCCCAACTATGCTACTATCAAACCAATGTGCTAGCTACTGTCCATCCCAACTATGCTACTATCAAACCAATGTGCTAGCTACTGTCCATCCCAACTATGCTACTATCAAACCAATGTGCTAGCTACTGTCAATCCCAACTATGCTACTATCAAACCAATGTGCTAGCTACTGTCCATCCCAACTATGCTACTATCAAACCAATGTGCTAGCTACTGTCCATCCCAACTATGCTACTATCAAACCAATGTGCTAGCTACTGTCCATCCCAACTATGCTACTATGAAACCAATGTGCTAGCTACTGTACATCCCAACTATGCTACTATCAAACCAATGTGCTAGCTACTGTCCATCCCAACTATGCTACTATCAAACCAATGTGCTAGCTACTGTCCATCCCAACTATGCTACTATCAAACCAATGTGCTAGCTACTGTCCATCCCAACTATGCTACTATCAAACCAATGTGCTAGCTACTGTCCATCCCAACTATGCTACTATCAAACCAATGTGCTAGCTACTGTCCATCCCAACTATGCTATCAAACGTATGTGCTAGCTACTGTCCATCCCAACTATGCTACTATCAAACCAATGTGCTAGCTACTGTCCATCCCAACTATGCTACTATCAAACCAATGTGCTAGCTACTGTCCATCCTAACTATGCTACTATGAAACCAATGTGCTAGCTACTGTCCATCCCAACTATGCTACTATGAAACCAATGTGCTAGCTACTGTACATCCCAACTATGCTACTATCAAACCAATGTGCTAGCTACTGTCCATCCCAACTATGCTACTATCAAACCAATGTGCTAGCTACTGTACATCCCAACTATGCTACTATCAAACCAATGTGCTAGCTACTGTCCATCCCAACTATGCTACTATCAAACCAATGTGCTAGCTACTGTCCATCCCAACTATGCTACTATCAAACCAATGTGCTAGCTACTGTCCATCCCAAATATGCTATCAAACGTATGTGCTAGCTACTGTCCATCCCAACTATGCTACTATCAAACCAATGTGCTAGCTACTGTCCATCCCAACTATGCTACTATCAAACCAATGTGCTAGCTACTGTCCATCCCAACTATGCTACTATCAAACCAATGTGCTAGCTACTGTCAATCCCAACTATGCTACTATCAAACCAATGTGCTAGCTACTGTCCATCCCAACTATGCTACTATCAAACCAATGTGCTAGCTACTGTCCATCCCAACTATGCTACTATCAAACCAATGTGCTAGCTACTGTCCATCCCAACTATGCTATCAAACCTTTGTGCTAGCTACTGTCCATCCCAACTATGCTACTATCAAACCAATGTGCTAGCTACTGTCCATCACAACTATGCTACTATCAAACCAATGTGCTAGCTAATGTCCATCCCAACTATGCTACTATCAAACAATGTGCTAGCAACTGTCCATCCCAACTATGCTACTATCATACCAATGTGCTAGCTACTGTCCATCCCAACTATGCTACTATCAAACCAATGTGCTAGCTACTGTCCATCCCAACTATGCTACTATCAAACCAATGTGCTAGCTACTGTCCATCCCAACTATGCTATCAAACGTATGTGCTAGCTACTGTCCATCCCAACTATGCTACTATCAAACCAATGTGCTAGCTACTGTCCATCCCAACTATGCTACTATCAAACCAATGTGCTAGCTACTGTCCATCCCAACTATGCTACTATAAAACCAATGTGCTAGCTACTGTCCATCCCAACTATGCTACTATCAAACCAATGTGCTAGCTACTGTACATCCCAACTATGCTACTATCAAACCAATGTGCTAGCTACTGTCCATCCCAACTATGCTACTATCAAACCAATGTGCTAGCTACTGTCCATCCCAACTATGCTACTATCAAACCAATGTGCTAGCTACTGTCCATCCCAACTATGCTACTATCAAACCAATGTGCTAGCTACTGTCCATCCCAACTATGCTATCAAACGTATGTGCTAGCTACTGTCCATCCCAACTATGCTACTATCAAACCAATGTGCTAGCTACTGTCCATCCCAACTATGCTACTATCAAACCAATGTGCTAGCTACTGTCCATCCCAACTATGCTACTATGAAACCAATGTGCTAGCTACTGTCCATCCCAACTATGCTACTATGAAACCAATGTGCTAGCTACTGTACATCCCAACTATGCTACTATCAAACCAATGTGCTAGCTACTGTCCATCCCAACTATGCTACTATCAAACCAATGTGCTAGCTACTGTACATCCCAACTATGCTACTATCAAACCAATGTGCTAGCTACTGTCCATCCCAACTATGCTACTATCAAACCAATGTGCTAGCTACTGTCCATCTCAACTATGCTACTATCAAACCAATGTGCTAGCTACTGTCCATCCCAACTATGCTATCAAACCTTTGTGCTAGCTACTATCCATCCCAACTATGCTACTATCAAACCAATGTACTAGCTACTGTCCATCCCAACTATGCTATCAAACCTTTGTGCTAGCTACTGTCCATCCCAACTATGCTACTATCAAACCAATGTGCTAGCTACTGTCCATCACAACTATGCTACTATCAAACCAATGTGCTAGCTAATGTCCATCCCAACTATGCTACTATCAAACAATGTGCTAGCAACTGTCCATCCCAACTATGCTACTATCATACCAATGTGCTAGCTACTGTCCATCCCAACTATGCTACTATCAAACCAATGTGCTAGCTACTGTCCATCCCAACTATGCTACTATCAAACCAATGTGCTAGCTACTGTCCATCCCAACTATGCTATCAAACGTATGTGCTAGCTACTGTCCATCCCAAATATGCTACTATCAAACCAATGTGCTAGCTACTGTCCATCCCAACTATGCTACTATCAAACCAATGTGCTAGCTACTGTCCATCCCAACTATGCTATCAAACGTATGTGCTAGCTACTGTCCATCCCAACTATGCTACTATCAAACCAATGTGCTAGCTACTGTCCATCCCAACTATGCTACTATGAAACCAATGTGCTAGCTACTGTCCATCCCAACTATGCTACTATGAAACCAATGTGCTAGCTACTGTCCATCCCAACTATGCTACTATGAAACCAATGTGCTAGCTACTGTACATCACAACTATGCTACTATCAAACCAATGTGCTAGCTACTGTCCATCCCAACTATGCTACTATCAAACCAATGTGCTAGCTACTGTACATCCCAACTATGCTACTATAAAACCAATGTGCTAGCTACTGTCCATCCCAACTATGCTACTATCAAACCAATGTGCTAGCTACTGTCCATCTCAACTATGCTACTATCAAACCAATGTGCTAGCTACTGTCCATCCCAACTATGCTATCAAACCTTTGTGCTAGCTACTATCCATCCCAACTATGCTACTATCAAACCAATGTACTAGCTACTGTCCATCCCAACTATGCTATCAAACCTTTGTGCTAGCTACTGTCCATCCCAACTATGCTACTATCAAACCAATGTGCTAGCTACTGTCCATCACAACTATGCTACTATCAAACCAATGTGCTAGCTAATGTCCATCCCAACTATGCTACTATCAAACAATGTGCTAGCAACTGTCCATCCCAACTATGCTACTATCATACCAATGTGCTAGCTACTGTCCATCCCAACTATGCTACTATCAAACCAATGTGCTAGCTACTGTCCATCCCAACTATGCTACTATCAAACCAATGTGCTAGCTACTGTCCATCCCAACTATGCTATCAAACGTATGTGCTAGCTACGGTCCATCCCAACTATGCTACTATCAAACCAATGTGCTAGCTACTGTCCATCCCAACTATGCTACTATCAAACCAATGTGCTAGCTACTGTCCATCCCAACTATGCTACTATCAAACCAATGTGCTAGCTACTGTCCATCCCAACTATGCTACTATCAAACCAATGTGCTAGCTACTGTCCATCCCAACTATGCTACTATCAAACCAATTTGCTAGCTACTGTCCATCCCAACTATGCTACTATCAAACCTTTGTGCTAGCTACTGTCCATCCCAACTATGCTACTATCAAACCAATGTGCTAGCTACTGTCCATCACAACTATGCTACTATCAAACCAATGTGCTAGCTAATGTCCATCCCAACTATGCTACTATCAAACAATGTGCTAGCAACTGTCCATCCCAACTATGCTACTATCATACCAATGTGCTAGCTACTGTCCATCCCAACTATGCTACTATCAAACCAATGTGCTAGCTACTGTCCATCCCAACTATGCTACTATCAAACCAATGTGCTAGCTACTGTCCATCCCAACTATGCTATCAAACGTATGTGCTAGCTACTGTCCATCCCAAATATGCTACTATCAAACCAATGTGCTAGCTACTGTCCATCCCAACTATGCTACTATCAAACCAATGTGCTAGCTACTGTCCATCCCAACTATGCTACTATCAAACCAATGTGCTAGCTACTGTCCATCCCAACAATGCTACTATGAAACCAATGTGCTAGCTACTGTACATCCCAACTATGCTACTATCAAACCAATGTGCTAGCTACTGTCCATCCCAACTATGCTACTATCAAACCAATGTGCTAGCTACTGTCCATCCCAACTATGCTACTATCAAACCAATGTGCTAGCTACTGTCCATCCCAACTATGCTACTATCAAACCAATGTGCTAGCTACTGTCCATCCCAACTATGCTACTATCAAACCAATGTGCTAGCTACTGTCCATCCCAACTATGCTATCAAACCAATGTGCTAGCTACTGTCCATCCCAACTATGCTATCAAACGTATGTGCTAGCTACTGTCCATCCCAACTATGCTACTATCAAACCAATGTGCTAGCTACTGTCCATCCCAACTATGCTACTATCAAACCAATGTGCTAGCTACTGTCCATCCTAACTATGCTACTATGAAACCAATGTGCTAGCTACTGTCCATCCCAACTATGCTACTATGAAACCAATGTGCTAGCTACTGTACATCCCAACTATGCTACTATCAAACCAATGTGCTAGCTACTGTCCATCCCAACTATGCTACTATCAAACCAATGTGCTAGCTACTGTACATCCCAACTATGCTACTATCAAACCAATGTGCTAGCTACTGTCCATCCCAACTATGCTACTATCAAACCAATGTGCTAGCTACTGTCCATCCCAACTATGCTACTATCAAACCAATGTGCTAGCTACTGTCCATCCCAACTATGCTACTATCAAACCAATGTGCTAGCTACTGTCCATCCCAACTATGCTACTATCAAACCAATGTGCTAGCTACTGTCCATCCCAACTATGCTATCAAACCTTTGTGCTAGCTACTATCCATCCCAACTATGCTACTATCAAACCAATGTGCTAGCTACTGTCCATCCCAACTATGCTATCAAACCTTTGTGCTAGCTACTGTCCATCCCAACTATGCTACTATCAAACCAATGTGCTAGCTACTGTCCATCCCAACTATGCTACTATCAAACAATGTGCTAGCAACTGTCCATCCCAACTATGCTACTATCATACCAATGTGCTAGCTACTGTCCATCCCAACTATGCTACTATCAAACCAATGTGCTAGCTACTGTCCATCCCAACTATGCTACTATCAAACCAATGTGCTAGCTACTGTCCATCCCAACTATGCTATCAAACGTATGTGCTAGCTACTGTCCATCCCAACTATGCTACTATCAAACCAATGTGCTAGCTACTGTCCATCCCAACTATGCTACTATCAAACCAATGTGCTAGCTACTGTCCATCCCAACTATGCTACTATCAAACCAATGTGCTAGCTACTGTCCATCCCAACTATGCTACTATGAAACCAATGTGCTAGCTACTGTACATCCCAACTATGCTACTATCAAACCAATGTGCTAGCTACTGTCCATCCCAACTATGCTATCAAACCTTTGTGCTAGCTACTATCCATCCCAACTATGCTACTATCAAACCAATGTGCTAGCTACTGTCCATCCCAACTATGCTATCAAACCTTTGTGCTAGCTACTGTCCATCCCAACTATGCTACTATCAAACCAATGTGCTAGCTACTGTCCATCCCAACTATGCTACTATCAAACAATGTGCTAGCAACTGTCCATCCCAACTATGCTACTATCATACTAATGTGCTAGCTACTGTCCATCCCAACTATGCTACTATCAAACCAATGTGCTAGCTACTGTCCATCCCAACTATGCTACTATCAAACCAATGTGCTAGCTACTGTCCATCCCAACTATGCTATCAAACGTATGTGCTAGCTACTGTCCATCCCAACTATGCTACTATCAAACCAATGTGCTAGCTACTGTCCATCCCAACTATGCTACTATCAAACCAATGTGCTAGCTACTGTCCATCCCAACTATGCTACTATCAAACCAATGTGCTAGCTACTGTCCATCCCAACTATGCTACTATGAAACCAATGTGCTAGCTACTGTACATCCCAACTATGCTACTATCAAACCAATGTGCTAGCTACTGTCCATCCCAACTATGCTACTATCAAACCAATGTGCTAGCTACTGTCCATCCCAACTATGCTACTATCAAACCAATGTGCTAGCTACTGTACATCCCAACTATGCTACTATCAAACCAATGTGCTAGCTACTGTCCATCCCAACTATGCTACTATCAAACCAATGTGCTAGCTACTGTCCATCCCAACTATGCTACTATCAAACCAATGTGCTAGCTACTGTCCATCCCAACTATGCTACTATCAAACCAATGTGCTAGCTACTGTCCATCACAACTATGCTACTATCAAACCAATGTGCTAGCTACTGTCCATCCCAACTATGCTACTATCAAACCAATGTGCTAGCTACTGTCCATCCCAACTATGCTATCAAACCTTTGTGCTAGCTACTATCCATCCCAACTATGCTACTATCAAACCAATGTGCTAGCTACTGTCCATCCCAACTATGCTACTATCAAACCAATTTGCTAGCTACTGTCCATCCCAACTATGCTACTATCAAACCTTTGTGCTAGCTACTGTCCATCCCAACTATGCTACTATCAAACCAATGTGCTAGCTACTGTCCATCACAACTATGCTACTATCAAACCAATGTGCTAGCTAATGTCCATCCCAACTATGCTACTATCAAACAATGTGCTAGCAACTGTCCATCCCAACTATGCTACTATCATACCAATGTGCTAGCTACTGTCCATCCCAACTATGCTACTATCAAACCAATGTGCTAGCTACTGTCCATCCCAACTATGCTACTATCAAACCAATGTGCTAGCTACTGTCCATCCCAACTATGCTATCAAACGTATGTGCTAGCTACTGTCCATCCCAACTATGCTACTATCAAACCAATGTGCCAGCTACTGTCCATCCCAACTATGCTACTATCAAACCAATGTGCTAGCTACTGTCCATCCCAACTATGCTACTATGAAACCAATGTGCTAGCTACTGTCCATCCCAACTATGCTACTATGAAACCAATGTGCTAGCTACTGTACATCCCAACTATGCTACTATCAAACCAATGTGCTAGCTACTGTCCATCCCAACTATGCTACTATCAAACCAATGTGCTAGCTACTGTACATCCCAACTATGCTACTATCAAACCAATGTGCTAGCTACTGTCCATCCCAACTATGCTACTATCAAACCAATGTGCTAGCTACTGTCCATCTCAACTATGCTACTATCAAACCAATGTGCTAGCTACTGTCCATCCCAACTATGCTATCAAACCTTTGTGCTAGCTACTATCCATCCCAACTATGCTACTATCAAACCAATGTACTAGCTACTGTCCATCCCAACTATGCTATCAAACCTTTGTGCTAGCTACTGTCCATCCCAACTATGCTACTATCAAACCAATGTGCTAGCTACTGTCCATCACAACTATGCTACTATCAAACCAATGTGCTAGCTAATGTCCATCCCAACTATGCTACTATCAAACAATGTGCTAGCAACTGTCCATCCCAACTATGCTACTATCATACCAATGTGCTAGCTACTGTCCATCCCAACTATGCTACTATCAAACCAATGTGCTAGCTACTGTCCATCCCAACTATGCTACTATCAAACCAATGTGCTAGCTACTGTCCATCCCAACTATGCTATCAAACGTATGTGCTAGCTACTGTCCATCCCAAATATGCTACTATCAAACCAATGTGCTAGCTACTGTCCATCCCAACTATGCTACTATCAAACCAATGTGCTAGCTACTGTCCATCCCAACTATGCTATCAAACGTATGTGCTAGCTACTGTCCATCCCAACTATGCTACTATCAAACCAATGTGCTAGCTACTGTCCATCCCAACTATGCTACTATGAAACCAATGTGCTAGCTACTGTCCATCCCAACTATGCTACTATGAAACCAATGTGCTAGCTACTGTCCATCCCAACTATGCTACTATGAAACCAATGTGCTAGCTACTGTACATCACAACTATGCTACTATCAAACCAATGTGCTAGCTACTGTCCATCCCAACTATGCTACTATCAAACCAATGTGCTAGCTACTGTACATCCCAACTATGCTACTATAAAACCAATGTGCTAGCTACTGTCCATCCCAACTATGCTACTATCAAACCAATGTGCTAGCTACTGTCCATCTCAACTATGCTACTATCAAACCAATGTGCTAGCTACTGTCCATCCCAACTATGCTATCAAACCTTTGTGCTAGCTACTATCCATCCCAACTATGCTACTATCAAACCAATGTACTAGCTACTGTCCATCCCAACTATGCTATCAAACCTTTGTGCTAGCTACTGTCCATCCCAACTATGCTACTATCAAACCAATGTGCTAGCTACTGTCCATCACAACTATGCTACTATCAAACCAATGTGCTAGCTAATGTCCATCCCAACTATGCTACTATCAAACAATGTGCTAGCAACTGTCCATCCCAACTATGCTACTATCATACCAATGTGCTAGCTACTGTCCATCCCAACTATGCTACTATCAAACCAATGTGCTAGCTACTG
Organism: Borostomias antarcticus; assembly: GCF_949987555.1. Lineage (NCBI taxonomy): Eukaryota > Metazoa > Chordata > Actinopteri > Stomiiformes > Stomiidae > Borostomias > Borostomias antarcticus. The sequence continues at coordinate 1,835,199 of NW_028176195.1, forward strand.
TCCATCCCAACTATGCTACTATCAAACCAATGTGCTAGCTACTGTCCATCCCAACTATGCTATCAAACGTATGTGCTAGCTACGGTCCATCCCAACTATGCTACTATCAAACCAATGTGCTAGCTACTGTCCATCCCAACTATGCTACTATCAAACCAATGTGCTAGCTACTGTCCATCCCAACTATGCTACTATCAAACCAATGTGCTAGCTACTGTCCATCCCAACTATGCTACTATCAAACCAATGTGCTAGCTACTGTCCATCCCAACTATGCTACTATCAAACCAATTTGCTAGCTACTGTCCATCCCAACTATGCTACTATCAAACCTTTGTGCTAGCTACTGTCCATCCCAACTATGCTACTATCAAACCAATGTGCTAGCTACTGTCCATCACAACTATGCTACTATCAAACCAATGTGCTAGCTAATGTCCATCCCAACTATGCTACTATCAAACAATGTGCTAGCAACTGTCCATCCCAACTATGCTACTATCATACCAATGTGCTAGCTACTGTCCATCCCAACTATGCTACTATCAAACCAATGTGCTAGCTACTGTCCATCCCAACTATGCTACTATCAAACCAATGTGCTAGCTACTGTCCATCCCAACTATGCTATCAAACGTATGTGCTAGCTACTGTCCATCCCAAATATGCTACTATCAAACCAATGTGCTAGCTACTGTCCATCCCAACTATGCTACTATCAAACCAATGTGCTAGCTACTGTCCATCCCAACTATGCTACTATCAAACCAATGTGCTAGCTACTGTCCATCCCAACAATGCTACTATGAAACCAATGTGCTAGCTACTGTACATCCCAACTATGCTACTATCAAACCAATGTGCTAGCTACTGTCCATCCCAACTATGCTACTATCAAACCAATGTGCTAGCTACTGTCCATCCCAACTATGCTACTATCAAACCAATGTGCTAGCTACTGTCCATCCCAACTATGCTACTATCAAACCAATGTGCTAGCTACTGTCCATCCCAACTATGCTACTATCAAACCAATGTGCTAGCTACTGTCCATCCCAACTATGCTATCAAACCAATGTGCTAGCTACTGTCCATCCCAACTATGCTATCAAACGTATGTGCTAGCTACTGTCCATCCCAACTATGCTACTATCAAACCAATGTGCTAGCTACTGTCCATCCCAACTATGCTACTATCAAACCAATGTGCTAGCTACTGTCCATCCTAACTATGCTACTATGAAACCAATGTGCTAGCTACTGTCCATCCCAACTATGCTACTATGAAACCAATGTGCTAGCTACTGTACATCCCAACTATGCTACTATCAAACCAATGTGCTAGCTACTGTCCATCCCAACTATGCTACTATCAAACCAATGTGCTAGCTACTGTACATCCCAACTATGCTACTATCAAACCAATGTGCTAGCTACTGTCCATCCCAACTATGCTACTATCAAACCAATGTGCTAGCTACTGTCCATCCCAACTATGCTACTATCAAACCAATGTGCTAGCTACTGTCCATCCCAACTATGCTACTATCAAACCAATGTGCTAGCTACTGTCCATCCCAACTATGCTACTATCAAACCAATGTGCTAGCTACTGTCCATCCCAACTATGCTATCAAACCTTTGTGCTAGCTACTATCCATCCCAACTATGCTACTATCAAACCAATGTGCTAGCTACTGTCCATCCCAACTATGCTATCAAACCTTTGTGCTAGCTACTGTCCATCCCAACTATGCTACTATCAAACCAATGTGCTAGCTACTGTCCATCCCAACTATGCTACTATCAAACAATGTGCTAGCAACTGTCCATCCCAACTATGCTACTATCATACCAATGTGCTAGCTACTGTCCATCCCAACTATGCTACTATCAAACCAATGTGCTAGCTACTGTCCATCCCAACTATGCTACTATCAAACCAATGTGCTAGCTACTGTCCATCCCAACTATGCTATCAAACGTATGTGCTAGCTACTGTCCATCCCAACTATGCTACTATCAAACCAATGTGCTAGCTACTGTCCATCCCAACTATGCTACTATCAAACCAATGTGCTAGCTACTGTCCATCCCAACTATGCTACTATCAAACCAATGTGCTAGCTACTGTCCATCCCAACTATGCTACTATGAAACCAATGTGCTAGCTACTGTACATCCCAACTATGCTACTATCAAACCAATGTGCTAGCTACTGTCCATCCCAACTATGCTATCAAACCTTTGTGCTAGCTACTATCCATCCCAACTATGCTACTATCAAACCAATGTGCTAGCTACTGTCCATCCCAACTATGCTATCAAACCTTTGTGCTAGCTACTGTCCATCCCAACTATGCTACTATCAAACCAATGTGCTAGCTACTGTCCATCCCAACTATGCTACTATCAAACAATGTGCTAGCAACTGTCCATCCCAACTATGCTACTATCATACTAATGTGCTAGCTACTGTCCATCCCAACTATGCTACTATCAAACCAATGTGCTAGCTACTGTCCATCCCAACTATGCTACTATCAAACCAATGTGCTAGCTACTGTCCATCCCAACTATGCTATCAAACGTATGTGCTAGCTACTGTCCATCCCAACTATGCTACTATCAAACCAATGTGCTAGCTACTGTCCATCCCAACTATGCTACTATCAAACCAATGTGCTAGCTACTGTCCATCCCAACTATGCTACTATCAAACCAATGTGCTAGCTACTGTCCATCCCAACTATGCTACTATGAAACCAATGTGCTAGCTACTGTACATCCCAACTATGCTACTATCAAACCAATGTGCTAGCTACTGTCCATCCCAACTATGCTACTATCAAACCAATGTGCTAGCTACTGTCCATCCCAACTATGCTACTATCAAACCAATGTGCTAGCTACTGTACATCCCAACTATGCTACTATCAAACCAATGTGCTAGCTACTGTCCATCCCAACTATGCTACTATCAAACCAATGTGCTAGCTACTGTCCATCCCAACTATGCTACTATCAAACCAATGTGCTAGCTACTGTCCATCCCAACTATGCTACTATCAAACCAATGTGCTAGCTACTGTCCATCACAACTATGCTACTATCAAACCAATGTGCTAGCTACTGTCCATCCCAACTATGCTACTATCAAACCAATGTGCTAGCTACTGTCCATCCCAACTATGCTATCAAACCTTTGTGCTAGATACTATCCATCCCAACTATGCTACTATCAAACCAATGTGCTAGCTACTGTCCATCCCAACTATGCTATCAAACCTTTGTGCTAGCTACTGTCCATCCCAACTATGCTACTATCAAACCAATGTGCTAGCTACTGTCCATCCCAACTATGCTACTATCAAACCAATGTGCTAGCTAATGTCCATCCCAACTATGCTACTATCAAACCAATGTGCTAGCTACTGTACATCCCAACTATGCTACTATCAAACCAATGTGCTAGCTACTGTCCATCCCAACTATGCTACTATCAAACCAATGTGCTAGCTACTGTCCATCCCAACTATGCTACTATCAAACCAATGTGCTAGCTAATGTCCATCCCAACTATGCTACTATCAAACCAATGTGCTAGCTACTGTACATCCCAACTATGCTACTATCAAACCAATGTGCTAGCTACTGTCCATCCCAACTATGCTATCAAACCAATGTGCTAGCTACTGTCCATCCCAACTATGCTACTATCAAACCAATGTGCTAGCTACTGTCCATCCCAACTATGCTACTATCAAACCAATGTGCTAGCTACTGTCCATCCCAACTATGCTACTATCAAACCAATGTGCTAGCTACTGTCCATCCCAACTATGCTACTATCAAACCAATGTGCTAGCTACTGTCCATCCCAACTATGCTATCAAACCTTTGTGCTAGCTACTGTCCATCCCAACTATGCTACTATCAAACCAATGTGCTAGCTACTGTCCATCACAACTATGCTACTATCAAACCAATGTGCTAGCTAATGTCCATCCCAACTATGCTACTATCAAACAATGTGCTAGCAACTGTCCATCCCAACTATGCTACTATCATACCAATGTGCTAGCTACTGTCCATCCCAACTATGCTACTATCAAACCAATGTGCTAGCTACTGTCCATCCCAACTATGCTACTATCAAACCAATGTGCTAGCTACTGTCCATCCCAACTATGCTATCAAACGTATGTGCTAGCTACTGTCCATCCCAACTATGCTACTATCAAACCAATGTGCTAGCTACTGTCCATCCCAACTATGCTACTATCAAACCAATGTGCTAGCTACTGTCCATCCCAACTATGCTACTATCAAACCAATGTGCTAGCTACTGTCCATCCCAACTATGCTACTATCAAACCAATGTGCTAGCTACTGTCCATCCCAACTATGCTACTATCAAACCAATGTGCTAGCTACTGTCCATCCCAACTATGCTACTATCAAACCAATGTGCTAGCTACTGTCCATCCCAACTATGCTACTATCAAACCTTTGTGCTAGCTACTATCCATCCCAACTATGCTACTATCAAACCAATGTGCTAGCTACTGTCCATCCCAACTATGCTATCAAACCTTTGTGCTAGCTACTGTCCATCCCAACTATGCTACTATCAAACCAATGTGCTAGCTACTGTCCATCCCAACTATGCTACTATCAAACAATGTGCTAGCAACTGTCCATCCCAACTATGCTACTATCATACCAATGTGCTAGCTACTGTCCATCCCAACTATGCTACTATCAAACCAATGTGCTAGCTACTGTCCATCCCAACTATGCTACTATCAAACCAATGTGCTAGCTACTGTCCATCCCAACTATGCTATCAAACCTTTGTGCTAGCTACTATCCATCCCAACTATGCTACTATCAAACCAATGTGCTAGCTACTGTCCATCCCAACTATGCTATCAAACCTTTGTGCTAGCTACTATCCATCCCAACTATGCTACTATCAAACCAATGTGCTAGCTAATGTCCATCCCAACTATGCTACTATCAAACAATGTGCTAGCAACTGTCCATCCCAACTATGCTACTATCATACCAATGTGCTAGCTACTGTCCATCCCAACTATGCTACTATCAAACCAATGTGCTAGCTACTGTCCATCCCAACTATGCTACTATCAAACCAATGTGCTAGCTACTGTCCATCCCAACTATGCTATCAAACCTTTGTGCTAGCTACTATCCATCCCAACTATGCTACTATCAAACCAATGTGCTAGCTACTGTCCATCCCAACTATGCTATCAAACCTTTGTGCTAGCTACTGTCCATCCCAACTATGCTACTATCAAACCAATGTGCTAGCTACTGTCCATCCCAACTATGCTACTATCAAACCAATGTGCTAGCTAATGTCCATCCCAACTATGCTACTATCAAACCAATGTGCTAGCTACTGTACATCCCAACTATGCTACTATCAAACCAATGTGCTAGCTACTGTCCATCCCAACTATGCTACTATCAAACCAATGTGCTAGCTACTGTACATCCCAACTATGCTACTATCAAACCAATGTGCTAGCTACTGTCCATCCCAACTATGCTACTATCAAACCAATGTGCTAGCTACTGTCCATCGCAACTATGCTACTATCAAACCAATGTGCTAGCTACTGTCCATCACAACTATGCTACTATCAAACCAATGTGCTAGCTACTGTCCATCCCAACTATGCTACTATCAAACCAATGTGCTAGCTACTGTCCATCACAACTATGCTATCAAACCTTTGTGCTAGCTACTATCCATCCCAACTATGCTACTATCAAACCAATGTGCTAGCTACTGTCCATCCCAACTATGCTACTATGAAATCAATGTGCTAGCTACTGTACATCCCAACTATGCTACTATCAAACCAATGTGCTAGCTACTGTCCATCCCAACTATGCTACTATCAAACCAATGTGCTAGCTACTGTCCATCCCAACTATGCTACTATCAAACCAATGTGCTAGCTACTGTCCATCCCAACTATGCTACTATCAAACCAATGTGCTAGCTACTGTCCATCCCAACTATGCTACTATCAAACCAATGTGCTAGCTAATGTCCATCACAACTATGCTACTATCAAACCAATGTGCTAGCTACTGTACATCCCAACTATGCTACTATCAAACCAATGTGCTAGCTACTGTCCATCCCAGCTATGCTACTATCAAACCAATGTGCTAGCTACTGTCCATCCCAACTATGCTACTATCAAACCAATGTGCTAGCTACTGTCCATCCCAACTATGCTACTATCAAACCAATGTGCTAGCTACTGTCCATCCCAACTATGCTACTATCAAACCAATGTGCTAGCTACTGTCCATCACAACTATGCTACTATCAAACCAATGTGCTAGCTAATGTCCATCCCAACTATGCTACTATCAAACCAATGTGCTAGCTACTGTCCATCCCAACTATGCTATCAAACCTTTGTGCTAGCTACTATCCATCCCAACTATGCTACTATCAAACCAATGTGCTAGCTACTGTCCATCCCAACTATGCTATCAAACCTTTGTGCTAGCTACTGTCCATCCCAACTATGCTACTATCAAACCAATGTGCTAGCTACTGTCCATCACAACTATGCTACTATCAAACCAATGTGCTAGCTAATGTCCATCCCAACTATGCTACTATCAAACAATGTGCTAGCAACTGTCCATCCCAACTATGCTACTATCATACCAATGTGCTAGCTACTGTCCATCCCAACTATGCTACTATCAAACCAATGTGCTAGCTACTGTCCATCCCAACTATGCTACTATCAAACCAATGTGCTAGCTACTGTCCATCCCAACTATGCTATCAAACCTTTGTGCTAGCTACTATCCATCCCAACTATGCTACTATCAAACCAATGTGCTAGCTACTGTCCATCCCAACTATGCTATCAAACCTTTGTGCTAGCTACTGTCCATCCCAACTATGCTACTATCAAACCAATGTGCTAGCTACTGTCCATCCCAACTATGCTACTATCAAACCAATGTGCTAGCTAATGTCCATCCCAACTATGCTACTATCAAACCAATGTGCTAGCTACTGTACATCCCAACTATGCTACTATCAAACCAATGTGCTAGCTACTGTCCATCCCAACTATGCTACTATCAAACCAATGTGCTAGCTACTGTACATCCCAACTATGCTACTATCAAACCAATGTGCTAGCTACTGTCCATCCCAACTATGCTACTATCAAACCAATGTGCTAGCTACTGTCCATCCCAACTATGCTACTATCAAACCAATGTGCTAGCTACTGTCCATCACAACTATGCTACTATCAAACCAATGTGCTAGCTACTGTCCATCCCAACTATGCTACTATCAAACCAATGTGCTAGCTACTGTCCATCACAACTATGCTATCAAACCTTTGTGCTAGCTACTATCCATCCCAACTATGCTACTATCAAACCAATGTGCTAGCTACTGTCCATCCCAACTATGCTATCAAACCTTTGTGCTAGCTACTGTCCATCCCAACTATGCTACTATCAAACCAATGTGCTAGCTACTGTCCATCACAACTATGCTTCTATCAAACCAATGTGCTAGCTAATGTCCATCCCAACTATGCTACTATCAAACGAATGTGCTAGCTACTGTCCATCCCAACTATGCTACTATCAAACCAATGTGCTAGCTAATGTCCATCCCAACTATGCTACTATCAAACAATGTGCTAGCAACTGTCCATCCCAACTCTGCTACTATCAAACCAATGTGCTAGCTACTGTCCATCCCAACTATGCTATCAAACGTATGTGCTAGCTACTGTCCATCCCAACTATGCTACTATCAAACCAATGTGCTAGCTACTGTCCATCCCAACTATGCTATCAAACCTTTGTGCTAGCTACTATCCATCCCAACTATGCTACTATCAAACCAATGTGCTAGCTACTGTCCACCCCAACTATGCTATCAAACCTTTGTGCTAGCTACTGTCCATCCCAACTATGCTACTATCAAACCAATGTGCTAGCTACTGTCCATCCCAACTATGCTACTATCAAACAATGTGCTAGCAACTGTCCATCCCAACTATGCTACTATCATACCAATGTGCTAGCTACTGTCCATCCCAACTATGCTACTATCAAACCAATGTGCTAGCTACTGTCCATCCCAACTATGCTACTATCAAACCAATGTGCTAGCTACTGTCCATCCCAACTATGCTATCAAACGTATGTGCTAGCTACTGTCCATCCCAACTATGCTACTATCAAACCAATGTGCTAGCTACTGTCCATCCCAACTATGCTACTATCAAACCAATGTGCTAGCTACTGTCCATCCCAACTATGCTACTATCAAACCAATGTGCTAGCTACTGTCCATCCCAACTATGCTACTATGAAACCAATGTGCTAGCTACTGTACATCCCAACTATGCTACTATCAAACCAATGTGCTAGCTACTGTCCATCCCAACTATGCTACTATCAAACCAATGTGCTAGCTACTGTCCATCCCAACTATGCTACTATCAAACCAATGTGCTAGCTACTGTACATCCCAACTATGCTACTATCAAACCAATGTGCTAGCTACTGTCCATCCCAACTATGCTACTATCAAACCAATGTGCTAGCTACTGTCCATCCCAACTATGCTACTATCAAACCAATGTGCTAGCTACTGTCCATCCCAACTATGCTACTATCAAACCAATGTGCTAGCTACTGTCCATCACAACTATGCTACTATCAAACCAATGTGCTAGCTACTGTCCATCCCAACTATGCTACTATCAAACCAATGTGCTAGCTACTGTCCATCCCAACTATGCTATCAAACCTTTGTGCTAGCTACTATCCATCCCAACTATGCTACTATCAAACCAATGTGCTAGCTACTGTCCATCCCAACTATGCTATCAAACCTTTGTGCTAGCTACTGTCCATCCCAACTATGCTACTATCAAACCAATGTGCTAGCTACTGTCCATCCCAACTATGCTACTATCAAACCAATGTGCTAGCTAATGTCCATCCCAACTATGCTACTATCAAACCAATGTGCTAGCTACTGTACATCCCAACTATGCTACTATCAAACCAATGTGCTAGCTACTGTCCATCCCAACTATGCTATCAAACCAATGTGCTAGCTACTGTCCATCCCAACTATGCTACTATCAAACCAATGTGCTAGCTACTGTCCATCCCAACTATGCTACTATCAAACCAATGTGCTAGCTACTGTCCATCCCAACTATGCTACTATCAAACCAATGTGCTAGCTACTGTCCATCCCAACTATGCTACTATCAAACCAATGTGCTAGCTACTGTCCATCCCAACTATGCTATCAAACCTTTGTGCTAGCTACTGTCCATCCCAACTATGCTACTATCAAACCAATGTGCTAGCTACTGTCCATCACAACTATGCTACTATCAAACCAATGTGCTAGCTAATGTCCATCCCAACTATGCTACTATCAAACAATGTGCTAGCAACTGTCCATCCCAACTATGCTACTATCATACCAATGTGCTAGCTACTGTCCATCCCAACTATGCTACTATCAAACCAATGTGCTAGCTACTGTCCATCCCAACTATGCTACTATCAAACCAATGTGCTAGCTACTGTCCATCCCAACTATGCTTCTATCAAACCAATGTGCTAGCTACTGTCCATCCCAACTATGCTATCAAACGTATGTGCTAGCTACTGTCCATCCCAACTATGCTACTATCAAACCAATGTGCTAGCTACTGTCCATCCCAACTATGCTACTATCAAACCAATGTGCTAGCTACTGTCCATCCCAACTATGCTATCAAACGTATGTGCTAGCTACTGTCCATCCCAACTATGCTACTATCAAACCAATGTGCTAGCTACTGTCCATCCCAACTATGCTACTATGAAACCAATGTGCTAGCTACTGTACATCCCAACTATGCTACTATCAAACCAATGTGCTAGCTACTGTCCATCCCAACTATGCTACTATCAAACCAATGTGCTAGCTACTGTCCATCCCAACTATGCTACTATCAAACCAATGTGCTAGCTACTGTCCATCCCAACTATGCTACTATCAAACCAATGTGCTAGCTACTGTCCATCCCAACTATGCTACTATCAAACCAATGTGCTAGCTAATGTCCATCACAACTATGCTACTATCAAACCAATGTGCTAGCTACTGTACATCCCAACTATGCTACTATCAAACCAATGTGCTAGCTACTGTCCATCCCAACTATGCTACTATCAAACCAATGTGCTAGCTACTGTCCATCCCAACTATGCTACTATCAAACCAATGTGCTAGCTACTGTCCATCCCAACTATGCTACTATCAAACCAATGTGCTAGCTACTGTCCATCCCAACTATGCTACTATCAAACCAATGTGCTAGCTACTGTCCATCACAACTATGCTACTATCAAACCAATGTGCTAGCTAATGTCCATCCCAACTATGCTACTATCAAACCAATGTGCTAGCTACTGTCCATCCCAACTATGCTATCAAACCTTTGTGCTAGCTACTATCCATCCCAACTATGCTACTATCAAACCAATGTGCTAGCTACTGTCCATCCCAACTATGCTATCAAACCTTTGTGCTAGCTACTGTCCATCCCAACTATGCTACTATCAAACCAATGTGCTAGCTACTGTCCATCACAACTATGCTACTATCAAACCAATGTGCTAGCTAATGTCCATCCCAACTATGCTACTATCAAACAATGTGCTAGCAACTGTCCATCCCAACTATGCTACTATCATACCAATGTGCTAGCTACTGTCCATCCCAACTATGCTACTATCAAACCAATGTGCTAGCTACTGTCCATCCCAACTATGCTACTATCAAACCAATGTGCTAGCTACTGTCCATCCCAACTATGCTACTATCAAACCAATGTGCTAGCTACTGTCCATCCCAACTATGCTACTATCAAACCAATGTGCTAGCTACTGTCCATCCCAACTATGCTACTATCAAACCAATGTGCTAGCTACTGTCCATCCCAACTATGCTACTATCAAACCAATGTGCTAGCTACTGTCCATCCCAACTATGCTACTATCAAACCAATGTGCTAGCTACTGTCCATCCCAACTATGCTATCAAACCTTTGTGCTAGCTACTATCCATCCCAACTATGCTACTATCAAACCAATGTGCTAGCTACTGTCCATCCCAACTATGCTATCAAACCTTTGTGCTAGCTACTGTTTATCCCAACTATGCTACTATCAAACCAATGTGCTAGCTACTGTCCATCCCAACTATGCTACTATCAAACCAATGTGCTAGCTAATGTCCATCCCAACTATGCTACTATCAAACCAATGTGCTAGCTACTGTACATCCCAACTATGCTACTATCAAACCAATGTGCTAGCTACTGTCCATCCCAACTATGCTACTATCAAACCAATGTGCTAGCTACTGTGCATCCCAACTATGCTACTATCAAACCAATGTGCTAGCTACTGTCCATCCCAACTATGCTACTATCAAACCAATGTGCTAGCTACTGTCCATCCCAACTATGCTACTATCAAACCAATGTGCTAGCTACTGTCCATCACAACTATGCTACTATCAAACCAATGTGCTAGCTACTGTCCATCCCAACTATGCTACTATCAAACCAATGTGCTAGCTACTGTCCATCACAACTATGCTATCAAACCTTTGTGCTAGCTACTATCCATCCCAACTATGCTACTATCAAACCAATGTGCTAGCTACTGTCCATCCCAACTATGCTATCAAACCTTTGTGCTAGCTACTGTCCATCCCAACTATGCTACTATCAAACCAATGTGCTAGCTACTGTCCATCACAACTATGCTTCTATCAAACCAATGTGCTAGCTAATGTCCATCCCAACTATGCTACTATCAAACGAATGTGCTAGCTACTGTCCATCCCAACTATGCTACTATCAAACCAATGTGCTAGCTAATGTCCATCCCAACTATGCTACTATCAAACAATGTGCTAGCAACTGTCCATCCCAACTCTGCTACTATCAAACCAATGTGCTAGCTACTGTCCATCCCAACTATGCTATCAAACGTATGTGCTAGCTACTGTCCATCCCAACTATGCTACTATCAAACCAATGTGCTAGCTACTGTCCATCCCAACTATGCTATCAAACCTTTGTGCTAGCTACTATCCATCCCAACTATGCTACTATCAAACCAATGTGCTAGCTACTGTCCACCCCAACTATGCTATCAAACCTTTGTGCTAGCTACTGTCCATCCCAACTATGCTACTATCAAACCAATGTGCTAGCTACTGTCCATCCCAACTATGCTACTATCAAACAATGTGCTAGCAACTGTCCATCCCAACTATGCTACTATCATACCAATGTGCTAGCTACTGTCCATCCCAACTATGCTACTATCAAACCAATGTGCTAGCTACTGTCCATCCCAACTATGCTACTATCAAACCAATGTGCTAGCTACTGTCCATCCCAACTATGCTATCAAACGTATGTGCTAGCTACTGTCCATCCCAACTATGCTACTATCAAACCAATGTGCTAGCTACTGTCCATCCCAACTATGCTACTATCAAACCAATGTGCTAGCTACTGTCCATCCCAACTATGCTACTATCAAACCAATGTGCTAGCTACTGTCCATCCCAACTATGCTACTATGAAACCAATGTGCTAGCTACTGTACATCCCAACTATGCTACTATCAAACCAATGTGCTAGCTACTGTCCATCCCAACTATGCTACTATCAAACCAATGTGCTAGCTACTGTACATCCCAACTATGCTACTATCAAACCAATGTGCTAGCTACTGTCCATCCCAACTATGCTACTATCAAACCAATGTGCTAGCTACTGTCCATCCCAACTATGCTACTATCAAACCAATGTGCTAGCTACTGTCCATCCCAACTATGCTACTATCAAACCAATGTGCTAGCTACTGTCCATCACAACTATGCTACTATCAAACCAATGTGCTAGCTACTGTCCATCCCAACTATGCTACTATCAAACCAATGTGCTAGCTACTGTCCATCCCAACTATGCTATCAAACCTTTGTGCTAGCTACTATCCATCCCAACTATGCTACTATCAAACCAATGTGCTAGCTACTGTCCATCCCAACTATGCTATCAAACCTTTGTGCTAGCTACTGTCCATCCCAACTATGCTACTATCAAACCAATGTGCTAGCTACTGTCCATCCCAACTATGCTACTATCAAACCAATGTGCTAGCTAATGTCCATCCCAACTATGCTACTATCAAACCAATGTGCTAGCTACTGTACATCCCAACTATGCTACTATCAAACCAATGTGCTAGCTACTGTCCATCCCAACTATGCTATCAAACCAATGTGCTAGCTACTGTCCATCCCAACTATGCTACTATCAAACCAATGTGCTAGCTACTGTCCATCCCAACTATGCTACTATCAAACCAATGTGCTAGCTACTGTCCATCCCAACTATGCTACTATCAAACCAATGTGCTAGCTACTGTCCATCCCAACTATGCTACTATCAAACCAATGTGCTAGCTACTGTCCATCCCAACTATGCTATCAAACCTTTGTGCTAGCTACTGTCCATCCCAACTATGCTACTATCAAACCAATGTGCTAGCTACTGTCCATCACAACTATGCTACTATCAAACCAATGTGCTAGCTAATGTCCATCCCAACTATGCTACTATCAAACAATGTGCTAGCAACTGTCCATCCCAACTATGCTACTATCATACCAATGTGCTAGCTACTGTCCATCCCAACTATGCTACTATCAAACCAATGTGCTAGCTACTGTCCATCCCAACTATGCTACTATCAAACCAATGTGCTAGCTACTGTCCATCCCAACTATGCTACTATCAAACCAATGTGCTAGCTACTGTCCATCCCAACTATGCTATCAAACGTATGTGCTAGCTACTGTCCATCCCAACTATGCTACTATCAAACCAATGTGCTAGCTACTGTCCATCCCAACTATGCTACTATCAAACCAATGTGCTAGCTACTGTCCATCCCAACTATGCTATCAAACGTATGTGCTAGCTACTGTCCATCCCAACTATGCTACTATCAAACCAATGTGCTAGCTACTGTCCATCCCAACTATGCTACTATGAAACCAATGTGCTAGCTACTGTACATCCCAACTATGCTACTATCAAACCAATGTGCTAGCTACTGTCCATCCCAACTATGCTACTATCAAACCAATGTGCTAGCTACTGTCCATCCCAACTATGCTACTATCAAACCAATGTGCTAGCTACTGTCCATCCCAACTATGCTACTATCAAACCAATGTGCTAGCTACTGTCCATCCCAACTATGCTACTATCAAACCAATGTGCTAGCTAATGTCCATCACAACTATGCTACTATCAAACCAATGTGCTAGCTACTGTACATCCCAACTATGCTACTATCAAACCAATGTGCTAGCTACTGTCCATCCCAACTATGCTACTATCAAACCAATGTGCTAGCTACTGTCCATCCCAACTATGCTACTATCAAACCAATGTGCTAGCTACTGTCCATCCCAACTATGCTACTATCAAACCAATGTGCTAGCTACTGTCCATCCCAACTATGCTACTATCAAACCAATGTGCTAGCTACTGTCCATCACAACTATGCTACTATCAAACCAATGTGCTAGCTAATGTCCATCCCAACTATGCTACTATCAAACCAATGTGCTAGCTACTGTCCATCCCAACTATGCTATCAAACCTTTGTGCTAGCTACTATCCATCCCAACTATGCTACTATCAAACCAATGTGCTAGCTACTGTCCATCCCAACTATGCTATCAAACCTTTGTGCTAGCTACTGTCCATCCCAACTATGCTACTATCAAACCAATGTGCTAGCTACTGTCCATCACAACTATGCTACTATCAAACCAATGTGCTAGCTAATGTCCATCCCAACTATGCTACTATCAAACAATGTGCTAGCAACTGTCCATCCCAACTATGCTACTATCATACCAATGTGCTAGCTACTGTCCATCCCAACTATGCTACTATCAAACCAATGTGCTAGCTACTGTCCATCCCAACTATGCTACTATCAAACCAATGTGCTAGCTACTGTCCATCCCAACTATGCTACTATCAAACCAATGTGCTAGCTACTGTCCATCCCAACTATGCTACTATCAAACCAATGTGCTAGCTACTGTCCATCCCAACTATGCTACTATCAAACCAATGTGCTAGCTACTGTCCATCCCAACTATGCTACTATCAAACCAATGTGCTAGCTACTGTCCATCCCAACTATGCTACTATCAAACCAATGTGCTAGCTACTGTACATCCCAACTATGCTACTATCAAACCAATGTGCTAGCTACTGTCCATCCCAACTATGCTACTATCAAACCAATGTGCTAGCTACTGTCCATCCCAACTATGCTACTATCAAACCAATGTGCTAGCTACTGTCCATCCCAACTATGCTACTATCAAACCAATGTGCTAGCTACTGTCCATCACAACTATGCTACTATCAAACCAATGTGCTAGCTACTGTCCATCCCAACTATGCTACTATCAAACCAATGTGCTAGCTACTGTCCATCCCAACTATGCTACTATCAAACCAATGTGCTAGCTACTGTCCATCCCAACTATGCTATCAAACCTTTGTGCTAGCTACTATCCATCCCAACTATGCTACTATCAAACCAATGTGCTAGCTACTGTCCATCCCAACTATGCTATCAAACCTTTGTGCTAGCTACTGTCCATCCCAACTATGCTACTATCAAACCAATGTGCTAGCTACTGTCCATCCCAACTATGCTACTATCAAACCAATGTGCTAGCTAATGTCCATCCCAACTATGCTACTATCAAACCAATGTGCTAGCTACTGTACATCCCAACTATGCTACTATCAAACCAATGTGCTAGCTACTGTCCATCCCAACTATGCTACTATCAAACCAATGTGCTAGCTACTGTCCATCACAACTATGCTACTATCAAACCAATGTGCTAGCTACTGTCCATCCCAACTATGCTACTATCAAACCAATGTGCTAGCTACTGTCCATCCCAACTATGCTATCAAACCTTTGTGCTAGCTACTATCCATCCCAACTATGCTACTATCAAACCAATGTGCTAGGTACTGTCCATCCCAACTATGCTATCAAACCTTTGTGCTAGCTACTGTCCATCCCAACTATGCTACTATCAAACCAATGTGCTAGCTACTGTCCATCACAACTATGCTACTATCAAACCAATGTGCTAGCTAATGTCCATCCCAACTATGCTACTATCAAACAATGTGCTAGCAACTGTCCATCCCAACTATGCTACTATCATACCAATGTGCTAGCTACTGTCCATCCCAACTATGCTACTATCAAACCAATGTGCTAGCTACTGTCCATCCCAACTATGCTACTATCAAACCAATGTGCTAGCTACTGTCCATCCCAACTATGCTATCAAATGTATGTGCTAGCTACTGTCCATCCCAACTATGCTACTATCAAACCAATGTGCTAGCTACTGTCCATCCCAACTATGCTACTATCAAACCAATGTGCTAGCTACTGTCCATCCCAACTATGCTACTATGAAACCAATGTGCTAGCTACTGTACATCCCAACTATGCTACTATCAAACCAATGTGCTAGCTACTGTCCATCCCAACTATGCTACTATCAAACCAATGTGCTAGCTACTGTCCATCCCAACTATGCTACTATCAAACCAATGTGCTAGCTACTGTCCATCCCAACTATGCTACTATCAAACCAATGTGCTAGCTACTGTCCATCCCAACTATGCTACTATCAAACCTGTCCATCCCAACTATGCTACTATCAAACCAATGTGCTAGCTTCTGTCCATCCCAACTATGCTACTATCAAACCAATGTGCTAGCTACTGTCCATCCCAACTATGCTACTATCAAACCAATGTGCTAGCTACTGTCCATCACAACTATGCTACTATCAAACCAATGTGCTAGCTACTGTCCATCCCAACTATGCTACTATCAAACCAATGTGCTAGCTACTGTCCATCCCAACTATGCTATCAAACCTTTGTGCTAGCTACTATCCATCCCAACTATGCTACTATCAAACCAATGTGCTAGCTACTGTCCATCCCAACTATGCTATCAAACCTTTGTGCTAGCTACTGTCCATCCCAACTATGCTACTATCAAACCAATGTGCTAGCTACTGTCCATCCCAACTATGCAACTATCAAACCAATGTGCTAGCTAATGTCCATCCCAACTATGCTACTATTAAACCAATGTGCTAGCTACTGTCCATCCCAACTATGCTACTATCAAACCAATGTGCTAGCTACTGTCCATCCCAACTATGCTACTATCAAACCAATGTGCTAGCTACTGTCCATCCCAACTATGCTACTATCAAACCAATGTGCTAGCTACTGTCCATCCCAACTATGCTACTATCAAACCAATGTGCTAGCTACTGTCCATCACAACTATGCTACTATCAAACCAATGTGCTAGCTACTGTCCATCCCAACTATGCTACTATCAAACCAATGTGCTAGCTACTGTCCATCCCAACTATGCTATCAAACCTTTGTGCTAGCAACTATCCATCCCAACTATGCTACTATCAAACCAATGTGCTAGCTACTGTCCATCCCAACTATGCTATCAAACCTTTGTGCTAGCTACTGTCCATCCCAACTATGCTACTATCAAACCAATGTGCTAGCTACTGTCCATCACAACTATGCTACTATCAAACCAATGTGCTAGCTAATGTCCATCCCAACTATGCTACTATCAAACAATGTGCTAGCAACTGTCCATCCCAACTATGCTACTATCATACCAATGTGCTAGCTACTGTCCATCCCAACTATGCTACTATCAAACCAATGTGCTAGCTACTGTCCATCCCAACTATGCTACTATCAAACCAATGTGCTAGCTACTGTCCATCCCAACTATGCTATCAAACGTATGTGCTAGCTACTGTCCATCCCAACTATGCTACTATCAAACCAATGTGCTAGCTACTGTCCATCCCAACTATGCTACTATCAAACCAATGTGCTAGCTACTGTCCATCCCAACTATGCTACTATCAAACCAATGTGCTAGCTACTGTCCATCCCAACTATGCTACTATCAAACCAATGTGCTAGCTACTGTCTATCCCAACTATGCTACTATCAAACCAATGTGCTAGCTACTGTCCATCCCAACTATGCTACTATCAAACCAATGTGCTAGCTACTGTCCATCCCAACTATGCTACTATCAAACCAATGTGCTAGCTACTGTCCATCCCAACTATGCTACTATCAAACCAATGTGCTAGCTACTGTCCATCCCAACTATGCTACTATCAAACCAATGTGCTAGCTAATGTCCATCCCAACTATGCTACTATCAAACCAATGTGCTAGCTACTGTCCATTCCAACTATGCTACTATCAAACCAATGTGCTAGCTACTGTCCATCCCAACTATGCTACTATCAAACCAATGTGCTAGCTACTGTCCATCCCAACTATGCTACTATCAAACCAATGTGCTAGCTACTGTCCATCCCAACTATGCTACTATCAAACCAATGTGCTAGCTACTGTCCATCCCAACTATGCTACTATCAAACCAATGTGCTAGCTACTGTCCATCCCAACTATGCTATCAAACCTTTGTGCTAGCTACTATCCATCCCAACTATGCTACTATCAAACCAATGTGCTAGCTACTGTCCATCCCAACTATGCTATCAAACCTTTGTGCTAGCTACTGTCCATCCCAACTATGCTACTATCAAACCAATGTGCTAGCTACTGTCCATCACAACTATGCTACTATCAAACCAATGTGCTAGCTAATGTCCATCCCAACTATGCTACTATCAAACAATGTGCTAGCAACTGTCCATCCCAACTATGCTACTATCATACCAATGTGCTAGCTACTGTCCATCCCAACTATGCTACTATCAAACCAATGTGCTAGCTACTGTCCATCCCAACTATGCTACTATCAAACCAATGTGCTAGCTACTGTCCATCCCAACTATGCTATCAAACGTACGTGCTAGCTACTGTCCATCCCAACTATGCTACTATCAAACCAATGTGCTAGCTACTGTCCATCCCAACTATGCTACTATCAAACCAATGTGCTAGCTACTGTCCATCCCAACTATGCTACTATCAAACCAATGTGCTAGCTACTGTCCATCCCAACTATGCTACTATGAAACCAATGTGCTAGCTACTGTACATCCCAACTATGCTACTATCAAACCAATGTGCTAGCTACTGTCCATCCCAACTATGCTACTATCAAACCAATGTGCTAGCTACTGTCCATCCCAACTATGATATCAAACCTTTGTGCTAGCTACTGTCCATCCCAACTATGCTACTATCAAACCAATGTGCTAGCTACTGTCCATCCCAACTATGCTACTATCAAACAATGTGCTAGCAACTGTCCATCCCAACTATGCTACTATCATACCAATGTGCTAGCTACTGTCCATCCCAACTATGCTACTATCAAACCAATGTGCTAGCTACTGTCCATCCCAACTATGCTACTATCAAACCAATGTGCTAGCTACTGTCCATCCCAACTATGCTATCAAACCTTTGTGCTAGCTACTGTCCATCACAACTATGCTACTATCAAACCAATGTGCTAGCTACTGTCCATCCCAACTATGCTACTATCAAACCAATGTGCTAGCTACTGTCCATCCCAACTATGCTATCAAACCTTTGTGCTAGCTACTATCCATCCCAACTATGCTACTATCAAACCAATGTGCTAGGTACTGTCCATCCCAACTATGCTATCAAACCTTTGTGCTAGCTACTGTCCATCCCAACTATGCTACTATCAAACCAATGTGCTAGCTACTGTCCATCACAACTATGCTACTATCAAACCAATGTGCTAGCTAATGTCCATCCCAACTATGCTACTATCAAACAATGTGCTAGCAACTGTCCATCCCAACTATGCTACTATCATACCAATGTGCTAGCTACTGTCCATCCCAACTATGCTACTATCAAACCAATGTGCTAGCTACTGTCCATCCCAACAATGCTACTATCAAACCAATGTGCTAGCTACTGTCCATCCCAACTATGCTATCAAATGTATGTGCTAGCTACTGTCCATCCCAACTATGCTACTATCAAACCAATGTGCTAGCTACTGTCCATCCCAACTATGCTACTATGAAACCAATGTGCTAGCTACTGTACATCCCAACTATGCTACTATCAAACCAATGTGCTAGCTACTGTCCATCCCAACTATGCTACTATCAAACCAATGTGCTAGCTACTGTCCATCCCAACTATGCTACTATCAAACCAATGTGCTAGCTACTGTCCATCCCAACTATGCTACTATCAAACCAATGTGCTAGCTACTGTCCATCCCAACTATGCTACTATCAAACCAATGTGCTAGCTACTGTCCATCCCAACTATGCTATCAAACCTTTGTGCTAGCTACTGTCCATCCTAACTATGCTACTATCAAACCAATGTGCTAGCTACTGTCCATCACAACTATGCTACTATCAAACCAATGTGCTAGCTAATGTCCATCCCAACTATGCTACTATCAAACAATGTGCTAGCAACTGTCCATCCCAACTATGCGACTATCATACCAATGTGCTAGCTACTGTCCATCCCAACTATGCTACTATCAAACCAATGTGCTAGCTACTGTCCATCCCAACTATGCTACTATCAAACCAATGTGCTAGCTACTGTCCATCCCAACTATGCTATCAAACCTTTGTGCTAGCTACTATCCATCCCAACTATGCTACTATCAAACCAATGTGCTAGCTACTGTCCATCCCAACTATGCTATCAAACCTTTGTGCTAGCTACTGTCCATCCCAACTATGCTACTATCAAACCAATGTGCTAGCTACTGTCCATCCCAACTATGCAACTATCAAACCAATGTGCTAGCTAATGTCCATCCCAACTATGCTACTATCAAACCAATGTGCTAGCTACTGTCCATCCCAACTATGCTACTATCAAACCAATGTGCTAGCTACTGTCCATCCCAACTATGCTACTATCAAACCAATGTGCTAGCTACTGTCCATCCCAACTATGCTACTATCAAACCAATGTGCTAGCTACTGTCCATCCCAACTATGCTACTATCAAACCAATGTGCTAGCTACTGTCCATCCCAACTATGCTACTATCAAACCAATGTGCTAGCTACTGTCCATCACAACTATGCTACTATCAAACCAATGTGCTAGCTACTGTCCATCCCAACTATGCTACTATCAAACCAATGTGCTAGCTACTGTCCATCACAACTATGCTATCAAACCTTTGTGCTAGCAACTATCCATCCCAACTATGCTACTATCAAACCAATGTGCTAGCTACTGTCCATCCCAACTATGCTATCAAACCTTTGTGCTAGCTACTGTCCATCCCAACTATGCTACTATCAAACCAATGTGCTAGCTACTGTCCATCACAACTATGCTACTATCAAACCAATGTGCTAGCTAATGTCCATCCCAACTATGCTACTATCAAACAATGTGCTAGCAACTGTCCATCCCAACTATGCTACTATCATACCAATGTGCTAGCTACTGTCCATCCCAACTATGCTACTATCAAACCAATGTGCTAGCTAATGTCCATCCCAACTATGCTACTATCAAACAATGTGCTAGCAACTGTCCATCCCAACTATGCTACTATCATACCAATGTGCTAGCTACTGTCCATCCCAACTATGCTACTATCAAACCAATGTGCTAGCTACTGTCCATCCCAACTATGCTACTATCAAACCAATGTGCTAGCTACTGTCCATCCCAACTATGCTATCAAACGTATGTGCTAGCTACTGTCCATCCCAACTATGCTACTATCAAACCAATGTGCTAGCTACTGTCCATCCCAACTATGCTACTATCAAACCAATGTGCTAGCTACTGTCCATCCCAACTATGCTACTATCAAACCAATGTGCTAGCTACTGTCCATCCCAACTATTCTACTATCAAACCAATGTGCTAGCTACTGTCCATCCCAACTATGCTACTATCAAACCAATGTGCTAGCTACTGTCCATCCCAACTATGCTACTATCAAACCAATGTGCTAGCTACTGTCCATCCCAACTATGCTACTATCAAACCAATGTGCTAGCTACTGTCCATCCCAACTATGCTACTATCAAACCAATGTGCTAGCTACTGTCCATCCCAACTATGCTACTATCAAACCAATGTGCTAGCTAATGTCCATCCCAACTATGCTACTATCAAACCAATGTGCTAGCTACTGTCCATTCCAACTATGCTACTATCAAACCAATGTGCTAGCTACTGTCCATCCCAACTATGCTACTATCAAACCAATGTGCTAGCTACTGTCCATCCCAACTATGCTACTATCAAACCAATGTGCTAGCTACTGTCCATCCCAAATATGCTACTATCAAACCAATGTGCTAGCTACTGTCCATCCCAACTATGCTACTATCAAACCAATGTGCTAGCTACTGTCCATCCCAACTATGCTATCAAACCTTTGTGCTAGCTACTATCCATCCCAACTATGCTACTATCAAACCAATGTGCTAGCTACTGTCCATCCCAACTATGCTATCAAACCTTTGTGCTAGCTACTGTCCATCACAACTATGCTACTATCAAACCAATGTGCTAGCTACTGTCCATCACAACTATGCTACTATCAAACCAATGTGCTAGCTAATGTCCATCCCAACTATGCTACTATCAAACAATGTGCTAGCAACTGTCCATCCCAACTATGCTACTATCATACCAATGTGCTAGCTACTGTCCATCCCAACTATGCTACTATCAAACCAATGTGCTAGCTACTGTCCATCCCAACTATGCTACTATCAAACCAATGTGCTAGCTACTGTCCATCCCAACTATGCTATCAAACGTACGTGCTAGCTACTGTCCATCCCAACTATGCTACTATCAAACCAATGTGCTAGCTACTGTCCATCCCAACTATGCTACTATCAAACCAATGTGCTAGCTACTGTCCATCCCAACTATGCTACTATCAAACCAATGTGCTAGCTACTGTCCATCCCAACTATGCTACTATGAAACCAATGTGCTAGCTACTGTACATCCCAACTATGCTACTATCAAACCAATGTGCTAGCTACTGTCCATCCCAACTATGCTACTATCAAACCAATGTGCTAGCTACTGTCCATCCCAACTATGATATCAAACCTTTGTGCTAGCTACTGTCCATCCCAACTATGCTACTATCAAACCAATGTGCTAGCTACTGTCCATCCCAACTATGCTACTATCAAACCAATGTGCTAGCTACTGTCCATCACAACTATGCTACTATCAAACCAATGTGCTAGCTAATGTCCATCCCAACTATGCTACTATCAAACAATGTGCTAGCAACTGTCCATCCCAACTATGCTACTATCATACCAATGTGCTAGCTACTGTCCATCCCAACTATGCTACTATCAAACCAATGTGCTAGCTACTGTCCATCCCAACTATGCTACTATCAAACCAATGTGCTAGCTACTGTCCATCCCAACTATGCTATCAAACGTATGTGCTAGCTACTGTCCATCCCAACTATGCTACTATCAAACCAATGTGCTAGCTACTGTCCATCCCAACTATGCTACTATCAAACCAATGTGCTAGCTACTGTCCATCCCAACTATGCTACTATCAAACCAATGTGCTAGCTACTGTCCATCCCAACTATGCTACTATCAAACCAATGTGCTAGCTACTGTCCATCCCAACTATGCTACTATGAAACCAATGTGCTAGCTACTGTACATCCCAACTATGCTACTATCAAACCAATGTGCTAGCTACTGTCCATCCCAACTATGCTACTATCAAACCAATGTGCTAGCTACTGTCCATCCCAACTATGCTACTATCAAACCAATGTGCTAGCTACTGTACATCCCAACTATGCTACTATCAAACCAATGTGCTAGCTACTGTCCATCCCAACTATGCTACTATCAAACCAATGTGCTAGCTACTGTCCATCCCAACTATGCTACTATCAAACCAATGTGCTAGCTACTGTCCATCCCAACTATGCTACTATCAAACCAATGTGCTAGCTACTGTCCATCCCAACTATGCTACTATCAAACCAATGTGCTAGCTACTGTCCATCCCAACTATGCTATCAAACCTTTGTGCTAGCTACTATCCATCCCAACTATGCTACTATCAAACCAATGTGCTAGCTACTGTCCATCCCAACTATGCTATCAAACCTTTGTGCTAGCTACTGTCCATCCCAACTATGCTACTATCAAACCAATGTGCTAGCTACTGTCCATCCCAACTATGCTACTATCAAACCAATGTGCTAGCTAATGTCCATCCCAACTATGCTACTATGAAACCAATGTGCTAGCTACTGTACATCCCAACTATGCTACTATCAAACCAATGTGCTAGCTACTGTCCATCCCAACTATGCTACTATCAAACCAATGTGCTAGCTACTGTCCATCCCAACTATGCTACTATCAAACCAATGTGCTAGCTACTGTCCATCCCAACTATGCTACTATCAAACCAATGTGCTAGCTACTGTCCATCCCAACTATGCTACTATCAAACCAATGTGCTAGCTACTGTCCATCCCAACTATGCTACTATCAAACCAATGTGCTAGCTACTGTCCATCCCAACTATGCTACTATCAAACCAATGTGCTAGCTAATGCCCATCCCAACTATGCTACTATCAAACCAATGTGCTAGCTACTGTACATCCCAACTATGCTACTATCAAACCAATGTGCTAGCTACTGTCCATCCCAACTATGCTACTATCAAACCAATGTGCTAGCTACTGTCCATCCCAACTATGCTACTATCAAACCAATGTGTTAGCTACTGTCCATCCCAACTATGCTACTATCAAACCAATGTGCTAGCTACTGTCCATCCCAACTATGCTACTATCAAACCAATGTGCTAGCTACTGTCCATCCCAACTATGCTACTATCAAACAATGTGCTAGCAACTGTCCATCCCAACTATGCTACTATCATACCAATGTGCTAGCTACTGTCCATCCCAACTATGCTACTATCAAACCAATGTGCTAGCTACTGTCCATCCCAACTATGCTACTATCAAACCAATGTGCTAGCTACTGTCCATCCCAACTATGCTATCAAACGTATGTGCTAGCTACTGTCCATCCCAAATATGCTACTATCAAACCAATGTGCTAGCTACTGTCCATCCCAACTATGCTACTATCAAACCAATGTGCTAGCTACTGTCCATCCCAACTATGCTACTATCAAACCAATGTGCTAGCTACTGTCCATCCCAACTATGCTACTATGAAACCAATGTGCTAGCTACTGTACATCCCAACTATGCTACTATCAAACCAATGTGCTAGCTACTGTCCATCCCAACTATGCTACTATCAAACCAATGTGCTAGCTACTGTCCATCCCAACTATGCTACTATCAAACCAATGTGCTAGCTACTGTCCATCCCAACTATGCTACTATCAAACCAATGTGCTAGCTACTGTCCATCCCAACTATGCTACTATCAAACCAATGTGCTAGCTACTGTCCATCCCAACTATGCTATCAAACGTATGTGCTAGCTACTGTCCATCCCAAATATGCTACTATCAAACCAATGTGCTAGCTACTGTCCATCCCAACTATGCTACTATCAAACCAATGTGCTAGCTACTGTCCATCCTAACTATGCTACTATGAAACCAATGTGCTAGCTACTGTCCATCCCAACTATGCTACTATGAAACCAATGTGCTAGCTACTGTACATCCCAACTATGCTACTATCAAACCAATGTGCTAGCTACTGTCCATCCCAACTATGCTACTATCAAACCAATGTGCTAGCTACTGTACATCCCAACTATGCTACTATCAAACCAATGTGCTAGCTACTGTCCATCCCAACTATGCTACTATCAAACCAATGTGCTAGCTACTGTCCATCCCAACTATGCTACTATCAAACCAATGTGCTAGCTACTGTCCATCCCAAATATGCTATCAAACGTATGTGCTAGCTACTGTCCATCCCAACTATGCTACTATCAAACCAATGTGCTAGCTACTGTCCATCCCAACTATGCTACTATCAAACCAATGTGCTAGCTACTGTCCATCCCAACTATGCTACTATCAAACCAATGTGCTAGCTACTGTCAATCCCAACTATGCTACTATCAAACCAATGTGCTAGCTACTGTCCATCCCAACTATGCTACTATCAAACCAATGTGCTAGCTACTGTCCATCCCAACTATGCTACTATCAAACCAATGTGCTAGCTACTGTCCATCCCAACTATGCTATCAAACCTTTGTGCTAGCTACTGTCCATCCCAACTATGCTACTATCAAACCAATGTGCTAGCTACTGTCCATCACAACTATGCTACTATCAAACCAATGTGCTAGCTAATGTCCATCCCAACTATGCTACTATCAAACAATGTGCTAGCAACTGTCCATCCCAACTATGCTACTATCATACCAATGTGCTAGCTACTGTCCATCCCAACTATGCTACTATCAAACCAATGTGCTAGCTACTGTCCATCCCAACTATGCTACTATCAAACCAATGTGCTAGCTACTGTCCATCCCAACTATGCTATCAAACGTATGTGCTAGCTACTGTCCATCCCAACTATGCTACTATGAAACCAATGTGCTAGCTACTGTCCATCCCAACTATGCTACTATAAAACCAATGTGCTAGCTACTGTCCATCCCAACTATGCTACTATCAAACCAATGTGCTAGCTACTGTCCATCCCAACTATGCTACTATCAAACCAATGTGCTAGCTACTGTACATCCCAACTATGCTACTATCAAACCAATGTGCTAGCTACTGTCCATCCCAACTATGCTACTATCAAACCAATGTGCTAGCTACTGTCCATCCCAACTATGCTACTATCAAACCAATGTGCTAGCTACTGTCCATCCCAACTATGCTACTATCAAACCAATGTGCTAGCTACTGTCCATCCCAACTATGCTATCAAACGTATGTGCTAGCTACTGTCCATCCCAACTATGCTACTATCAAACCAATGTGCTAGCTACTGTCCATCCCAACTATGCTACTATGAAACCAATGTGCTAGCTACTGTCCATCCCAACTATGCTACTATGAAACCAATGTGCTAGCTACTGTCCATCCCAACTATGCTACTATGAAACCAATGTGCTAGCTACTGTACATCCCAACTATGCTACTATCAAACCAATGTGCTAGCTACTGTCCATCCCAACTATGCTACTATCAAACCAATGTGCTAGCTACTGTACATCCCAACTATGCTACTATCAAACCAATGTGCTAGCTACTGTCCATCCCAACTATGCTACTATCAAACCAATGTGCTAGCTACTGTCCATCTCAACTATGCTACTATCAAACCAATGTGCTAGCTACTGTCCATCCCAACTATGCTATCAAACCTTTGTGCTAGCTACTATCCATCCCAACTATGCTACTATCAAACCAATGTACTAGCTACTGTCCATCCCAACTATGCTATCAAACCTTTGTGCTAGCTACTGTCCATCCCAACTATGCTACTATCAAACCAATGTGCTAGCTACTGTCCATCACAACTATGCTACTATCAAACCAATGTGCTAGCTAATGTCCATCCCAACTATGCTACTATCAAACAATGTGCTAGCAACTGTCCATCCCAACTATGCTACTATCATACCAATGTGCTAGCTACTGTCCATCCCAACTATGCTACTATCAAACCAATGTGCTAGCTACTGTCCATCCCAACTATGCTACTATCAAACCAATGTGCTAGCTACTGTCCATCCAAACTATGCTATCAAACGTATGTGCTAGCTATTGTCCATCCCAAATATGCTACTATCAAACCAATGTGCTAGCTACTGTCCATCCCAACTATGCTACTATCAAACCAATGTGCTAGCTACTGTCCATCCCAACTATGCTATCAAACGTATGTGCTAGCTACTGTCCATCCCAACTATGCTACTATCAAACCAATGTGCTAGCTACTGTCCATCCCAACTATGCTACTATCAAACCAATGTGCTAGCTACTGTCCATCCCAACTATGCTACTATGAAACCAATGTGCTAGCTACTGTCCATCCCAACTATGCTACTATGAAACCAATGTGCTAGCTACTGTACATCCCAACTATGCTACTATCAAACCAATGTGCTAGCTACTGTCCATCCCAACTATGCTATCAAACCTTTGTGCTAGCTACTGTCCATCCCAACTATGCTACTATCAAACCAATGTGCTAGCTACTGTCCATCCCAACTATGCAACTATCAAACCAATGTGCTAGCTAATGTCCATCCCAACTATGCTACTATTAAACCAATGTGCTAGCTACTGTCCATCCCAACTATGCTACTATCAAACCAATGTGCTAGCTACTGTCCATCCCAACTATGCTACTATCAAACCAATGTGCTAGCTACTGTCCATCCCAACTATGCTACTATCAAACCAATGTGCTAGCTACTGTCCATCCCAACTATGCTACTATCAAACCAATGTGCTAGCTACTGTCCATCACAACTATGCTACTATCAAACCAATGTGCTAGCTACTGTCCATCCCAACTATGCTACTATCAAACCAATGTGCTAGCTACTGTCCATCCCAACTATGCTATCAAACCTTTGTGCTAGCAACTATCCATCCCAACTATGCTACTATCAAACCAATGTGCTAGCTACTGTCCATCCCAACTATGCTATCAAACCTTTGTGCTAGCTACTGTCCATCCCAACTATGCTACTATCAAACCAATGTGCTAGCTACTGTCCATCACAACTATGCTACTATCAAACCAATGTGCTAGCTAATGTCCATCCCAACTATGCTACTATCAAACAATGTGCTAGCAACTGTCCATCCCAACTATGCTACTATCATACCAATGTGCTAGCTACTGTCCATCCCAACTATGCTACTATCAAACCAATGTGCTAGCTACTGTCCATCCCAACTATGCTACTATCAAACCAATGTGCTAGCTACTGTCCATCCCAACTATGCTATCAAACGTATGTGCTAGCTACTGTCCATCCCAACTATGCTACTATCAAACCAATGTGCTAGCTACTGTCCATCCCAACTATGCTACTATCAAACCAATGTGCTAGCTACTGTCCATCCCAACTATGCTACTATCAAACCAATGTGCTAGCTACTGTCCATCCCAACTATGCTACTATCAAACCAATGTGCTAGCTACTGTCCATCCCAACTATGCTACTATCAAACCAATGTGCTAGCTACTGTCCATCCCAACTATGCTACTATCAAACCAATGTGCTAGCTACTGTCCATCCCAACTATGCTACTATCAAACCAATGTGCTAGCTACTGTCCATCCCAACTATGCTACTATCAAACCAATGTGCTAGCTACTGTCCATCCCAACTATGCTACTATCAAACCAATGTGCTAGCTAATGTCCATCCCAACTATGCTACTATCAAACCAATGTGCTAGCTACTGTCCATTCCAACTATGCTACTATCAAACCAATGTGCTAGCTACTGTCCATCCCAACTATGCTACTATCAAACCAATGTGCTAGCTACTGTCCATCCCAACTATGCTACTATCAAACCAATGTGCTAGCTACTGTCCATCCCAACTATGCTACTATCAAACCAATGTGCTAGCTACTGTCCATCCCAACTATGCTACTATCAAACCAATGTGCTAGCTACTGTCCATCCCAACTATGCTATCAAACCTTTGTGCTAGCTACTATCCATCCCAACTATGCTACTATCAAACCAATGTGCTAGCTACTGTCCATCCCAACTATGCTATCAAACCTTTGTGCTAGCTACTGTCCATCCCAACTATGCTACTATCAAACCAATGTGCTAGCTACTGTCCATCACAACTATGCTACTATCAAACCAATGTGCTAGCTAATGTCCATCCCAACTATGCTACTATCAAACAATGTGCTAGCAACTGTCCATCCCAACTATGCTACTATCATACCAATGTGCTAGCTACTGTCCATCCCAACTATGCTACTATCAAACCAATGTGCTAGCTACTGTCCATCCCAACTATGCTACTATCAAACCAATGTGCTAGCTACTGTCCATCCCAACTATGCTATCAAACGTACGTGCTAGCTACTGTCCATCCCAACTATGCTACTATCAAACCAATGTGCTAGCTACTGTCCATCCCAACTATGCTACTATCAAACCAATGTGCTAGCTACTGTCCATCCCAACTATGCTACTATCAAACCAATGTGCTAGCTACTGTCCATCCCAACTATGCTACTATGAAACCAATGTGCTAGCTACTGTACATCCCAACTATGCTACTATCAAACCAATGTGCTAGCTACTGTCCATCCCAACTATGCTACTATCAAACCAATGTGCTAGCTACTGTCCATCCCAACTATGATATCAAACCTTTGTGCTAGCTACTGTCCATCCCAACTATGCTACTATCAAACCAATGTGCTAGCTACTGTCCATCCCAACTATGCTACTATCAAACAATGTGCTAGCAACTGTCCATCCCAACTATGCTACTATCATACCAATGTGCTAGCTACTGTCCATCCCAACTATGCTACTATCAAACCAATGTGCTAGCTACTGTCCATCCCAACTATGCTACTATCAAACCAATGTGCTAGCTACTGTCCATCCCAACTATGCTATCAAACCTTTGTGCTAGCTACTGTCCATCACAACTATGCTACTATCAAACCAATGTGCTAGCTACTGTCCATCCCAACTATGCTACTATCAAACCAATGTGCTAGCTACTGTCCATCCCAACTATGCTATCAAACCTTTGTGCTAGCTACTATCCATCCCAACTATGCTACTATCAAACCAATGTGCTAGGTACTGTCCATCCCAACTATGCTATCAAACCTTTGTGCTAGCTACTGTCCATCCCAACTATGCTACTATCAAACCAATGTGCTAGCTACTGTCCATCACAACTATGCTACTATCAAACCAATGTGCTAGCTAATGTCCATCCCAACTATGCTACTATCAAACAATGTGCTAGCAACTGTCCATCCCAACTATGCTACTATCATACCAATGTGCTAGCTACTGTCCATCCCAACTATGCTACTATCAAACCAATGTGCTAGCTACTGTCCATCCCAACTATGCTACTATCAAACCAATGTGCTAGCTACTGTCCATCCCAACTATGCTATCAAATGTATGTGCTAGCTACTGTCCATCCCAACTATGCTACTATCAAACCAATGTGCTAGCTACTGTCCATCCCAACTATGCTACTATGAAACCAATGTGCTAGCTACTGTACATCCCAACTATGCTACTATCAAACCAATGTGCTAGCTACTGTCCATCCCAACTATGCTACTATCAAACCAATGTGCTAGCTACTGTCCATCCCAACTATGCTACTATCAAACCAATGTGCTAGCTACTGTCCATCCCAACTATGCTACTATCAAACCAATGTGCTAGCTACTGTCCATCCCAACTATGCTACTATCAAACCAATGTGCTAGCTACTGTCCATCCCAACTATGCTATCAAACCTTTGTGCTAGCTACTGTCCATCCTAACTATGCTACTATCAAACCAATGTGCTAGCTACTGTCCATCACAACTATGCTACTATCAAACAAATGTGCTAGCTAATGTCCATCCCAACTATGCTACTATCAAACAATGTGCTAGCAACTGTCCATCCCAACTATGCGACTATCATACCAATGTGCTAGCTACTGTCCATCCCAACTATGCTACTATCAAACCAATGTGCTAGCTACTGTCCATCCCAACTATGCTACTATCAAACCAATGTGCTAGCTACTGTCCATCCCAACTATGCTATCAAACCTTTGTGCTAGCTACTATCCATCCCAACTATGCTACTATCAAACCAATGTGCTAGCTACTGTCCATCCCAACTATGCTATCAAACCTTTGTGCTAGCTACTGTCCATCCCAACTATGCTACTATCAAACCAATGTGCTAGCTACTGTCCATCCCAACTATGCAACTATCAAACCAATGTGCTAGCTAATGTCCATCCCAACTATGCTACTATCAAACCAATGTGCTAGCTACTGTCCATCCCAACTATGCTACTATCAAACCAATGTGCTAGCTACTGTCCATCCCAACTATGCTACTATCAAACCAATGTGCTAGCTACTGTCCATCCCAACTATGCTACTATCAAACCAATGTGCTAGCTACTGTCCATCCCAACTATGCTACTATCAAACCAATGTGCTAGCTACTGTCCATCCCAACTATGCTACTATCAAACCAATGTGCTAGCTACTGTCCATCACAACTATGCTACTATCAAACCAATGTGCTAGCTACTGTCCATCCCAACTATGCTACTATCAAACCAATGTGCTAGCTACTGTCCATCACAACTATGCTATCAAACCTTTGTGCTAGCAACTATCCATCCCAACTATGCTACTATCAAACCAATGTGCTAGCTACTGTCCATCCCAACTATGCTATCAAACCTTTGTGCTAGCTACTGTCCATCCCAACTATGCTACTATCAAACCAATGTGCTAGCTACTGTCCATCACAACTATGCTACTATCAAACCAATGTGCTAGCTAATGTCCATCCCAACTATGCTACTATCAAACAATGTGCTAGCAACTGTCCATCCCAACTATGCTACTATCATACCAATGTGCTAGCTACTGTCCATCCCAACTATGCTACTATCAAACCAATGTGCTAGCTAATGTCCATCCCAACTATGCTACTATCAAACAATGTGCTAGCAACTGTCCATCCCAACTATGCTACTATCATACCAATGTGCTAGCTACTGTCCATCCCAACTATGCTACTATCAAACCAATGTGCTAGCTACTGTCCATCCCAACTATGCTACTATCAAACCAATGTGCTAGCTACTGTCCATCCCAACTATGCTATCAAACGTATGTGCTAGCTACTGTCCATCCCAACTATGCTACTATCAAACCAATGTGCTAGCTACTGTCCATCCCAACTATGCTACTATCAAACCAATGTGCTAGCTACTGTCCATCCCAACTATGCTACTATCAAACCAATGTGCTAGCTACTGTCCATCCCAACTATTCTACTATCAAACCAATGTGCTAGCTACTGTCCATCCCAACTATGCTACTATCAAACCAATGTGCTAGCTACTGTCCATCCCAACTATGCTACTATCAAACCAATGTGCTAGCTACTGTCCATCCCAACTATGCTACTATCAAACCAATGTGCTAGCTACTGTCCATCCCAACTATGCTACTATCAAACCAATGTGCTAGCTACTGTCCATCCCAACTATGCTACTATCAAACCAATGTGCTAGCTAATGTCCATCCCAACTATGCTACTATCAAACCAATGTGCTAGCTACTGTCCATTCCAACTATGCTACTATCAAACCAATGTGCTAGCTACTGTCCATCCCAACTATGCTACTATCAAACCAATGTGCTAGCTACTGTCCATCCCAACTATGCTACTATCAAACCAATGTGCTAGCTACTGTCCATCCCAAATATGCTACTATCAAACCAATGTGCTAGCTACTGTCCATCCCAACTATGCTACTATCAAACCAATGTGCTAGCTACTGTCCATCCCAACTATGCTATCAAACCTTTGTGCTAGCTACTATCCATCCCAACTATGCTACTATCAAACCAATGTGCTAGCTACTGTCCATCCCAACTATGCTATCAAACCTTTGTGCTAGCTACTGTCCATCACAACTATGCTACTATCAAACCAATGTGCTAGCTACTGTCCATCACAACTATGCTACTATCAAACCAATGTGCTAGCTAATGTCCATCCCAACTATGCTACTATCAAACAATGTGCTAGCAACTGTCCATCCCAACTATGCTACTATCATACCAATGTGCTAGCTACTGTCCAT
Source organism: Borostomias antarcticus (assembly GCF_949987555.1). NCBI lineage: Eukaryota > Metazoa > Chordata > Actinopteri > Stomiiformes > Stomiidae > Borostomias > Borostomias antarcticus. The sequence goes on from NW_028176195.1 coordinate 1,869,346, forward strand.
CCCAACTATGCTACTATCAAACCAATGTGCTAGCTACTGTCCATCCCAACTATGCTACTATCAAACCAATGTGCTAGCTACTGTCCATCCCAACTATGCTATCAAACGTACGTGCTAGCTACTGTCCATCCCAACTATGCTACTATCAAACCAATGTGCTAGCTACTGTCCATCCCAACTATGCTACTATCAAACCAATGTGCTAGCTACTGTCCATCCCAACTATGCTACTATCAAACCAATGTGCTAGCTACTGTCCATCCCAACTATGCTACTATGAAACCAATGTGCTAGCTACTGTACATCCCAACTATGCTACTATCAAACCAATGTGCTAGCTACTGTCCATCCCAACTATGCTACTATCAAACCAATGTGCTAGCTACTGTCCATCCCAACTATGATATCAAACCTTTGTGCTAGCTACTGTCCATCCCAACTATGCTACTATCAAACCAATGTGCTAGCTACTGTCCATCCCAACTATGCTACTATCAAACCAATGTGCTAGCTACTGTCCATCACAACTATGCTACTATCAAACCAATGTGCTAGCTAATGTCCATCCCAACTATGCTACTATCAAACAATGTGCTAGCAACTGTCCATCCCAACTATGCTACTATCATACCAATGTGCTAGCTACTGTCCATCCCAACTATGCTACTATCAAACCAATGTGCTAGCTACTGTCCATCCCAACTATGCTACTATCAAACCAATGTGCTAGCTACTGTCCATCCCAACTATGCTATCAAACGTATGTGCTAGCTACTGTCCATCCCAACTATGCTACTATCAAACCAATGTGCTAGCTACTGTCCATCCCAACTATGCTACTATCAAACCAATGTGCTAGCTACTGTCCATCCCAACTATGCTACTATCAAACCAATGTGCTAGCTACTGTCCATCCCAACTATGCTACTATCAAACCAATGTGCTAGCTACTGTCCATCCCAACTATGCTACTATGAAACCAATGTGCTAGCTACTGTACATCCCAACTATGCTACTATCAAACCAATGTGCTAGCTACTGTCCATCCCAACTATGCTACTATCAAACCAATGTGCTAGCTACTGTCCATCCCAACTATGCTACTATCAAACCAATGTGCTAGCTACTGTACATCCCAACTATGCTACTATCAAACCAATGTGCTAGCTACTGTCCATCCCAACTATGCTACTATCAAACCAATGTGCTAGCTACTGTCCATCCCAACTATGCTACTATCAAACCAATGTGCTAGCTACTGTCCATCCCAACTATGCTACTATCAAACCAATGTGCTAGCTACTGTCCATCCCAACTATGCTACTATCAAACCAATGTGCTAGCTACTGTCCATCCCAACTATGCTATCAAACCTTTGTGCTAGCTACTATCCATCCCAACTATGCTACTATCAAACCAATGTGCTAGCTACTGTCCATCCCAACTATGCTATCAAACCTTTGTGCTAGCTACTGTCCATCCCAACTATGCTACTATCAAACCAATGTGCTAGCTACTGTCCATCCCAACTATGCTACTATCAAACCAATGTGCTAGCTAATGTCCATCCCAACTATGCTACTATGAAACCAATGTGCTAGCTACTGTACATCCCAACTATGCTACTATCAAACCAATGTGCTAGCTACTGTCCATCCCAACTATGCTACTATCAAACCAATGTGCTAGCTACTGTCCATCCCAACTATGCTACTATCAAACCAATGTGCTAGCTACTGTCCATCCCAACTATGCTACTATCAAACCAATGTGCTAGCTACTGTCCATCCCAACTATGCTACTATCAAACCAATGTGCTAGCTACTGTCCATCCCAACTATGCTACTATCAAACCAATGTGCTAGCTACTGTCCATCCCAACTATGCTACTATCAAACCAATGTGCTAGCTAATGCCCATCCCAACTATGCTACTATCAAACCAATGTGCTAGCTACTGTACATCCCAACTATGCTACTATCAAACCAATGTGCTAGCTACTGTCCATCCCAACTATGCTACTATCAAACCAATGTGCTAGCTACTGTCCATCCCAACTATGCTACTATCAAACCAATGTGTTAGCTACTGTCCATCCCAACTATGCTACTATCAAACCAATGTGCTAGCTACTGTCCATCCCAACTATGCTACTATCAAACCAATGTGCTAGCTACTGTCCATCCCAACTATGCTACTATCAAACAATGTGCTAGCAACTGTCCATCCCAACTATGCTACTATCATACCAATGTGCTAGCTACTGTCCATCCCAACTATGCTACTATCAAACCAATGTGCTAGCTACTGTCCATCCCAACTATGCTACTATCAAACCAATGTGCTAGCTACTGTCCATCCCAACTATGCTATCAAACGTATGTGCTAGCTACTGTCCATCCCAAATATGCTACTATCAAACCAATGTGCTAGCTACTGTCCATCCCAACTATGCTACTATCAAACCAATGTGCTAGCTACTGTCCATCCCAACTATGCTACTATCAAACCAATGTGCTAGCTACTGTCCATCCCAACTATGCTACTATGAAACCAATGTGCTAGCTACTGTACATCCCAACTATGCTACTATCAAACCAATGTGCTAGCTACTGTCCATCCCAACTATGCTACTATCAAACCAATGTGCTAGCTACTGTCCATCCCAACTATGCTACTATCAAACCAATGTGCTAGCTACTGTCCATCCCAACTATGCTACTATCAAACCAATGTGCTAGCTACTGTCCATCCCAACTATGCTACTATCAAACCAATGTGCTAGCTACTGTCCATCCCAACTATGCTATCAAACGTATGTGCTAGCTACTGTCCATCCCAAATATGCTACTATCAAACCAATGTGCTAGCTACTGTCCATCCCAACTATGCTACTATCAAACCAATGTGCTAGCTACTGTCCATCCTAACTATGCTACTATGAAACCAATGTGCTAGCTACTGTCCATCCCAACTATGCTACTATGAAACCAATGTGCTAGCTACTGTACATCCCAACTATGCTACTATCAAACCAATGTGCTAGCTACTGTCCATCCCAACTATGCTACTATCAAACCAATGTGCTAGCTACTGTACATCCCAACTATGCTACTATCAAACCAATGTGCTAGCTACTGTCCATCCCAACTATGCTACTATCAAACCAATGTGCTAGCTACTGTCCATCCCAACTATGCTACTATCAAACCAATGTGCTAGCTACTGTCCATCCCAAATATGCTATCAAACGTATGTGCTAGCTACTGTCCATCCCAACTATGCTACTATCAAACCAATGTGCTAGCTACTGTCCATCCCAACTATGCTACTATCAAACCAATGTGCTAGCTACTGTCCATCCCAACTATGCTACTATCAAACCAATGTGCTAGCTACTGTCAATCCCAACTATGCTACTATCAAACCAATGTGCTAGCTACTGTCCATCCCAACTATGCTACTATCAAACCAATGTGCTAGCTACTGTCCATCCCAACTATGCTACTATCAAACCAATGTGCTAGCTACTGTCCATCCCAACTATGCTATCAAACCTTTGTGCTAGCTACTGTCCATCCCAACTATGCTACTATCAAACCAATGTGCTAGCTACTGTCCATCACAACTATGCTACTATCAAACCAATGTGCTAGCTAATGTCCATCCCAACTATGCTACTATCAAACAATGTGCTAGCAACTGTCCATCCCAACTATGCTACTATCATACCAATGTGCTAGCTACTGTCCATCCCAACTATGCTACTATCAAACCAATGTGCTAGCTACTGTCCATCCCAACTATGCTACTATCAAACCAATGTGCTAGCTACTGTCCATCCCAACTATGCTATCAAACGTATGTGCTAGCTACTGTCCATCCCAACTATGCTACTATCAAACCAATGTGCTAGCTACTGTCCATCCCAACTATGCTACTATAAAACCAATGTGCTAGCTACTGTCCATCCCAACTATGCTACTATCAAACCAATGTGCTAGCTACTGTCCATCCCAACTATGCTACTATCAAACCAATGTGCTAGCTACTGTACATCCCAACTATGCTACTATCAAACCAATGTGCTAGCTACTGTCCATCCCAACTATGCTACTATCAAACCAATGTGCTAGCTACTGTCCATCCCAACTATGCTACTATCAAACCAATGTGCTAGCTACTGTCCATCCCAACTATGCTACTATCAAACCAATGTGCTAGCTACTGTCCATCCCAACTATGCTATCAAACGTATGTGCTAGCTACTGTCCATCCCAACTATGCTACTATCAAACCAATGTGCTAGCTACTGTCCATCCCAACTATGCTACTATGAAACCAATGTGCTAGCTACTGTCCATCCCAACTATGCTACTATGAAACCAATGTGCTAGCTACTGTCCATCCCAACTATGCTACTATGAAACCAATGTGCTAGCTACTGTACATCCCAACTATGCTACTATCAAACCAATGTGCTAGCTACTGTCCATCCCAACTATGCTACTATCAAACCAATGTGCTAGCTACTGTACATCCCAACTATGCTACTATCAAACCAATGTGCTAGCTACTGTCCATCCCAACTATGCTACTATCAAACCAATGTGCTAGCTACTGTCCATCTCAACTATGCTACTATCAAACCAATGTGCTAGCTACTGTCCATCCCAACTATGCTATCAAACCTTTGTGCTAGCTACTATCCATCCCAACTATGCTACTATCAAACCAATGTACTAGCTACTGTCCATCCCAACTATGCTATCAAACCTTTGTGCTAGCTACTGTCCATCCCAACTATGCTACTATCAAACCAATGTGCTAGCTACTGTCCATCACAACTATGCTACTATCAAACCAATGTGCTAGCTAATGTCCATCCCAACTATGCTACTATCAAACAATGTGCTAGCAACTGTCCATCCCAACTATGCTACTATCATACCAATGTGCTAGCTACTGTCCATCCCAACTATGCTACTATCAAACCAATGTGCTAGCTACTGTCCATCCCAACTATGCTACTATCAAACCAATGTGCTAGCTACTGTCCATCCCAACTATGCTATCAAACGTATGTGCTAGCTATTGTCCATCCCAAATATGCTACTATCAAACCAATGTGCTAGCTACTGTCCATCCCAACTATGCTACTATCAAACCAATGTGCTAGCTACTGTCCATCCCAACTATGCTATCAAACGTATGTGCTAGCTACTGTCCATCCCAACTATGCTACTATCAAACCAATGTGCTAGCTACTGTCCATCCCAACTATGCTACTATCAAACCAATGTGCTAGCTACTGTCCATCCCAACTATGCTCCTATGAAACCAATGTGCTAGCTACTGTCCATCCCAACTATGCTACTATGAAACCAATGTGCTAGCTACTGTACATCCCAACTATGCTACTATCAAACCAATGTGCTAGCTACTGTCCATCCCAACTATGCTACTATCAAACCAATGTGCTAGCTACTGTACATCCCAACTATGCTACTATCAAACCAATGTGCTAGCTACTGTCCATCCCAACTATGCTACTATCAAACCAATGTGCTAGCTACTGTCCATCTCAACTATGCTACTATCAAACCAATGTGCTAGCTACTGTCCATCCCAACTATGCTATCAAACCTTTGTGCTAGCTACTATCCATCCCAACTATGCTACTATCAAACCAATGTACTAGCTACTGTCCATCCCAACTATGCTACTATCAAACCAATGTGCTAGCTACTGTCCATCCCAACTATGCTACTATCAAACCAATGTGCTAGCTACTGTCCATCCCAACTATGCTACTATCAAACCAATGTGCTAGCTACTGTCCATCCCAACTATGCTACTATCAAACCAATGTGCTAGCTAATGCCCATCCCAACTATGCTACTATCAAACCAATGTGCTAGCTACTGTACATCCCAACTATGCTACTATCAAACCAATGTGCTAGCTACTGTCCATCCCAACTATGCTACTATCAAACCAATGTGCTAGCTACTGTCCATCCCAACTATGCTACTATCAAACCAATGTGCTAGCTACTGTCCATCCCAACTATGCTACTATCAAACCAATGTGCTAGCTACTGTCCATCCCAACTATGCTACTATCAAACCAATGTGCTAGCTACTGTCCATCCCAACTATGCTACTATCAAACAATGTGCTAGCAACTGTCCATCCCAAATATGCTACTATCAAACCAATGTGCTAGCTACTGTCGATCCCAACTATGCTACTATCAAACCAATGTGCTAGCTACTGTCCATCCCAACTATGCTACTATCAAACCAATGTGCTAGCTACTGTCCATCCCAACTATGCTACTATGAAACCAATGTGCTAGCTACTGTACATCCCAACTATGCTACTATCAAACCAATGTGCTAGCTACTGTCCATCCCAACTATGCTACTATCAAACCAATGTGCTAGCTACTGTCCATCCCAACTATGCTACTATCAAACCAATGTGCTAGCTACTGTCCATCCCAACTATGCTACTATCAAACCAATGTGCTAGCTACTGTCCATCCCAACTATGCTACTATCAAACCAATGTGCTAGCTACTGTCCATCCCAACTATGCTATCAAACGTATGTGCTAGCTACTGTCCATCCCAACTATGCTACTATCAAACCAATGTGCTAGCTACTGTACATCCCAACTATGCTACTATCAAACCAATGTGCTAGCTACTGTCCATCCCAACTATGCTACTATCAAACCAATGTGCTAGCTACTGTCCATCCCAACTATGCTACTATCAAACCAATGTGCTAGCTACTGTCCATCCCAAATATGCTATCAAACGTATGTGCTAGCTACTGTCCATCCCAACTATGCTACTATCAAACCAATGTGCTAGCTACTGTCCATCCCAACTATGCTACTATCAAACCAATGTGCTAGCTACTGTCCATCCCAACTATGCTACTATCAAACCAATGTGCTAGCTACTGTCAATCCCAACTATGCTACTATCAAACCAATGTGCTAGCTACTGTCCATCCCAACTATGCTACTATCAAACCAATGTGCTAGCTACTGTCCATCCCAACTATGCTACTATCAAACCAATGTGCTAGCTACTGTCCATCCCAACTATGCTATCAAACCTTTGTGCTAGCTACTGTCTATCCCAACTATGCTACTATCAAACCAATGTGCTAGCTACTGTCCATCCCAACTATGCTACTATCAAACCAATGTGCTAGCTAATGCCCATCCCAACTATGCTACTATCAAACCAATGTGCTAGCTACTGTCCATCCCAACTATGCTACTATCAAACCAATGTGCTAGCTACTGTCCATCCCAACTATGCTACTATCAAACCAATGTGCTAGCTACTGTCCATCCCAACTATGCTACTATCAAACCAATGTGCTAGCTAATGCCCATCCCAACTATGCTACTATCAAACCAATGTGCTAGCTACTGTACATCCCAACTATGCTACTATCAAACCAATGTGCTAGCTACTGTCCATCCCAACTATGCTACTATCAAACCAATGTGCTAGCTACTGTCCATCCCAACTATGCTACTATCAAACCAATGTGTTAGCTACTGTCCATCCCAACTATGCTACTATCAAACCAATGTGCTAGCTACTGTCCATCCCAACTATGCTACTATCAAACCAATGTGCTAGCTACTGTCCATCCCAACTATGCTACTATCAAACAATGTGCTAGCAACTGTCCATCCCAACTATGCTACTATCATACCAATGTGCTAGCTACTGTCCATCCCAACTATGCTACTATCAAACCAATGTGCTAGCTACTGTCCATCCCAACTATGCTACTATCAAACCAATGTGCTAGCTACTGTCCATCCCAACTATGCTATCAAACGTATGTGCTAGCTACTGTCCATCCCAAATATGCTACTATCAAACCAATGTGCTAGCTACTGTCCATCCCAACTATGCTACTATCAAACCAATGTGCTAGCTACTGTCCATCCCAACTATGCTACTATCAAACCAATGTGCTAGCTACTGTCCATCCCAACTATGCTACTATGAAACCAATGTGCTAGCTACTGTACATCCCAACTATGCTACTATCAAACCAATGTGCTAGCTACTGTCCATCCCAACTATGCTACTATCAAACCAATGTGCTAGCTACTGTCCATCCCAACTATGCTACTATCAAACCAATGTGCTAGCTACTGTCCATCCCAACTATGCTACTATCAAACCAATGTGCTAGCTACTGTCCATCCCAACTATGCTACTATCAAACCAATGTGCTAGCTACTGTCCATCCCAACTATGCTATCAAACGTATGTGCTAGCTACTGTCCATCCCAACTATGCTACTATCAAACCAATGTGCTAGCTACTGTCCATCCCAACTATGCTACTATCAAACCAATGTGCTAGCTACTGTCCATCCTAACTATGCTACTATGAAACCAATGTGCTAGCTACTGTCCATCCCAACTATGCTACTATGAAACCAATGTGCTAGCTACTGTACATCCCAACTATGCTACTATCAAACCAATGTGCTAGCTACTGTCCATCCCAACTATGCTACTATCAAACCAATGTGCTAGCTACTGTACATCCCAACTATGCTACTATCAAACCAATGTGCTAGCTACTGTCCATCCCAACTATGCTACTATCAAACCAATGTGCTAGCTACTGTCCATCCCAACTATGCTACTATCAAACCAATGTGCTAGCTACTGTCCATCCCAAATATGCTATCAAACGTATGTGCTAGCTACTGTCCATCCCAACTATGCTACTATCAAACCAATGTGCTAGCTACTGTCCATCCCAACTATGCTACTATCAAACCAATGTGCTAGCTACTGTCCATCCCAACTATGCTACTATCAAACCAATGTGCTAGCTACTGTCAATCCCAACTATGCTACTATCAAACCAATGTGCTAGCTACTGTCCATCCCAACTATGCTACTATCAAACCAATGTGCTAGCTACTGTCCATCCCAACTATGCTACTATCAAACCAATGTGCTAGCTACTGTCCATCCCAACTATGCTATCAAACCTTTGTGCTAGCTACTGTCCATCCCAACTATGCTACTATCAAACCAATGTGCTAGCTACTGTCCATCACAACTATGCTACTATCAAACCAATGTGCTAGCTAATGTCCATCCCAACTATGCTACTATCAAACAATGTGCTAGCAACTGTCCATCCCAACTATGCTACTATCATACCAATGTGCTAGCTACTGTCCATCCCAACTATGCTACTATCAAACCAATGTGCTAGCTACTGTCCATCCCAACTATGCTACTATCAAACCAATGTGCTAGCTACTGTCCATCCCAACTATGCTATCAAACGTATGTGCTAGCTACTGTCCATCCCAACTATGCTACTATCAAACCAATGTGCTAGCTACTGTCCATCCCAACTATGCTACTATCAAACCAATGTGCTAGCTACTGTCCATCCCAACTATGCTACTATAAAACCAATGTGCTAGCTACTGTCCATCCCAACTATGCTACTATCAAACCAATGTGCTAGCTACTGTACATCCCAACTATGCTACTATCAAACCAATGTGCTAGCTACTGTCCATCCCAACTATGCTACTATCAAACCAATGTGCTAGCTACTGTCCATCCCAACTATGCTACTATCAAACCAATGTGCTAGCTACTGTCCATCCCAACTATGCTACTATCAAACCAATGTGCTAGCTACTGTCCATCCCAACTATGCTATCAAACGTATGTGCTAGCTACTGTCCATCCCAACTATGCTACTATCAAACCAATGTGCTAGCTACTGTCCATCCCAACTATGCTACTATGAAACCAATGTGCTAGCTACTGTCCATCCCAACTATGCTACTATGAAACCAATGTGCTAGCTACTGTCCATCCCAACTATGCTACTATGAAACCAATGTGCTAGCTACTGTACATCCCAACTATGCTACTATCAAACCAATGTGCTAGCTACTGTCCATCCCAACTATGCTACTATCAAACCAATGTGCTAGCTACTGTACATCCCAACTATGCTACTATCAAACCAATGTGCTAGCTACTGTCCATCCCAACTATGCTACTATCAAACCAATGTGCTAGCTACTGTCCATCTCAACTATGCTACTATCAAACCAATGTGCTAGCTACTGTCCATCCCAACTATGCTATCAAACCTTTGTGCTAGCTACTATCCATCCCAACTATGCTACTATCAAACCAATGTACTAGCTACTGTCCATCCCAACTATGCTATCAAACCTTTGTGCTAGCTACTGTCCATCCCAACTATGCTACTATCAAACCAATGTGCTAGCTACTGTCCATCACAACTATGCTACTATCAAACCAATGTGCTAGCTAATGTCCATCCCAACTATGCTACTATCAAACAATGTGCTAGCAACTGTCCATCCCAACTATGCTACTATCATACCAATGTGCTAGCTACTGTCCATCCCAACTATGCTACTATCAAACCAATGTGCTAGCTACTGTCCATCCCAACTATGCTACTATCAAACCAATGTGCTAGCTACTGTCCATCCCAACTATGCTATCAAACGTATGTGCTAGCTACTGTCCATCCCAAATATGCTACTATCAAACCAATGTGCTAGCTACTGTCCATCCCAACTATGCTACTATCAAACCAATGTGCTAGCTACTGTCCATCCCAACTATGCTATCAAACGTATGTGCTAGCTACTGTCCATCCCAACTATGCTACTATCAAACCAATGTGCTAGCTACTGTCCATCCCAACTATGCTACTATCAAACCAATGTGCTAGCTACTGTCCATCCCAACTATGCTACTATGAAACCAATGTGCTAGCTACTGTCCATCCCAACTATGCTACTATGAAACCAATGTGCTAGCTACTGTACATCCCAACTATGCTACTATCAAACCAATGTGCTAGCTACTGTCCATCCCAACTATGCTACTATCAAACCAATGTGCTAGCTACTGTACATCCCAACTATGCTACTATCAAACCAATGTGCTAGCTACTGTCCATCCCAACTATGCTACTATCAAACCAATGTGCTAGCTACTGTCCATCTCAACTATGCTACTATCAAACCAATGTGCTAGCTACTGTCCATCCCAACTATGCTATCAAACCTTTGTGCTAGCTACTATCCATCCCAACTATGCTACTATCAAACCAATGTACTAGCTACTGTCCATCCCAACTATGCTACTATCAAACCAATGTGCTAGCTACTGTCCATCCCAACTATGCTACTATCAAACCAATGTGCTAGCTACTGTCCATCCCAACTATGCTACTATCAAACCAATGTGCTAGCTACTGTCCATCCCAACTATGCTACTATCAAACCAATGTGCTAGCTACTGTCCATCCCAACTATGCTACTATCAAACCAATGTGCTAGCTAATGCCCATCCCAACTATGCTACTATCAAACCAATGTGCTAGCTACTGTACATCCCAACTATGCTACTATCAAACCAATGTGCTAGCTACTGTCCATCCCAACTATGCTACTATCAAACCAATGTGCTAGCTACTGTCCATCCCAACTATGCTACTATCAAACCAATGTGCTAGCTACTGTCCATCCCAACTATGCTACTATCAAACCAATGTGCTAGCTACTGTCCATCCCAACTATGCTACTATCAAACCAATGTGCTAGCTACTGTCCATCCCAACTATGCTACTATCAAACAATGTGCTAGCAACTGTCCATCCCAACTATGCTACTATCATACCAATGTGCTAGCTACGTTCCATCCCAACTATGCTACTATCAAACCAATGTGCTAGCTACTGTCCATCCCAACTATGCTACTATCAAACCAATGTGCTAGCTACTGTCCATCCCAACTATGCTATCAAACGTATGTGCTAGCTACTGTCCATCCCAAATATGCTACTATCAAACCAATGTGCTAGCTACTGTCCATCCCAACTATGCTACTATCAAACCAATGTGCTAGCTACTGTCCATCCCAACTATGCTACTATCAAACCAATGTGCTAGCTACTGTCCATCCCAACTATGCTACTATGAAACCAATGTGCTAGCTACTGTACATCCCAACTATGCTACTATCAAACCAATGTGCTAGCTACTGTCCATCCCAACTATGCTACTATCAAACCAATGTGCTAGCTACTGTCCATCCCAACTATGCTACTATCAAACCAATGTGCTAGCTACTGTCCATCCCAACTATGCTACTATCAAACCAATGTGCTAGCTACTGTCCATCCCAACTATGCTACTATCAAACCAATGTGCTAGCTACTGTCCATCCCAACTATGCTACTATCAAACCAATGTGCTAGCTACTGTCCATCCCAACTATGCTACTATCAAACCAATGTGCTAGCTACTGTCCATCCCAACTATGCTATCAAACGTATGTGCTAGCTACTGTCCATCCCAACTATGCTACTATCAAACCAATGTGCCAGCTACTGTCCATCCCAACTATGCTACTATCAAACCAATGTGCTAGCTACTGTCCATCCCAACTATGCTACTATGAAACCAATGTGCTAGCTACTGTCCATCCCAACTATGCTACTATGAAACCAATGTGCTAGCTACTGTACATCCCAACTATGCTACTATCAAACCAATGTGCTAGCTACTGTCCATCCCAACTATGCTACTATCAAACCAATGTGCTAGCTACTGTACATCCCAACTATGCTACTATCAAACCAATGTGCTAGCTACTGTCCATCCCAACTATGCTACTATCAAACCAATGTGCTAGCTACTGTCCATCTCAACTATGCTACTATCAAACCAATGTGCTAGCTACTGTCCATCCCAACTATGCTATCAAACCTTTGTGCTAGCTACTATCCATCCCAACTATGCTACTATCAAACCAATGTACTAGCTACTGTCCATCCCAACTATGCTATCAAACCTTTGTGCTAGCTACTGTCCATCCCAACTATGCTACTATCAAACCAATGTGCTAGCTACTGTCCATCACAACTATGCTACTATCAAACCAATGTGCTAGCTAATGTCCATCCCAACTATGCTACTATCAAACAATGTGCTAGCAACTGTCCATCCCAACTATGCTACTATCATACCAATGTGCTAGCTACTGTCCATCCCAACTATGCTACTATCAAACCAATGTGCTAGCTACTGTCCATCCCAACTATGCTACTATCAAACCAATGTGCTAGCTACTGTCCATCCCAACTATGCTATCAAACGTATGTGCTAGCTACTGTCCATCCCAAATATGCTACTATCAAACCAATGTGCTAGCTACTGTCCATCCCAACTATGCAACTATCAAACCAATGTGCTAGCTACTGTCCATCCCAACTATGCTATCAAACGTATGTGCTAGCTACTGTCCATCCCAACTATGCTACTATCAAACCAATGTGCTAGCTACTGTCCATCCCAACTATGCTACTATGAAACCAATGTGCTAGCTACTGTCCATCCCAACTATGCTACTATGAAACCAATGTGCTAGCTACTGTCCATCCCAACTATGCTACTATGAAACCAATGTGCTAGCTACTGTACATCACAACTATGCTACTATCAAACCAATGTGCTAGCTACTGTCCATCCCAACTATGCTACTATCAAACCAATGTGCTAGCTACTGTACATCCCAACTATGCTACTATAAAACCAATGTGCTAGCTACTGTCCATCCCAACTATGCTACTATCAAACCAATGTGCTAGCTACTGTCCATCTCAACTATGCTACTATCAAACCAATGTGCTAGCTACTGTCCATCCCAACTATGCTATCAAACCTTTGTGCTAGCTACTATCCATCCCAACTATGCTACTATCAAACCAATGTACTAGCTACTGTCCATCCCAACTATGCTATCAAACCTTTGTGCTAGCTACTGTCCATCCCAACTATGCTACTATCAAACCAATGTGCTAGCTACTGTCCATCACAACTATGCTACTATCAAACCAATGTGCTAGCTAATGTCCATCCCAACTATGCTACTATCAAACAATGTGCTAGCAACTGTCCATCCCAACTATGCTACTATCATACCAATGTGCTAGCTACTGTCCATCCCAACTATGCTACTATCAAACCAATGTGCTAGCTACTGTCCATCCCAACTATGCTACTATCAAACCAATGTGCTAGCTACTGTCCATCCCAACTATGCTATCAAACGTATGTGCTAGCTACGGTCCATCCCAACTATGCTACTATCAAACCAATGTGCTAGCTACTGTCCATCCCAACTATGCTACTATCAAACCAATGTGCTAGCTACTGTCCATCCCAACTATGCTACTATCAAACCAATGTGCTAGCTACTGTCCATCCCAACTATGCTACTATCAAACCAATGTGCTAGCTACTGTCCATCCCAACTATGCTACTATCAAACCAATTTGCTAGCTACTGTCCATCCCAACTATGCTACTATCAAACCTTTGTGCTAGCTACTGTCCATCCCAACTATGCTACTATCAAACCAATGTGCTAGCTACTGTCCATCACAACTATGCTACTATCAAACCAATGTGCTAGCTAATGTCCATCCCAACTATGCTACTATCAAACAATGTGCTAGCAACTGTCCATCCCAACTATGCTACTATCATACCAATGTGCTAGCTACTGTCCATCCCAACTATGCTACTATCAAACCAATGTGCTAGCTACTGTCCATCCCAACTATGCTACTATCAAACCAATGTGCTAGCTACTGTCCATCCCAACTATGCTATCAAACGTATGTGCTAGCTACTGTCCATCCCAAATATGCTACTATCAAACCAATGTGCTAGCTACTGTCCATCCCAACTATGCTACTATCAAACCAATGTGCTAGCTACTGTCCATCCCAACTATGCTACTATCAAACCAATGTGCTAGCTACTGTCCATCCCAACAATGCTACTATGAAACCAATGTGCTAGCTACTGTATATCCCAACTATGCTACTATCAAACCAATGTGCTAGCTACTGTCCATCCCAACTATGCTACTATCAAACCAATGTGCTAGCTACTGTCCATCCCAACTATGCTACTATCAAACCAATGTGCTAGCTACTGTCCATCCCAACTATGCTACTATCAAACCAATGTGCTAGCTACTGTCCATCCCAACTATGCTACTATCAAACCAATGTGCTAGCTACTGTCCATCCCAACTATGCTATCAAACCAATGTGCTAGCTACTGTCCATCCCAACTATGCTATCAAACGTATGTGCTAGCTACTGTCCATCCCAACTATGCTACTATCAAACCAATGTGCTAGCTACTGTCCATCCCAACTATGCTACTATCAAACCAATGTGCTAGCTACTGTCCATCCTAACTATGCTACTATGAAACCAATGTGCTAGCTACTGTCCATCCCAACTATGCTACTATGAAACCAATGTGCTAGCTACTGTACATCCCAACTATGCTACTATCAAACCAATGTGCTAGCTACTGTCCATCCCAACTATGCTACTATCAAACCAATGTGCTAGCTACTGTACATCCCAACTATGCTACTATCAAACCAATGTGCTAGCTACTGTCCATCCCAACTATGCTACTATCAAACCAATGTGCTAGCTACTGTCCATCCCAACTATGCTACTATCAAACCAATGTGCTAGCTACTGTCCATCCCAACTATGCTACTATCAAACCAATGTGCTAGCTACTGTCCATCCCAACTATGCTACTATCAAACCAATGTGCTAGCTACTGTCCATCCCAACTATGCTATCAAACCTTTGTGCTAGCTACTATCCATCCCAACTATGCTACTATCAAACCAATGTGCTAGCTACTGTCCATCCCAACTATGCTATCAAACCTTTGTGCTAGCTACTGTCCATCCCAACTATGCTACTATCAAACCAATGTGCTAGCTACTGTCCATCCCAACTATGCTACTATCAAACAATGTGCTAGCAACTGTCCATCCCAACTATGCTACTATCATACCAATGTGCTAGCTACTGTCCATCCCAACTATGCTACTATCAAACCAATGTGCTAGCTACTGTCCATCCCAACTATGCTACTATCAAACCAATGTGCTAGCTACTGTCCATCCCAACTATGCTATCAAACGTATGTGCTAGCTACTGTCCATCCCAACTATGCTACTATCAAACCAATGTGCTAGCTACTGTCCATCCCAACTATGCTACTATCAAACCAATGTGCTAGCTACTGTCCATCCCAACTATGCTACTATCAAACCAATGTGCTAGCTACTGTCCATCCCAACTATGCTACTATCAAACCAATGTGCTAGCTACTGTCCATCCCAACTATGCTACTATGAAACCAATGTGCTAGCTACTGTACATCCCAACTATGCTACTATCAAACCAATGTGCTAGCTACTGTCCATCCCAACTATGCTATCAAACCTTTGTGCTAGCTACTATCCATCCCAACTATGCTACTATCAAACCAATGTGCTAGCTACTGTCCATCCCAACTATGCTATCAAACCTTTGTGCTAGCTACTGTCCATCCCAACTATGCTACTATCAAACCAATGTGCTAGCTACTGTCCATCCCAACTATGCTACTATCAAACAATGTGCTAGCAACTGTCCATCCCAACTATGCTACTATCATACTAATGTGCTAGCTACTGTCCATCCCAACTATGCTACTATCAAACCAATGTGCTAGCTACTGTCCATCCCAACTATGCTACTATCAAACCAATGTGCTAGCTACTGTCCATCCCAACTATGCTATCAAACGTATGTGCTAGCTACTGTCCATCCCAACTATGCTACTATCAAACCAATGTGCTAGCTACTGTCCATCCCAACTATGCTACTATCAAACCAATGTGCTAGCTACTGTCCATCCCAACTATGCTACTATCAAACCAATGTGCTAGCTACTGTCCATCCCAACTATGCTACTATGAAACCAATGTGCTAGCTACTGTCCATCCCAACTATGCTACTATCAAACCAATGTGCTAGCTACTGTCCATCTCAACTATGCTACTATCAAACCAATGTGCTAGCTACTGTCCATCCCAACTATGCTATCAAACCTTTGTGCTAGCTACTATCCATCCCAACTATGCTACTATCAAACCAATGTACTAGCTACTGTCCATCCCAACTATGCTATCAAACCTTTGTGCTAGCTACTGTCCATCCCAACTATGCTACTATCAAACCAATGTGCTAGCTACTGTCCATCACAACTATGCTACTATCAAACCAATGTGCTAGCTAATGTCCATCCCAACTATGCTACTATCAAACAATGTGCTAGCAACTGTCCATCCCAACTATGCTACTATCATACCAATGTGCTAGCTACTGTCCATCCCAACTATGCTACTATCAAACCAATGTGCTAGCTACTGTCCATCCCAACTATGCTACTATCAAACCAATGTGCTAGCTACTGTCCATCCCAACTATGCTATCAAACGTATGTGCTAGCTACGGTCCATCCCAACTATGCTACTATCAAACCAATGTGCTAGCTACTGTCCATCCCAACTATGCTACTATCAAACCAATGTGCTAGCTACTGTCCATCCCAACTATGCTACTATCAAACCAATGTGCTAGCTACTGTCCATCCCAACTATGCTACTATCAAACCAATGTGCTAGCTACTGTCCATCCCAACTATGCTACTATCAAACCAATTTGCTAGCTACTGTCCATCCCAACTATGCTACTATCAAACCTTTGTGCTAGCTACTGTCCATCCCAACTATGCTACTATCAAACCAATGTGCTAGCTACTGTCCATCACAACTATGCTACTATCAAACCAATGTGCTAGCTAATGTCCATCCCAACTATGCTACTATCAAACAATGTGCTAGCAACTGTCCATCCCAACTATGCTACTATCATACCAATGTGCTAGCTACTGTCCATCCCAACTATGCTACTATCAAACCAATGTGCTAGCTACTGTCCATCCCAACTATGCTACTATCAAACCAATGTGCTAGCTACTGTCCATCCCAACTATGCTATCAAACGTATGTGCTAGCTACTGTCCATCCCAAATATGCTACTATCAAACCAATGTGCTAGCTACTGTCCATCCCAACTATGCTACTATCAAACCAATGTGCTAGCTACTGTCCATCCCAACTATGCTACTATCAAACCAATGTGCTAGCTACTGTCCATCCCAACAATGCTACTATGAAACCAATGTGCTAGCTACTGTATATCCCAACTATGCTACTATCAAACCAATGTGCTAGCTACTGTCCATCCCAACTATGCTACTATCAAACCAATGTGCTAGCTACTGTCCATCCCAACTATGCTACTATCAAACCAATGTGCTAGCTACTGTCCATCCCAACTATGCTACTATCAAACCAATGTGCTAGCTACTGTCCATCCCAACTATGCTACTATCAAACCAATGTGCTAGCTACTGTCCATCCCAACTATGCTATCAAACCAATGTGCTAGCTACTGTCCATCCCAACTATGCTATCAAACGTATGTGCTAGCTACTGTCCATCCCAACTATGCTACTATCAAACCAATGTGCTAGCTACTGTCCATCCCAACTATGCTACTATCAAACCAATGTGCTATCTACTGTCCATCCTAACTATGCTACTATGAAACCAATGTGCTAGCTACTGTCCATCCCAACTATGCTACTATGAAACCAATGTGCTAGCTACTGTACATCCCAACTATGCTACTATCAAACCAATGTGCTAGCTACTGTCCATCCCAACTATGCTACTATCAAACCAATGTGCTAGCTACTGTCCATCCCAACTATGCTATCAAACGTATGTGCTAGCTACTGTCCATCCCAACTATGCTACTATCAAACCAATGTGCTAGCTACTGTCCATCCCAACTATGCTACTATCAAACCAATGTGCTAGCTACTGTCCATCCCAACTATGCTACTATCAAACCAATGTGCTAGCTACTGTCCATCCCAACTATGCTACTATGAAACCAATGTGCTAGCTACTGTCCATCCCAACTATGCTACTATCAAACCAATGTGCTAGCTACTGTCCATCTCAACTATGCTACTATCAAACCAATGTGCTAGCTACTGTCCATCCCAACTATGCTATCAAACCTTTGTGCTAGCTACTATCCATCCCAACTATGCTACTATCAAACCAATGTACTAGCTACTGTCCATCCCAACTATGCTATCAAACCTTTGTGCTAGCTACTGTCCATCCCAACTATGCTACTATCAAACCAATGTGCTAGCTACTGTCCATCACAACTATGCTACTATCAAACCAATGTGCTAGCTAATGTCCATCCCAACTATGCTACTATCAAACAATGTGCTAGCAACTGTCCATCCCAACTATGCTACTATCATACCAATGTGCTAGCTACTGTCCATCCCAACTATGCTACTATCAAACCAATGTGCTAGCTACTGTCCATCCCAACTATGCTACTATCAAACCAATGTGCTAGCTACTGTCCATCCCAACTATGCTATCAAACGTATGTGCTAGCTACGGTCCATCCCAACTATGCTACTATCAAACCAATGTGCTAGCTACTGTCCATCCCAACTATGCTACTATCAAACCAATGTGCTAGCTACTGTCCATCCCAACTATGCTACTATCAAACCAATGTGCTAGCTACTGTCCATCCCAACTATGCTATCAAACGTATGTGCTAGCTACTGTCCATCCCAACTATGCTACTATCAAACCAATGTGCTAGCTACTGTCCATCCCAACTATGCTACTATCAAACCAATGTGCTAGCTACTGTCCATCCTAACTATGCTACTATGAAACCAATGTGCTAGCTACTGTCCATCCCAACTATGCTACTATGAAACCAATGTGCTAGCTACTGTACATCCCAACTATGCTACTATCAAACCAATGTGCTAGCTACTGTCCATCCCAACTATGCTACTATCAAACCAATGTGCTAGCTACTGTACATCCCAACTATGCTACTATCAAACCAATGTGCTAGCTACTGTCCATCCCAACTATGCTACTATCAAACCAATGTGCTAGCTACTGTCCATCCCAACTATGCTACTATCAAACCAATGTGCTAGCTACTGTCCATCCCAAATATGCTATCAAACGTATGTGCTAGCTACTGTCCATCCCAACTATGCTACTATCAAACCAATGTGCTAGCTACTGTCCATCCCAACTATGCTACTATCAAACCAATGTGCTAGCTACTGTCCATCCCAACTATGCTACTATCAAACCAATGTGCTAGCTACTGTCAATCCCAACTATGCTACTATCAAACCAATGTGCTAGCTACTGTCCATCCCAACTATGCTACTATCAAACCAATGTGCTAGCTACTGTCCATCCCAACTATGCTACTATCAAACCAATGTGCTAGCTACTGTCCATCCCAACTATGCTATCAAACCTTTGTGCTAGCTACTGTCCATCCCAACTATGCTACTATCAAACCAATGTGCTAGCTACTGTCCATCACAACTATGCTACTATCAAACCAATGTGCTAGCTAATGTCCATCCCAACTATGCTACTATCAAACAATGTGCTAGCAACTGTCCATCCCAACTATGCTACTATCATACCAATGTGCTAGCTACTGTCCATCCCAACTATGCTACTATCAAACCAATGTGCTAGCTACTGTCCATCCCAACTATGCTACTATCAAACCAATGTGCTAGCTACTGTCCATCCCAACTATGCTATCAAACGTATGTGCTAGCTACTGTCCATCCCAACTATGCTACTATCAAACCAATGTGCTAGCTACTGTCCATCCCAACTATGCTACTATCAAACCAATGTGCTAGCTACTGTCCATCCCAACTATGCTACTATAAAACCAATGTGCTAGCTACTGTCCATCCCAACTATGCTACTATCAAACCAATGTGCTAGCTACTGTACATCCCA
Organism: Borostomias antarcticus; assembly: GCF_949987555.1. NCBI lineage: Eukaryota > Metazoa > Chordata > Actinopteri > Stomiiformes > Stomiidae > Borostomias > Borostomias antarcticus. The sequence continues at coordinate 1,890,266 of NW_028176195.1, forward strand.
ACTATGCTACTATCAAACCAATGTGCTAGCTACTGTCCATCCCAACTATGCTACTATCAAACCAATGTGCTAGCTACTGTCCATCCCAACTATGCTACTATCAAACCAATGTGCTAGCTACTGTCCATCCCAACTATGCTACTATCAAACCAATGTGCTAGCTACTGTCCATCCCAACTATGCTATCAAACGTATGTGCTAGCTACTGTCCATCCCAACTATGCTACTATCAAACCAATGTGCTAGCTACTGTCCATCCCAACTATGCTACTATGAAACCAATGTGCTAGCTACTGTCCATCCCAACTATGCTACTATGAAACCAATGTGCTAGCTACTGTCCATCCCAACTATGCTACTATGAAACCAATGTGCTAGCTACTGTACATCCCAACTATGCTACTATCAAACCAATGTGCTAGCTACTGTCCATCCCAACTATGCTACTATCAAACCAATGTGCTAGCTACTGTACATCCCAACTATGCTACTATCAAACCAATGTGCTAGCTACTGTCCATCCCAACTATGCTACTATCAAACCAATGTGCTAGCTACTGTCCATCTCAACTATGCTACTATCAAACCAATGTGCTAGCTACTGTCCATCCCAACTATGCTATCAAACCTTTGTGCTAGCTACTATCCATCCCAACTATGCTACTATCAAACCAATGTACTAGCTACTGTCCATCCCAACTATGCTATCAAACCTTTGTGCTAGCTACTGTCCATCCCAACTATGCTACTATCAAACCAATGTGCTAGCTACTGTCCATCACAACTATGCTACTATCAAACCAATGTGCTAGCTAATGTCCATCCCAACTATGCTACTATCAAACAATGTGCTAGCAACTGTCCATCCCAACTATGCTACTATCATACCAATGTGCTAGCTACTGTCCATCCCAACTATGCTACTATCAAACCAATGTGCTAGCTACTGTCCATCCCAACTATGCTACTATCAAACCAATGTGCTAGCTACTGTCCATCCCAACTATGCTATCAAACGTATGTGCTAGCTACTGTCCATCCCAAATATGCTACTATCAAACCAATGTGCTAGCTACTGTCCATCCCAACTATGCTACTATCAAACCAATGTGCTAGCTACTGTCCATCCCAACTATGCTATCAAACGTATGTGCTAGCTACTGTCCATCCCAACTATGCTACTATCAAACCAATGTGCTAGCTACTGTCCATCCCAACTATGCTACTATCAAACCAATGTGCTAGCTACTGTCCATCCCAACTATGCTACTATGAAACCAATGTGCTAGCTACTGTCCATCCCAACTATGCTACTATGAAACCAATGTGCTAGCTACTGTACATCCCAACTATGCTACTATCAAACCAATGTGCTAGCTACTGTCCATCCCAACTATGCTACTATCAAACCAATGTGCTAGCTACTGTACATCCCAACTATGCTACTATCAAACCAATGTGCTAGCTACTGTCCATCCCAACTATGCTACTATCAAACCAATGTGCTAGCTACTGTCCATCTCAACTATGCTACTATCAAACCAATGTGCTAGCTACTGTCCATCCCAACTATGCTATCAAACCTTTGTGCTAGCTACTATCCATCCCAACTATGCTACTATCAAACCAATGTACTAGCTACTGTCCATCCCAACTATGCTACTATCAAACCAATGTGCTAGCTACTGTCCATCCCAACTATGCTACTATCAAACCAATGTGCTAGCTACTGTCCATCCCAACTATGCTACTATCAAACCAATGTGCTAGCTACTGTCCATCCCAACTATGCTACTATCAAACCAATGTGCTAGCTACTGTCCATCCCAACTATGCTACTATCAAACCAATGTGCTAGCTAATGCCCATCCCAACTATGCTACTATCAAACCAATGTGCTAGCTACTGTACATCCCAACTATGCTACTATCAAACCAATGTGCTAGCTACTGTCCATCCCAACTATGCTACTATCAAACCAATGTGCTAGCTACTGTCCATCCCAACTATGCTACTATCAAACCAATGTGCTAGCTACTGTCCATCCCAACTATGCTACTATCAAACCAATGTGCTAGCTACTGTCCATCCCAACTATGCTACTATCAAACCAATGTGCTAGCTACTGTCCATCCCAACTATGCTACTATCAAACAATGTGCTAGCAACTGTCCATCCCAACTATGCTACTATCATACCAATGTGCTAGCTACGTTCCATCCCAACTATGCTACTATCAAACCAATGTGCTAGCTACTGTCCATCCCAACTATGCTACTATCAAACCAATGTGCTAGCTACTGTCCATCCCAACTATGCTATCAAACGTATGTGCTAGCTACTGTCCATCCCAAATATGCTACTATCAAACCAATGTGCTAGCTACTGTCCATCCCAACTATGCTACTATCAAACCAATGTGCTAGCTACTGTCCATCCCAACTATGCTACTATCAAACCAATGTGCTAGCTACTGTCCATCCCAACTATGCTACTATGAAACCAATGTGCTAGCTACTGTACATCCCAACTATGCTACTATCAAACCAATGTGCTAGCTACTGTCCATCCCAACTATGCTACTATCAAACCAATGTGCTAGCTACTGTCCATCCCAACTATGCTACTATCAAACCAATGTGCTAGCTACTGTCCATCCCAACTATGCTACTATCAAACCAATGTGCTAGCTACTGTCCATCCCAACTATGCTACTATCAAACCAATGTGCTAGCTACTGTCCATCCCAACTATGCTATCAAACGTATGTGCTAGCTACTGTCCATCCCAACTATGCTACTATCAAACCAATGTGCTAGCTACTGTACATCCCAACTATGCTACTATCAAACCAATGTGCTAGCTACTGTCCATCCCAACTATGCTACTATCAAACCAATGTGCTAGCTACTGTCCATCCCAACTATGCTACTATCAAACCAATGTGCTAGCTACTGTCCATCCCAAATATGCTATCAAACATATGTGCTAGCTACTGTCCATCCCAACTATGCTACTATCAAACCAATGTGCTAGCTACTGTCCATCCCAACTATGCTACTATCAAACCAATGTGCTAGCTACTGTCCATCCCAACTATGCTACTATCAAACCAATGTGCTAGCTACTGTCAATCCCAACTATGCTACTATCAAACCAATGTGCTAGCTACTGTCCATCCCAACTATGCTACTATCAAACCAATGTGCTAGCTACTGTCCATCCCAACTATGCTACTATCAAACCAATGTGCTAGCTACTGTCCATCCCAACTATGCTATCAAACCTTTGTGCTAGCTACTGTCCATCCCAACTATGCTACTATCAAACCAATGTGCTAGCTACTGTCCATCACAACTATGCTACTATCAAACCAATGTGCTAGCTAATGTCCATCCCAACTATGCTACTATCAAACAATGTGCTAGCAACTGTCCATCCCAACTATGCTACTATCATACCAATGTGCTAGCTACTGTCCATCCCAACTATGCTACTATCAAACCAATGTGCTAGCTACTGTCCATCCCAACTATGCTACTATCAAACCAATGTGCTAGCTACTGTCCATCCCAACTATGCTATCAAACGTATGTGCTAGCTACTGTCCATCCCAACTATGCTACTATCAAACCAATGTGCTAGCTACTGTCCATCCCAACTATGCTACTATCAAACCAATGTGCTAGCTACTGTCCATCCCAACTATGCTACTATAAAACCAATGTGCTAGCTACTGTCCATCCCAACTATGCTACTATCAAACCAATGTGCTAGCTACTGTACATCCCAACTATGCTACTATCAAACCAATGTGCTAGCTACTGTCCATCCCAACTATGCTACTATCAAACCAATGTGCTAGCTACTGTCCATCCCAACTATGCTACTATCAAACCAATGTGCTAGCTACTGTCCATCACAACTATGCTACTATCAAACCAATGTGCTAGCTACTGTCCATCCCAACTATGCTATCAAACGTATGTGCTAGCTACTGTCCATCCCAACTATGCTACTATCAAACCAATGTGCTAGCTACTGTCCATCCCAACTATGCTACTATGAAACCAATGTGCTAGCTACTGTCCATCCCAACTATGCTACTATGAAACCAATGTGCTAGCTACTGTCCATCCCAACTATGCTACTATGAAACCAATGTGCTAGCTACTGTACATCCCAACTATGCTACTATCAAACCAATGTGCTAGCTACTGTACATCCCAACTATGCTACTATCAAACCAATGTGCTAGCTACTGTCCATCCCAACTATGCTACTATCAAACCAATGTGCTAGCTACTGTCCATCTCAACTATGCTACTATCAAACCAATGTGCTAGCTACTGTCCATCCCAACTATGCTATCAAACCTTTGTGCTAGCTACTATCCATCCCAACTATGCTACTATCAAACCAATGTACTAGCTACTGTCCATCCCAACTATGCTATCAAACCTTTGTGCTAGCTACTGTCCATCCCAACTATGCTACTATCAAACCAATGTGCTAGCTACTGTCCATCACAACTATGCTACTATCAAACCAATGTGCTAGCTAATGTCCATCCCAACTATGCTACTATCAAACAATGTGCTAGCAACTGTCCATCCCAACTATGCTACTATCATACCAATGTGCTAGCTACTGTCCATCCCAACTATGCTACTATCAAACCAATGTGCTAGCTACTGTCCATCCCAACTATGCTACTATCAAACCAATGTGCTAGCTACTGTCCATCCCAACTATGCTATCAAACGTATGTGCTAGCTACTGTCCATCCCAAATATGCTACTATCAAACCAATGTGCTAGCTACTGTCCATCCCAACTATGCTACTATCAAACCAATGTGCTAGCTACTGTCCATCCCAACTATGCTATCAAACGTATGTGCTAGCTACTGTCCATCCCAACTATGCTACTATCAAACCAATGTGCTAGCTACTGTCCATCCCAACTATGCTACTATGAAACCAATGTGCTAGCTACTGTCCATCCCAACTATGCTACTATGAAACCAATGTGCTAGCTACTGTCCATCCCAACTATGCTACTATGAAACCAATGTGCTAGCTACTGTACATCCCAACTATGCTACTATCAAACCAATGTGCTAGCTACTGTCCATCCCAACTATGCTACTATCAAACCAATGTGCTAGCTACTGTCCATCCCAACTATGCTACTATCAAACCAATGTGCTAGCTACTGTCCATCCCAACTATGCTACTATCAAACCAATGTGCTAGCTACTGTCCATCTCAACTATGCTACTATCAAACCAATGTGCTAGCTACTGTCCATCCCAACTATGCTATCAAACCTTTGTGCTAGCTACTATCCATCCCAACTATGCTACTATCAAACCAATGTACTAGCTACTGTCCATCCCAACTATGCTACTATCAAACCAATGTGCTAGCTACTGTCCATCCCAACTATGCTACTATCAAACCAATGTGCTAGCTACTGTCCATCCCAACTATGCTACTATCAAACCAATGTGCTAGCTACTGTCCATCCCAACTATGCTACTATCAAACCAATGTGCTAGCTACTGTCCATCCCAACTATGCTACTATCAAACCAATGTGCTAGCTAATGCCCATTCCAACTATGCTACTATCAAACCAATGTGCTAGCTACTGTACATCCCAACTATGCTACTATCAAACCAATGTGCTAGCTACTGTACATCCCAACTATGCTACTATCAAACCAATGTGCTAGCTACTGTCCATCCCAACTATGCTACTATCAAACCAATGTGCTAGCTACTGTCCATCCCAACTATGCTACTATCAAACCAATGTGCTAGCTACTGTCCATCCCAACTATGCTACTATCAAACCAATGTGCTAGCTACTGTCCATCCCAACTATGCTACTATCAAACAATGTGCTAGCAACTGTCCATCCCAACTATGCTACTATCATACCAATGTGCTAGCTACTGTCCATCCCAACTATGCTACTATCAAACCAATGTGCTAGCTACTGTCCATCCCAACTATGCTACTATCAAACCAATGTGCTAGCTACTGTCCATCCCAACTATGCTATCAAACGTATGTGCTAGCTACTGTCCATCCCAAATATGCTACTATCAAACCAATGTGCTAGCTACTGTCCATCCCAACTATGCTACTATCAAACCAATGTGCTAGCTACTGTCCATCCCAACTATGCTACTATCAAACCAATGTGCTAGCTACTGTCCATCCCAACTATGCTACTATGAAACCAATGTGCTAGCTACTGTACATCCCAACTATGCTACTATCAAACCAATGTGCTAGTTACTGTCCATCCCAACTATGCTACTATCAAACCAATGTGCTAGCTACTGTCCATCCCAACTATGCTACTATCAAACCAATGTGCTAGCTACTGTCCATCCCAACTATGCTACTATCAAACCAATGTGCTAGCTACTGTCCATCCCAACTATGCTACTATCAAACCAATGTGCTAGCTACTGTCCATCCCAACTATGCTATCAAACGTATGTGCTAGCTACTGTCCATCCCAACTATGCTACTATCAAACCAATGTGCTAGCTACTGTCCATCCCAACTATGCTACTATCAAACCAATGTGCTAGCTACTGTCCATCCTAACTATGCTACTATGAAACCAATGTGCTAGCTACTGTCCATCCCAACTATGCTACTATGAAACCAATGTGCTAGCTACTGTACATCCCAACTATGCTACTATCAAACCAATGTGCTAGCTACTGTCCATCCCAACTATGCTACTATCAAACCAATGTGCTAGCTACTGTACATCCCAACTATGCTACTATCAAACCAATGTGCTAGCTACTGTCCATCCCAACTATGCTACTATCAAACCAATGTGCTAGCTACTGTCCATCCCAACTATGCTACTATCAAACCAATGTGCTAGCTACTGTCCATCCCAAATATGCTATCAAACGTATGTGCTAGCTACTGTCCATCCCAACTATGCTACTATCAAACCAATGTGCTAGCTACTGTCCATCCCAACTATGCTACTATCAAACCAATGTGCTAGCTACTGTCCATCCCAACTATGCTACTATCAAACCAATGTGCTAGCTACTGTCAATCCCAACTATGCTACTATCAAACCAATGTGCTAGCTACTGTCCATCCCAACTATGCTACTATCAAACCAATGTGCTAGCTACTGTCCATCCCAACTATGCTACTATCAAACCAATGTGCTAGCTACTGTCCATCCCAACTATGCTACTATGAAACCAATGTGCTAGCTACTGTACATCCCAACTATGCTACTATCAAACCAATGTGCTAGCTACTGTCCATCCCAACTATGCTACTATCAAACCAATGTGCTAGCTACTGTCCATCCCAACTATGCTACTATCAAACCAATGTGCTAGCTACTGTCCATCCCAACTATGCTACTATCAAACCAATGTGCTAGCTACTGTCCATCCCAACTATGCTACTATCAAACCAATGTGCTAGCTACTGTCCATCCCAACTATGCTATCAAACGTATGTGCTAGCTACTGTCCATCCCAACTATGCTACTATCAAACCAATGTGCTAGCTACTGTCCATCCCAACTATGCTACTATCAAACCAATGTGCTAGCTACTGTCCATCCTAACTATGCTACTATGAAACCAATGTGCTAGCTACTGTCCATCCCAACTATGCTACTATGAAACCAATGTGCTAGCTACTGTACATCCCAACTATGCTACTATCAAACCAATGTGCTAGCTACTGTCCATCCCAACTATGCTACTATCAAACCAATGTGCTAGCTACTGTACATCCCAACTATGCTACTATCAAACTAATGTGCTAGCTACTGTCCATCCCAACTATGCTACTATCAAACCAATGTGCTAGCTACTGTCCATCCCAACTATGCTACTATCAAACCAATGTGCTAGCTACTGTCCATCCCAAATATGCTATCAAACGTATGTGCTAGCTACTGTCCATCCCAACTATGCTACTATCAAACCAATGTGCTAGCTACTGTCCATCCCAACTATGCTACTATCAAACCAATGTGCTAGCTACTGTCCATCCCAACTATGCTACTATCAAACCAATGTGCTAGCTACTGTCAATCCCAACTATGCTACTATCAAACCAATGTGCTAGCTACTGTCCATCCCAACTATGCTACTATCAAACCAATGTGCTAGCTACTGTCCATCCCAACTATGCTACTATCAAACCAATGTGCTAGCTACTGTCCATCCCAACTATGCTATCAAACCTTTGTGCTAGCTACTGTCCATCCCAACTATGCTACTATCAAACCAATGTGCTAGCTACTGTCCATCACAACTATGCTACTATCAAACCAATGTGCTAGCTAATGTCCATCCCAACTATGCTACTATCAAACAATGTGCTAGCAACTGTCCATCCCAACTATGCTACTATCATACCAATGTGCTAGCTACTGTCCATCCCAACTATGCTACTATCAAACCAATGTGCTAGCTACTGTCCATCCCAACTATGCTACTATCAAACCAATGTGCTAGCTACTGTCCATCCCAACTATGCTATCAAACGTATGTGCTAGCTACTGTCCATCCCAACTATGCTACTATCAAACCAATGTGCTAGCTACTGTCCATCCCAACTATGCTACTATCAAACCAATGTGCTAGCTACTGTCCATCCCAACTATGCTACTATAAAACCAATGTGCTAGCTACTGTCCATCCCAACTATGCTACTATCAAACCAATGTGCTAGCTACTGTACATCCCAACTATGCTACTATCAAACCAATGTGCTAGCTACTGTCCATCCCAACTATGCTACTATCAAACCAATGTGCTAGCTACTGTCCATCCCAACTATGCTACTATCAAACCAATGTGCTAGCTACTGTCCATCCCAACTATGCTACTATCAAACCAATGTGCTAGCTACTGTCCATCCCAACTATGCTATCAAACGTATGTGCTAGCTACTGTCCATCCCAACTATGCTACTATCAAACCAATGTGCCAGCTACTGTCCATCCCAACTATGCTACTATCAAACCAATGTGCTAGCTACTGTCCATCCCAACTATGCTACTATGAAACCAATGTGCTAGCTACTGTCCATCCCAACTATGCTACTATGAAACCAATGTGCTAGCTACTGTACATCCCAACTATGCTACTATCAAACCAATGTGCTAGCTACTGTCCATCCCAACTATGCTACTATCAAACCAATGTGCTAGCTACTGTACATCCCAACTATGCTACTATCAAACCAATGTGCTAGCTACTGTCCATCCCAACTATGCTACTATCAAACCAATGTGCTAGCTACTGTCCATCTCAACTATGCTACTATCAAACCAATGTGCTAGCTACTGTCCATCCCAACTATGCTATCAAACCTTTGTGCTAGCTACTATCCATCCCAACTATGCTACTATCAAACCAATGTACTAGCTACTGTCCATCCCAACTATGCTATCAAACCTTTGTGCTAGCTACTGTCCATCCCAACTATGCTACTATCAAACCAATGTGCTAGCTACTGTCCATCACAACTATGCTACTATCAAACCAATGTGCTAGCTAATGTCCATCCCAACTATGCTACTATCAAACAATGTGCTAGCAACTGTCCATCCCAACTATGCTACTATCATACCAATGTGCTAGCTACTGTCCATCCCAACTATGCTACTATCAAACCAATGTGCTAGCTACTGTCCATCCCAACTATGCTACTATCAAACCAATGTGCTAGCTACTGTCCATCCCAACTATGCTATCAAACGTATGTGCTAGCTACTGTCCATCCCAAATATGCTACTATCAAACCAATGTGCTAGCTACTGTCCATCCCAACTATGCAACTATCAAACCAATGTGCTAGCTACTGTCCATCCCAACTATGCTATCAAACGTATGTGCTAGCTACTGTCCATCCCAACTATGCTACTATCAAACCAATGTGCTAGCTACTGTCCATCCCAACTATGCTACTATGAAACCAATGTGCTAGCTACTGTCCATCCCAACTATGCTACTATGAAACCAATGTGCTAGCTACTGTCCATCCCAACTATGCTACTATGAAACCAATGTGCTAGCTACTGTACATCACAACTATGCTACTATCAAACCAATGTGCTAGCTACTGTCCATCCCAACTATGCTACTATCAAACCAATGTGCTAGCTACTGTACATCCCAACTATGCTACTATAAAACCAATGTGCTAGCTACTGTCCATCCCAACTATGCTACTATCAAACCAATGTGCTAGCTACTGTCCATCTCAACTATGCTACTATCAAACCAATGTGCTAGCTACTGTCCATCCCAACTATGCTATCAAACCTTTGTGCTAGCTACTATCCATCCCAACTATGCTACTATCAAACCAATGTACTAGCTACTGTCCATCCCAACTATGCTATCAAACCTTTGTGCTAGCTACTGTCCATCCCAACTATGCTACTATCAAACCAATGTGCTAGCTACTGTCCATCACAACTATGCTACTATCAAACCAATGTGCTAGCTAATGTCCATCCCAACTATGCTACTATCAAACAATGTGCTAGCAACTGTCCATCCCAACTATGCTACTATCATACCAATGTGCTAGCTACTGTCCATCCCAACTATGCTACTATCAAACCAATGTGCTAGCTACTGTCCATCCCAACTATGCTACTATCAAACCAATGTGCTAGCTACTGTCCATCCCAACTATGCTATCAAACGTATGTGCTAGCTACGGTCCATCCCAACTATGCTACTATCAAACCAATGTGCTAGCTACTGTCCATCCCAACTATGCTACTATCAAACCAATGAGCTAGCTACTGTCCATCCCAACTATGCTACTATCAAACCAATGTGCTAGCTACTGTCCATCCCAACTATGCTACTATCAAACCAATGTGCTAGCTACTGTCCATCCCAACTATGCTACTATCAAACCAATTTGCTAGCTACTGTCCATCCCAACTATGCTACTATCAAACCTTTGTGCTAGCTACTGTCCATCCCAACTATGCTACTATCAAACCAATGTGCTAGCTACTGTCCATCACAACTATGCTACTATCAAACCAATGTGCTAGCTAATGTCCATCCCAACTATGCTACTATCAAACAATGTGCTAGCAACTGTCCATCCCAACTATGCTACTATCATACCAATGTGCTAGCTACTGTCCATCCCAACTATGCTACTATCAAACCAATGTGCTAGCTACTGTCCATCCCAACTATGCTACTATCAAACCAATGTGCTAGCTACTGTCCATCCCAACTATGCTATCAAACGTATGTGCTAGCTACTGTCCATCCCAAATATGCTACTATCAAACCAATGTGCTAGCTACTGTCCATCCCAACTATGCTACTATCAAACCAATGTGCTAGCTACTGTCCATCCCAACTATGCTACTATCAAACCAATGTGCTAGCTACTGTCCATCCCAACAATGCTACTATGAAACCAATGTGCTAGCTACTGTATATCCCAACTATGCTACTATCAAACCAATGTGCTAGCTACTGTCCATCCCAACTATGCTACTATCAAACCAATGTGCTAGCTACTGTCCATCCCAACTATGCTACTATCAAACCAATGTGCTAGCTACTGTCCATCCCAACTATGCTACTATCAAACCAATGTGCTAGCTACTGTCCATCCCAACTATGCTACTATCAAACCAATGTGCTAGCTACTGTCCATCCCAACTATGCTATCAAACCAATGTGCTAGCTACTGTCCATCCCAACTATGCTATCAAACGTATGTGCTAGCTACTGTCCATCCCAACTATGCTACTATCAAACCAATGTGCTAGCTACTGTCCATCCCAACTATGCTACTATCAAACCAATGTGCTAGCTACCGTCCATCCTAACTATGCTACTATGAAACCAATGTGCTAGCTACTGTCCATCCCAACTATGCTACTATGAAACCAATGTGCTAGCTACTGTACATCCCAACTATGCTACTATCAAACCAATGTGCTAGCTACTGTCCATCCCAACTATGCTACTATCAAACCAATGTGCTAGCTACTGTACATCCCAACTATGCTACTATCAAACCAATGTGCTAGCTACTGTCCATCCCAACTATGCTACTATCAAACCAATGTGCTAGCTACTGTCCATCCCAACTATGCTACTATCAAACCAATGTGCTAGCTACTGTCCATCCCAACTATGCTACTATCAAACCAATGTGCTAGCTACTGTCCATCCCAACTATGCTACTATCAAACCAATGTGCTAGCTACTGTCCATCCCAACTATGCTATCAAACCTTTGTGCTAGCTACTATCCATCCCAACTATGCTACTATCAAACCAATGTGCTAGCTACTGTCCATCCCAACTATGCTATCAAACCTTTGTGCTAGCTACTGTCCATCCCAACTATGCTACTATCAAACCAATGTGCTAGCTACTGTCCATCCCAACTATGCTACTATCAAACAATGTGCTAGCAACTGTCCATCCCAACTATGCTACTATCATACCAATGTGCTAGCTACTGTCCATCCCAACTATGCTACTATCAAACCAATGTGCTAGCTACTGTCCATCCCAACTATGCTACTATCAAACCAATGTGCTAGCTACTGTCCATCCCAACTATGCTATCAAACGTATGTGCTAGCTACTGTCCATCCCAACTATGCTACTATCAAACCAATGTGCTAGCTACTGTCCATCCCAACTATGCTACTATCAAACCAATGTGCTAGCTACTGTCCATCCCAACTATGCTACTATCAAACCAATGTGCTAGCTACTGTCCATCCCAACTATGCTACTATCAAACCAATGTGCTAGCTACTGTCCATCCCAACTATGCTACTATGAAACCAATGTGCTAGCTACTGTACATCCCAACTATGCTACTATCAAACCAATGTGCTAGCTACTGTCCATCCCAACTATGCTATCAAACCTTTGTGCTAGCTACTATCCATCCCAACTATGCTACTATCAAACCAATGTGCTAGCTACTGTCCATCCCAACTATGCTATCAAACCTTTGTGCTAGCTACTGTCCATCCCAACTATGCTACTATCAAACCAATGTGCTAGCTACTGTCCATCCCAACTATGCTACTATCAAACAATGTGCTAGCAACTGTCCATCCCAACTATGCTACTATCATACTAATGTGCTAGCTACTGTCCATCCCAACTATGCTACTATCAAACCAATGTGCTAGCTACTGTCCATCCCAACTATGCTACTATCAAACCAATGTGCTAGCTACTGTCCATCCCAACTATGCTATCAAACGTATGTGCTAGCTACTGTCCATCCCAACTATGCTACTATCAAACCAATGTGCTAGCTACTGTCCATCCCAACTATGCTACTATCAAACCAATGTGCTAGCTACTGTCCATCCCAACTATGCTACTATCAAACCAATGTGCTAGCTACTGTCCATCCCAACTATGCTACTATGAAACCAATGTGCTAGCTACTGTCCATCCCAACTATGCTACTATCAAACCAATGTGCTAGCTACTGTCCATCTCAACTATGCTACTATCAAACCAATGTGCTAGCTACTGTCCATCCCAACTATGCTATCAAACCTTTGTGCTAGCTACTATCCATCCCAACTATGCTACTATCAAACCAATGTACTAGCTACTGTCCATCCCAACTATGCTATCAAACCTTTGTGCTAGCTACTGTCCATCCCAACTATGCTACTATCAAACCAATGTGCTAGCTACTGTCCATCACAACTATGCTACTATCAAACCAATGTGCTAGCTAATGTCCATCCCAACTATGCTACTATCAAACAATGTGCTAGCAACTGTCCATCCCAACTATGCTACTATCATACCAATGTGCTAGCTACTGTCCATCCCAACTATGCTACTATCAAACCAATGTGCTAGCTACTGTCCATCCCAACTATGCTACTATCAAACCAATGTGCTAGCTACTGTCCATCCCAACTATGCTATCAAACGTATGTGCTAGCTACGGTCCATCCCAACTATGCTACTATCAAACCAATGTGCTAGCTACTGTCCATCCCAACTATGCTACTATCAAACCAATGTGCTAGCTACTGTCCATCCCAACTATGCTACTATCAAACCAATGTGCTAGCTACTGTCCATCCCAACTATGCTACTATCAAACCAATGTGCTAGCTACTGTCCATCCCAACTATGCTACTATCAAACCAATTTGCTAGCTACTGTCCATCCCAACTATGCTACTATCAAACCTTTGTGCTAGCTACTGTCCATCCCAACTATGCTACTATCAAACCAATGTGCTAGCTACTGTCCATCACAACTATGCTACTATCAAACCAATGTGCTAGCTAATGTCCATCCCAACTATGCTACTATCAAACAATGTGCTAGCAACTGTCCATCCCAACTATGCTACTATCATACCAATGTGCTAGCTACTGTCCATCCCAACTATGCTACTATCAAACCAATGTGCTAGCTACTGTCCATCCCAACTATGCTACTATCAAACCAATGTGCTAGCTACTGTCCATCCCAACTATGCTATCAAACGTATGTGCTAGCTACTGTCCATCCCAAATATGCTACTATCAAACCAATGTGCTAGCTACTGTCCATCCCAACTATGCTACTATCAAACCAATGTGCTAGCTACTGTCCATCCCAACTATGCTACTATCAAACCAATGTGCTAGCTACTGTCCATCCCAACAATGCTACTATGAAACCAATGTGCTAGCTACTGTATATCCCAACTATGCTACTATCAAACCAATGTGCTAGCTACTGTCCATCCCAACTATGCTACTATCAAACCAATGTGCTAGCTACTGTCCATCCCAACTATGCTACTATCAAACCAATGTGCTAGCTACTGTCCATCCCAACTATGCTACTATCAAACCAATGTGCTAGCTACTGTCCATCCCAACTATGCTACTATCAAACCAATGTGCTAGCTACTGTCCATCCCAACTATGCTATCAAACCAATGTGCTAGCTACTGTCCATCCCAACTATGCTATCAAACGTATGTGCTAGCTACTGTCCATCCCAACTATGCTACTATCAAACCAATGTGCTAGCTACTGTCCATCCCAACTATGCTACTATCAAACCAATGTGCTATCTACTGTCCATCCTAACTATGCTACTATGAAACCAATGTGCTAGCTACTGTCCATCCCAACTATGCTACTATGAAACCAATGTGCTAGCTACTGTACATCCCAACTATGCTACTATCAAACCAATGTGCTAGCTACTGTCCATCCCAACTATGCTACTATCAAACCAATGTGCTAGCTACTGTCCATCCCAACTATGCTATCAAACGTATGTGCTAGCTACTGTCCATCCCAACTATGCTACTATCAAACCAATGTGCTAGCTACTGTCCATCCCAACTATGCTACTATCAAACCAATGTGCTAGCTACTGTCCATCCCAACTATGCTACTATCAAACCAATGTGCTAGCTACTGTCCATCCCAACTATGCTACTATGAAACCAATGTGCTAGCTACTGTCCATCCCAACTATGCTACTATCAAACCAATGTGCTAGCTACTGTCCATCTCAACTATGCTACTATCAAACCAATGTGCTAGCTACTGTCCATCCCAACTATGCTATCAAACCTTTGTGCTAGCTACTATCCATCCCAACTATGCTACTATCAAACCAATGTACTAGCTACTGTCCATCCCAACTATGCTATCAAACCTTTGTGCTAGCTACTGTCCATCCCAACTATGCTACTATCAAACCAATGTGCTAGCTACTGTCCATCACAACTATGCTACTATCAAACCAATGTGCTAGCTAATGTCCATCCCAACTATGCTACTATCAAACAATGTGCTAGCAACTGTCCATCCCAACTATGCTACTATCATACCAATGTGCTAGCTACTGTCCATCCCAACTATGCTACTATCAAACCAATGTGCTAGCTACTGTCCATCCCAACTATGCTACTATCAAACCAATGTGCTAGCTACTGTCCATCCCAACTATGCTATCAAACGTATGTGCTAGCTACGGTCCATCCCAACTATGCTACTATCAAACCAATGTGCTAGCTACTGTCCATCCCAACTATGCTACTATCAAACCAATGTGCTAGCTACTGTCCATCCCAACTATGCTACTATCAAACCAATGTGCTAGCTACTGTCCATCCCAACTATGCTACTATCAAACCAATGTGCTAGCTACTGTCCATCCCAACTATGCTACTATCAAACCAATTTGCTAGCTACTGTCCATCCCAACTATGCTACTATCAAACCTTTGTGCTAGCTACTGTCCATCCCAACTATGCTACTATCAAACCAATGTGCTAGCTACTGTCCATCACAACTATGCTACTATCAAACCAATGTGCTAGCTAATGTCCATCCCAACTATGCTACTATCAAACAATGTGCTAGCAACTGTCCATCCCAACTATGCTACTATCATACCAATGTGCTAGCTACTGTCCATCCCAACTATGCTACTATCAAACCAATGTGCTAGCTACTGTCCATCCCAACTATGCTACTATCAAACCAATGTGCTAGCTACTGTCCATCCCAACTATGCTATCAAACGTATGTGCTAGCTACTGTCCATCCCAAATATGCTACTATCAAACCAATGTGCTAGCTACTGTCCATCCCAACTATGCTACTATCAAACCAATGTGCTAGCTACTGTCCATCCCAACTATGCTACTATCAAACCAATGTGCTAGCTACTGTCCATCCCAACAATGCTACTATGAAACCAATGTGCTAGCTACTGTATATCCCAACTATGCTACTATCAAACCAATGTGCTAGCTACTGTCCATCCCAACTATGCTACTATCAAACCAATGTGCTAGCTACTGTCCATCCCAACTATGCTACTATCAAACCAATGTGCTAGCTACTGTCCATCCCAACTATGCTACTATCAAACCAATGTGCTAGCTACTGTCCATCCCAACTATGCTACTATCAAACCAATGTGCTAGCTACTGTCCATCCCAACTATGCTATCAAACCAATGTGCTAGCTACTGTCCATCCCAACTATGCTATCAAACGTATGTGCTAGCTACTGTCCATCCCAACTATGCTACTATCAAACCAATGTGCTAGCTACTGTCCATCCCAACTATGCTACTATCAAACCAATGTGCTATCTACTGTCCATCCTAACTATGCTACTATGAAACCAATGTGCTAGCTACTGTCCATCCCAACTATGCTACTATGAAACCAATGTGCTAGCTACTGTACATCCCAACTATGCTACTATCAAACCAATGTGCTAGCTACTGTCCATCCCAACTATGCTACTATCAAACCAATGTGCTAGCTACTGTACATCCCAACTATGCTACTATCAAACCAATGTGCTAGCTACTGTCCATCCCAACTATGCTACTATCAAACCAATGTGCTAGCTACTGTCCATCCCAACTATGCTACTATCAAACCAATGTGCTAGCTACTGTCCATCCCAACTATGCTACTATCAAACCAATGTGCTAGCTACTGTCCATCCCAACTATGCTACTATCAAACCAATGTGCTAGCTACTGTCCATCCCAACTATGCTATCAAACCTTTGTGCTAGCTACTATCCATCCCAACTATGCTACTATCAAACCAATGTGCTAGCTACTGTCCATCCCAACTATGCTATCAAACCTTTGTGCTAGCTACTGTCCATCCCAACTATGCTACTATCAAACCAATGTGCTAGCTACTGTCCATCCCAACTATGCTACTATCAAACAATGTGCTAGCAACTGTCCATCCCAACTATGCTACTATCATACCAATGTGCTAGCTACTGTCCATCCCAACTATGCTACTATCAAACCAATGTGCTAGCTACTGTCCATCCCAACTATGCTACTATCAAACCAATGTGCTAGCTACTGTCCATCCCAACTATGCTATCAAACGTATGTGCTAGCTACTGTCCATCCCAACTATGCTACTATCAAACCAATGTGCTAGCTACTGTCCATCCCAACTATGCTACTATCAAACCAATGTGCTAGCTACTGTCCATCCCAACTATGCTACTATGAAACCAATGTGCTAGCTACTGTCCATCCCAACTATGCTACTATCAAACCAATTTGCTAGCTACTGTCCATCCCAACTATGCTACTATCAAACCTTTGTGCTAGCTACTGTCCATCCCAACTATGCTACTATCAAACCAATGTGCTAGCTACTGTCCATCACAACTATGCTACTATCAAACCAATGTGCTAGCTAATGTCCATCACAACTATGCTACTATCAAACAATGTGCTAGCAACTGTCCATCCCAACTATGCTACTATCATACCAATGTGCTAGCTACTGTCCATCCCAACTATGCTACTATCAAACCAATGTGCTAGCTACTGTCCATCCCAACTATGCTACTATCAAACCAATGTGCTAGCTACTGTCCATCCCAACTATGCTATCAAACGTATGTGCTAGCTACTGTCCATCCCAAATATGCTACTATCAAACCAATGTGCTAGCTACTGTCCATCCCAACTATGCTACTATCAAACCAATGTGCTAGCTACTGTCCATCCCAACTATGCTACTATCAAACCAATGTGCTAGCTACTGTCCATCCCAACAATGCTACTATGAAACCAATGTGCTAGCTACTGTATATCCCAACTATGCTACTATCAAACCAATGTGCTAGCTACTGTCCATCCCAACTATGCTACTATCAAACCAATGTGCTAGCTACTGTCCATCCCAACTATGCTACTATCAAACCAATGTGCTAGCTACTGTCCATCCCAACTATGCTACTATCAAACCAATGTGCTAGCTACTGTCCATCCCAACTATGCTACTATCAAACCAATGTGCTAGCTACTGTCCATCCCAACTATGCTATCAAACCAATGTGCTAGCTACTGTCCATCCCAACTATGCTATCAAACGTATGTGCTAGCTACTGTCCATCCCAACTATGCTACTATCAAACCAATGTGCTAGCTACTGTCCATCCCAACTATGCTACTATCAAACCAATGTGCTATCTACTGTCCATCCTAACTATGCTACTATGAAACCAATGTGCTAGCTACTGTCCATCCCAACTATGCTACTATGAAACCAATGTGCTAGCTACTGTACATCCCAACTATGCTACTATCAAACCAATGTGCTAGCTACTGTCCATCCCAACTATGCTACTATCAAACCAATGTGCTAGCTACTGTACATCCCAACTATGCTACTATCAAACCAATGTGCTAGCTACTGTCCATCCCAACTATGCTACTATCAAACCAATGTGCTAGCTACTGTCCATCCCAACTATGCTACTATCAAACCAATGTGCTAGCTACTGTCCATCCCAACTATGCTACTATCAAACCAATGTGCTAGCTACTGTCCATCCCAACTATGCTACTATCAAACCAATGTGCTAGCTACTGTCCATCCCAACTATGCTATCAAACCTTTGTGCTAGCTACTATCCATCCCAACTATGCTACTATCAAACCAATGTGCTAGCTACTGTCCATCCCAACTATGCTATCAAACCTTTGTGCTAGCTACTGTCCATCCCAACTATGCTACTATCAAACCAATGTGCTAGCTACTGTCCATCCCAACTATGCTACTATCAAACAATGTGCTAGCAACTGTCCATCCCAACTATGCTACTATCATACCAATGTGCTAGCTACTGTCCATCCCAACTATGCTACTATCAAACCAATGTGCTAGCTACTGTCCATCCCAACTATGCTACTATCAAACCAATGTGCTAGCTACTGTCCATCCCAACTATGCTATCAAACGTATGTGCTAGCTACTGTCCATCCCAACTATGCTACTATCAAACCAATGTGCTAGCTACTGTCCATCCCAACTATGCTACTATCAAACCAATGTGCTAGCTACTGTCCATCCCAACTATGCTACTATCAAACCAATGTGCTAGCTACTGTCCATCCCAACTATGCTACTATGAAACCAATGTGCTAGCTACTGTACATCCCAACTATGCTACTATCAAACCAATGTGCTAGCTACTGTCCATCCCAACTATGCTATCAAACCTTTGTGCTAGCTACTATCCATCCCAACTATGCTACTATCAAACCAATGTGCTAGCTACTGTCCATCCCAACTATGCTATCAAACCTTTGTGCTAGCTACTGTCCATCCCAACTATGCTACTATCAAACCAATGTGCTAGCTACTGTCCATCCCAACTATGCTACTATCAAACAATGTGCTAGCAACTGTCCATCCCAACTATGCTACTATCATACTAATGTGCTAGCTACTGTCCATCCCAACTATGCTACTATCAAACCAATGTGCTAGCTACTGTCCATCCCAACTATGCTACTATCAAACCAATGTGCTAGCTACTGTCCATCCCAACTATGCTATCAAACGTATGTGCTAGCTACTGTCCATCCCAACTATGCTACTATCAAACCAATGTGCTAGCTACTGTCCATCCCAACTATGCTACTATCAAACCAATGTGCTAGCTACTGTCCATCCCAACTATGCTACTATCAAACCAATGTGCTAGCTACTGTCCATCCCAACTATGCTACTATGAAACCAATGTGCTAGCTACTGTACATCCCAACTATGCTACTATCAAACCAATGTGCTAGCTACTGTCCATCCCAACTATGCTACTATCAAACCAATGTGCTAGCTACTGTCCATCCCAACTATGCTACTATCAAACCAATGTGCTAGCTACTGTACATCCCAACTATGCTACTATCAAACCAATGTGCTAGCTACTGTCCATCCCAACTATGCTACTATCAAACCAATGTGCTAGCTACTGTCCATCCCAACTATGCTACTATCAAACCAATGTGCTAGCTACTGTCCATCCCAACTATGCTACTATCAAACCAATGTGCTAGCTACTGTCCATCACAACTATGCTACTATCAAACCAATGTGCTAGCTACTGTCCATCCCAACTATGCTACTATCAAACCAATGTGCTAGCTACTGTCCATCCCAACTATGCTATCAAACCTTTGTGCTAGCTACTATCCATCCCAACTATGCTACTATCAAACCAATGTGCTAGCTACTGTCCATCCCAACTATGCTATCAAACCTTTGTGCTAGCTACTGTCCATCCCAACTATGCTACTATCAAACCAATGTGCTAGCTACTGTCCATCCCAACTATGCTACTATCAAACCAATGTGCTAGCTAATGTCCATCCCAACTATGCTACTATCAAACCAATGTGCTAGCTACTGTACATCCCAACTATGCTACTATCAAACCAATGTGCTAGCTACTGTCCATCCCAACTATGCTACTATCAAACCAATGTGCTAGCTACTGTCCATCCCAACTATGCTACTATCAAACCAATGTGCTAGCTAATGTCCATCCCAACTATGCTACTATCAAACCAATGTGCTAGCTACTGTACATCCCAACTATGCTACTATCAAACCAATGTGCTAGCTACTGTCCATCCCAACTATGCTATCAAACCAATGTGCTAGCTACTGTCCATCCCAACTATGCTACTATCAAACCAATGTGCTAGCTACTGTCCATCCCAACTATGCTACTATCAAACCAATGTGCTAGCTACTGTCCATCCCAACTATGCTACTATCAAACCAATGTGCTAGCTACTGTCCATCCCAACTATGCTACTATCAAACCAATGTGCTAGCTACTGTCCATCCCAACTATGCTATCAAACCTTTGTGCTAGCTACTGTCCATCCCAACTATGCTACTATCAAACCAATGTGCTAGCTACTGTCCATCACAACTATGCTACTATCAAACCAATGTGCTAGCTAATGTCCATCCCAACTATGCTACTATCAAACAATGTGCTAGCAACTGTCCATCCCAACTATGCTACTATCATACCAATGTGCTAGCTACTGTCCATCCCAACTATGCTACTATCAAACCAATGTGCTAGCTACTGTCCATCCCAACTATGCTACTATCAAACCAATGTGCTAGCTACTGTCCATCCCAACTATGCTATCAAACGTATGTGCTAGCTACTGTCCATCCCAACTATGCTACTATCAAACCAATGTGCTAGCTACTGTCCATCCCAACTATGCTACTATCAAACCAATGTGCTAGCTACTGTCCATCCCAACTATGCTACTATCAAACCAATGTGCTAGCTACTGTCCATCCCAACTATGCTACTATGAAATCAATGTGCTAGCTACTGTACATCCCAACTATGCTACTATCAAACCAATGTGCTAGCTACTGTCCATCCCAACTATGCTACTATCAAACCAATGTGCTAGCTACTGTCCATCCCAACTATGCTACTATCAAACCAATGTGCTAGCTACTGTCCATCCCAACTATGCTACTATCAAACCAATGTGCTAGCTACTGTCCATCCCAACTATGCTACTATCAAACCAATGTGCTAGCTAATGTCCATCACAACTATGCTACTATCAAACCAATGTGCTAGCTACTGTACATCCCAACTATGCTACTATCAAACCAATGTGCTAGCTACTGTCCATCCCAACTATGCTACTATCAAACCAATGTGCTAGCTACTGTCCATCCCAACTATGCTACTATCAAACCAATGTGCTAGCTACTGTCCATCCCAACTATGCTACTATCAAACCAATGTGCTAGCTACTGTCCATCCCAACTATGCTACTATCAAACCAATGTGCTAGCTACTGTCCATCACAACTATGCTACTATCAAACCAATGTGCTAGCTAATGTCCATCCCAACTATGCTACTATCAAACCAATGTGCTAGCTACTGTCCATCCCAACTATGCTATCAAACCTTTGTGCTAGCTACTATCCATCCCAACTATGCTACTATCAAACCAATGTGCTAGCTACTGTCCATCCCAACTATGCTATCAAACCTTTGTGCTAGCTACTGTCCATCCCAACTATGCTACTATCAAACCAATGTGCTAGCTACTGTCCATCACAACTATGCTACTATCAAACCAATGTGCTAGCTAATGTCCATCCCAACTATGCTACTATCAAACAATGTGCTAGCAACTGTCCATCCCAACTATGCTACTATCATACCAATGTGCTAGCTACTGTCCATCCCAACTATGCTACTATCAAACCAATGTGCTAGCTACTGTCCATCCCAACTATGCTACTATCAAACCAATGTGCTAGCTACTGTCCATCCCAACTATGCTATCAAACCTTTGTGCTAGCTACTATCCATCCCAACTATGCTACTATCAAACCAATGTGCTAGCTACTGTCCATCCCAACTATGCTATCAAACCTTTGTGCTAGCTACTGTCCATCCCAACTATGCTACTATCAAACCAATGTGCTAGCTACTGTCCATCCCAACTATGCTACTATCAAACCAATGTGCTAGCTAATGTCCATCCCAACTATGCTACTATCAAACCAATGTGCTAGCTACTGTACATCCCAACTATGCTACTATCAAACCAATGTGCTAGCTACTGTCCATCCCAACTATGCTACTATCAAACCAATGTGCTAGCTACTGTACATCCCAACTATGCTACTATCAAACCAATGTGCTAGCTACTGTCCATCCCAACTATGCTACTATCAAACCAATGTGCTAGCTACTGTCCATCCCAACTATGCTACTATCAAACCAATGTGCTAGCTACTGTCCATCACAACTATGCTACTATCAAACCAATGTGCTAGCTACTGTCCATCCCAACTATGCTACTATCAAACCAATGTGCTAGCTACTGTCCATCACAACTATGCTATCAAACCTTTGTGCTAGCTACTATCCATCCCAACTATGCTACTATCAAACCAATGTGCTAGCTACTGTCCATCCCAACTATGCTACTATGAAATCAATGTGCTAGCTACTGTACATCCCAACTATGCTACTATCAAACCAATGTGCTAGCTACTGTCCATCCCAACTATGCTACTATCAAACCAATGTGCTAGCTACTGTCCATCCCAACTATGCTACTATCAAACCAATGTGCTAGCTACTGTCCATCCCAACTATGCTACTATCAAACCAATGTGCTAGCTACTGTCCATCCCAACTATGCTACTATCAAACCAATGTGCTAGCTAATGTCCATCACAACTATGCTACTATCAAACCAATGTGCTAGCTACTGTACATCCCAACTATGCTACTATCAAACCAATGTGCTAGCTACTGTCCATCCCAACTATGCTACTATCAAACCAATGTGCTAGCTACTGTCCATCCCAACTATGCTACTATCAAACCAATGTGCTAGCTACTGTCCATCCCAACTATGCTACTATCAAACCAATGTGCTAGCTACTGTCCATCCCAACTATGCTACTATCAAACCAATGTGCTAGCTACTGTCCATCACAACTATGCTACTATCAAACCAATGTGCTAGCTAATGTCCATCCCAACTATGCTACTATCAAACCAATGTGCTAGCTACTGTCCATCCCAACTATGCTATCAAACCTTTGTGCTAGCTACTATCCATCCCAACTATGCTACTATCAAACCAATGTGCTAGCTACTGTCCATCCCAACTATGCTATCAAACCTTTGTGCTAGCTACTGTCCATCCCAACTATGCTACTATCAAACCAATGTGCTAGCTACTGTCCATCACAACTATGCTACTATCAAACCAATGTGCTAGCTAATGTCCATCCCAACTATGCTACTATCAAACAATGTGCTAGCAACTGTCCATCCCAACTATGCTACTATCATACCAATGTGCTAGCTACTGTCCATCCCAACTATGCTACTATCAAACCAATGTGCTAGCTACTGTCCATCCCAACTATGCTACTATCAAACCAATGTGCTAGCTACTGTCCATCCCAACTATGCTATCAAACCTTTGTGCTAGCTACTATCCATCCCAACTATGCTACTATCAAACCAATGTGCTAGCTACTGTCCATCCCAACTATGCTATCAAACCTTTGTGCTAGCTACTGTCCATCCCAACTATGCTACTATCAAACCAATGTGCTAGCTACTGTCCATCCCAACTATGCTACTATCAAACCAATGTGCTAGCTAATGTCCATCCCAACTATGCTACTATCAAACCAATGTGCTAGCTACTGTACATCCCAACTATGCTACTATCAAACCAATGTGCTAGCTACTGTCCATCCCAACTATGCTACTATCAAACCAATGTGCTAGCTACTGTACATCCCAACTATGCTACTATCAAACCAATGTGCTAGCTACTGTCCATCCCAACTATGCTACTATCAAACCAATGTGCTAGCTACTGTCCATCCCAACTATGCTACTATCAAACCAATGTGCTAGCTACTGTCCATCACAACTATGCTACTATCAAACCAATGTGCTAGCTACTGTCCATCCCAACTATGCTACTATCAAACCAATGTGCTAGCTACTGTCCATCACAACTATGCTATCAAACCTTTGTGCTAGCTACTATCCATCCCAACTATGCTACTATCAAACCAATGTGCTAGCTACTGTCCATCCCAACTATGCTATCAAACCTTTGTGCTAGCTACTGTCCATCCCAACTATGCTACTATCAAACCAATGTGCTAGCTACTGTCCATCACAACTATGCTTCTATCAAACCAATGTGCTAGCTAATGTCCATCCCAACTATGCTACTATCAAACGAATGTGCTAGCTACTGTCCATCCCAACTATGCTACTATCAAACCAATGTGCTAGCTAATGTCCATCCCAACTATGCTACTATCAAACAATGTGCTAGCAACTGTCCATCCCAACTCTGCTACTATCAAACCAATGTGCTAGCTACTGTCCATCCCAACTATGCTATCAAACGTATGTGCTAGCTACTGTCCATCCCAACTATGCTACTATCAAACCAATGTGCTAGCTACTGTCCATCCCAACTATGCTATCAAACCTTTGTGCTAGCTACTATCCATCCCAACTATGCTACTATCAAACCAATGTGCTAGCTACTGTCCACCCCAACTATGCTATCAAACCTTTGTGCTAGCTACTGTCCATCCCAACTATGCTACTATCAAACCAATGTGCTAGCTACTGTCCATCCCAACTATGCTACTATCAAACAATGTGCTAGCAACTGTCCATCCCAACTATGCTACTATCATACCAATGTGCTAGCTACTGTCCATCCCAACTATGCTACTATCAAACCAATGTGCTAGCTACTGTCCATCCCAACTATGCTACTATCAAACCAATGTGCTAGCTACTGTCCATCCCAACTATGCTATCAAACGTATGTGCTAGCTACTGTCCATCCCAACTATGCTACTATCAAACCAATGTGCTAGCTACTGTCCATCCCAACTATGCTACTATCAAACCAATGTGCTAGCTACTGTCCATCCCAACTATGCTACTATCAAACCAATGTGCTAGCTACTGTCCATCTCAACTATGCTACTATGAAACCAATGTGCTAGCTACTGTACATCCCAACTATGCTACTATCAAACCAATGTGCTAGCTACTGTCCATCCCAACTATGCTACTATCAAACCAATGTGCTAGCTACTGTCCATCCCAACTATGCTACTATCAAACCAATGTGCTAGCTACTGTACATCCCAACTATGCTACTATCAAACCAATGTGCTAGCTACTGTCCATCCCAACTATGCTACTATCAAACCAATGTGCTAGCTACTGTCCATCCCAACTATGCTACTATCAAACCAATGTGCTAGCTACTGTCCATCCCAACTATGCTACTATCAAACCAATGTGCTAGCTACTGTCCATCCCAACTATGCTACTATCAAACCAATGTGCTAGCTACTGTCCATCACAACTATGCTACTATCAAACCAATGTGCTAGCTACTGTCCATCCCAACTATGCTACTATCAAACCAATGTGCTAGCTACTGTCCATCACAACTATGCTATCAAACCTTTGTGCTAGCTACTATCCATCCCAACTATGCTACTATCAAACCAATGTGCTAGCTACTGTCCATCCCAACTATGCTATCAAACCTTTGTGCTAGCTACTGTCCATCCCAACTATGCTACTATCAAACCAATGTGCTAGCTACTGTCCATCACAACTATGCTTCTATCAAACCAATGTGCTAGCTAATGTCCATCCCAACTATGCTACTATCAAACGAATGTGCTAGCTACTGTCCATCCCAACTATGCTACTATCAAACCAATGTGCTAGCTAATGTCCATCCCAACTATGCTACTATCAAACAATGTGCTAGCAACTGTCCATCCCAACTCTGCTACTATCAAACCAATGTGCTAGCTACTGTCCATCCCAACTATGCTATCAAACGTATGTGCTAGCTACTGTCCATCCCAACTATGCTACTATCAAACCAATGTGCTAGCTACTGTCCATCCCAACTATGCTATCAAACCTTTGTGCTAGCTACTATCCATCCCAACTATGCTACTATCAAACCAATGTGCTAGCTACTGTCCACCCCAACTATGCTATCAAACCTTTGTGCTAGCTACTGTCCATCCCAACTATGCTACTATCAAACCAATGTGCTAGCTACTGTCCATCCCAACTATGCTACTATCAAACAATGTGCTAGCAACTGTCCATCCCAACTATGCTACTATCATACCAATGTGCTAGCTACTGTCCATCCCAACTATGCTACTATCAAACCAATGTGCTAGCTACTGTCCATCCCAACTATGCTACTATCAAACCAATGTGCTAGCTACTGTCCATCCCAACTATGCTATCAAACGTATGTGCTAGCTACTGTCCATCCCAACTATGCTACTATCAAACCAATGTGCTAGCTACTGTCCATCCCAACTATGCTACTATCAAACCAATGTGCTAGCTACTGTCCATCCCAACTATGCTACTATCAAACCAATGTGCTAGCTACTGTCCATCCCAACTATGCTACTATGAAACCAATGTGCTAGCTACTGTACATCCCAACTATGCTACTATCAAACCAATGTGCTAGCTACTGTCCATCCCAACTATGCTACTATCAAACCAATGTGCTAGCTACTGTCCATCCCAACTATGCTACTATCAAACCAATGTGCTAGCTACTGTCCATCCCAACTATGCTACTATCAAACCAATGTGCTAGCTACTGTCCATCCCAACTATGCTACTATCAAACCAATGTGCTAGCTACTGTCCATCCCAACTATGCTACTATCAAACCAATGTGCTAGCTACTGTCCATCCCAACTATGCTACTATCAAACCAATGTGCTAGCTACTGTCCATCACAACTATGCTACTATCAAACCAATGTGCTAGCTACTGTCCATCCCAACTATGCTACTATCAAACCAATGTGCTAGCTACTGTCCATCCCAACTATGCTATCAAACCTTTGTGCTAGCTACTATCCATCCCAACTATGCTACTATCAAACCAATGTGCTAGCTACTGTCCATCCCAACTATGCTATCAAACCTTTGTGCTAGCTACTGTCCATCCCAACTATGCTACTATCAAACCAATGTGCTAGCTACTGTCCATGCCAACTATGCTACTATCAAACCAATGTGCTAGCTAATGTCCATCCCAACTATGCTACTATCAAACCAATGTGCTAGCTACTGTACATCCCAACTATGCTACTATCAAACCAATGTGCTAGCTACTGTCCATCCCAACTATGCTATCAAACCAATGTGCTAGCTACTGTCCATCCCAACTATGCTACTATCAAACCAATGTGCTAGCTACTGTCCATCCCAACTATGCTACTATCAAACCAATGTGCTAGCTACTGTCCATCCCAACTATGCTACTATCAAACCAATGTGCTAGCTACTGTCCATCCCAACTATGCTACTATCAAACCAATGTGCTAGCTACTGTCCATCCCAACTATGCTATCAAACCTTTGTGCTAGCTACTGTCCATCCCAACTATGCTACTATCAAACCAATGTGCTAGCTACTGTCCATCACAACTATGCTACTATCAAACCAATGTGCTAGCTAATGTCCATCCCAACTATGCTACTATCAAACAATGTGCTAGCAACTGTCCATCCCAACTATGCTACTATCATACCAATGTGCTAGCTACTGTCCATCCCAACTATGCTACTATCAAACCAATGTGCTAGCTACTGTCCATCCCAACTATGCTACTATCAAACCAATGTGCTAGCTACTGTCCATCCCAACTATGCTACTATCAAACCAATGTGCTAGCTACTGTCCATCCCAACTATGCTATCAAACGTATGTGCTAGCTACTGTCCATCCCAACTATGCTACTATCAAACCAATGTGCTAGCTACTGTCCATCCCAACTATGCTACTATCAAACCAATGTGCTAGCTACTGTCCATCCCAACTATGCTATCAAACGTATGTGCTAGCTACTGTCCATCCCAACTATGCTACTATCAAACCAATGTGCTAGCTACTGTCCATCCCAACTATGCTACTATGAAACCAATGTGCTAGCTACTGTACATCCCAACTATGCTACTATCAAACCAATGTGCTAGCTACTGTCCATCCCAACTATGCTACTATCAAACCAATGTGCTAGCTACTGTCCATCCCAACTATGCTACTATCAAACCAATGTGCTAGCTACTGTCCATCCCAACTATGCTACTATCAAACCAATGTGCTAGCTACTGTCCATCCCAACTATGCTACTATCAAACCAATGTGCTAGCTAATGTCCATCACAACTATGCTACTATCAAACCAATGTGCTAGCTACTGTACATCCCAACTATTCTACTATCAAACCAATGTGCTAGCTACTGTCCATCCCAACTATGCTACTATCAAACCAATGTGCTAGCTACTGTCCATCCCAACTATGCTACTATCAAACCAATGTGCTAGCTACTGTCCATCCCAACTATGCTACTATCAAACCAATGTGCTAGCTACTGTCCATCCCAACTATGCTACTATCAAACCAATGTGCTAGCTACTGTCCATCCCAACTATGCTATCAAACCTTTGTGCTAGCTACTATCCATCCCAACTATGCTACTATCAAACCAATGTGCTAGCTACTGTCCACCCCAACTATGCTATCAAACCTTTGTGCTAGCTACTGTCCATCCCAACTATGCTACTATCAAACCAATGTGCTAGCTACTGTCCATCCCAACTATGCTACTATCAAACAATGTGCTAGCAACTGTCCATCCCAACTATGCTACTATCATACCAATGTGCTAGCTACTGTCCATCCCAACTATGCTACTATCAAACCAATGTGCTAGCTACTGTCCATCCCAACTATGCTACTATCAAACCAATGTGCTAGCTACTGTCCATCCCAACTATGCTATCAAACGTATGTGCTAGCTACTGTCCATCCCAACTATGCTACTATCAAACCAATGTGCTAGCTACTGTCCATCCCAACTATGCTACTATCAAACCAATGTGCTAGCTACTGTCCATCCCAACTATGCTACTATCAAACCAATGTGCTAGCTACTGTCCATCCCAACTATGCTACTATGAAACCAATGTGCTAGCTACTGTACATCCCAACTATGCTACTATCAAACCAATGTGCTAGCTACTGTCCATCCCAACTATGCTACTATCAAACCAATGTGCTAGCTACTGTACATCCCAACTATGCTACTATCAAACCAATGTGCTAGCTACTGTCCATCCCAACTATGCTACTATCAAACCAATGTGCTAGCTACTGTCCATCCCAACTATGCTACTATCAAACCAATGTGCTAGCTACTGTCCATCCCAACTATGCTACTATCAAACCAATGTGCTAGCTACTGTCCATCACAACTATGCTACTATCAAACCAATGTGCTAGCTACTGTCCATCCCAACTATGCTACTATCAAACCAATGTGCTAGCTACTGTCCATCCCAACTATGCTATCAAACCTTTGTGCTAGCTACTATCCATCCCAACTATGCTACTATCAAACCAATGTGCTAGCTACTGTCCATCC
Source organism: Borostomias antarcticus (assembly GCF_949987555.1). Taxonomy (NCBI): domain Eukaryota; kingdom Metazoa; phylum Chordata; class Actinopteri; order Stomiiformes; family Stomiidae; genus Borostomias; species Borostomias antarcticus. The sequence continues at coordinate 1,921,214 of NW_028176195.1, forward strand.
CAACTATGCTATCAAACCTTTGTGCTAGCTACTGTCCATCCCAACTATGCTACTATCAAACCAATGTGCTAGCTACTGTCCATCCCAACTATGCTACTATCAAACCAATGTGCTAGCTAATGTCCATCCCAACTATGCTACTATCAAACCAATGTGCTAGCTACTGTACATCCCAACTATGCTACTATCAAACCAATGTGCTAGCTACTGTCCATCCCAACTATGCTATCAAACCAATGTGCTAGCTACTGTCCATCCCAACTATGCTACTATCAAACCAATGTGCTAGCTACTGTCCATCCCAACTATGCTACTATCAAACCAATGTGCTAGCTACTGTCCATCCCAACTATGCTACTATCAAACCAATGTGCTAGCTACTGTCCATCCCAACTATGCTACTATCAAACCAATGTGCTAGCTACTGTCCATCCCAACTATGCTATCAAACCTTTGTGCTAGCTACTGTCCATCCCAACTATGCTACTATCAAACCAATGTGCTAGCTACTGTCCATCACAACTATGCTACTATCAAACCAATGTGCTAGCTAATGTCCATCCCAACTATGCTACTATCAAACAATGTGCTAGCAACTGTCCATCCCAACTATGCTACTATCATACCAATGTGCTAGCTACTGTCCATCCCAACTATGCTACTATCAAACCAATGTGCTAGCTACTGTCCATCCCAACTATGCTACTATCAAACCAATGTGCTAGCTACTGTCCATCCCAACTATGCTACTATCAAACCAATGTGCTAGCTACTGTCCATCCCAACTATGCTATCAAACGTATGTGCTAGCTACTGTCCATCCCAACTATGCTACTATCAAACCAATGTGCTAGCTACTGTCCATCCCAACTATGCTACTATCAAACCAATGTGCTAGCTACTGTCCATCCCAACTATGCTATCAAACGTATGTGCTAGCTACTGTCCATCCCAACTATGCTACTATCAAACCAATGTGCTAGCTACTGTCCATCCCAACTATGCTACTATGAAACCAATGTGCTAGCTACTGTACATCCCAACTATGCTACTATCAAACCAATGTGCTAGCTACTGTCCATCCCAACTATGCTACTATCAAACCAATGTGCTAGCTACTGTCCATCCCAACTATGCTACTATCAAACCAATGTGCTAGCTACTGTCCATCCCAACTATGCTACTATCAAACCAATGTGCTAGCTACTGTCCATCCCAACTATGCTACTATCAAACCAATGTGCTAGCTAATGTCCATCACAACTATGCTACTATCAAACCAATGTGCTAGCTACTGTACATCCCAACTATGCTACTATCAAACCAATGTGCTAGCTACTGTCCATCCCAACTATGCTACTATCAAACCAATGTGCTAGCTACTGTCCATCCCAACTATGCTACTATCAAACCAATGTGCTAGCTACTGTCCATCCCAACTATGCTACTATCAAACCAATGTGCTAGCTACTGTCCATCCCAACTATGCTACTATCAAACCAATGTGCTAGCTACTGTCCATCACAACTATGCTACTATCAAACCAATGTGCTAGCTAATGTCCATCCCAACTATGCTACTATCAAACCAATGTGCTAGCTACTGTCCATCCCAACTATGCTATCAAACCTTTGTGCTAGCTACTATCCATCCCAACTATGCTACTATCAAACCAATGTGCTAGCTACTGTCCATCCCAACTATGCTATCAAACCTTTGTGCTAGCTACTGTCCATCCCAACTATGCTACTATCAAACCAATGTGCTAGCTACTGTCCATCACAACTATGCTACTATCAAACCAATGTGCTAGCTAATGTCCATCCCAACTATGCTACTATCAAACAATGTGCTAGCAACTGTCCATCCCAACTATGCTACTATCATACCAATGTGCTAGCTACTGTCCATCCCAACTATGCTACTATCAAACCAATGTGCTAGCTACTGTCCATCCCAACTATGCTACTATCAAACCAATGTGCTAGCTACTGTCCATCCCAACTATGCTACTATCAAACCAATGTGCTAGCTACTGTCCATCCCAACTATGCTACTATCAAACCAATGTGCTAGCTACTGTCCATCCCAACTATGCTACTATCAAACCAATGTGCTAGCTACTGTCCATCCCAACTATGCTACTATCAAACCAATGTGCTAGCTACTGTCCATCCCAACTATGCTACTATCAAACCAATGTGATAGCTACTGTACATCCCAACTATGCTACTATCAAACCAATGTGCTAGCTACTGTCCATCCCAACTATGCTACTATCAAACCAATGTGCTAGCTACTGTCCATCCCAACTATGCTACTATCAAACCAATGTGCTAGCTACTGTCCATCCCAACTATGCTACTATCAAACCAATGTGCTAGCTACTGTCCATCACAACTATGCTACTATCAAACCAATGTGCTAGCTACTGTCCATCCCAACTATGCTACTATCAAACCAATGTGCTAGCTACTGTCCATCCCAACTATGCTATCAAACCTTTGTGCTAGCTACTATCCATCCCAACTATGCTACTATCAAACCAATGTGCTAGCTACTGTCCATCCCAACTATGCTATCAAACCTTTGTGCTAGCTACTGTCCATCCCAACTATGCTACTATCAAACCAATGTGCTAGCTACTGTCCATCCCAACTATGCTACTATCAAACCAATGTGCTAGCTAATGTCCATCCCAACTATGCTACTATCAAACCAATGTGCTAGCTACTGTACATCCCAACTATGCTACTATCAAACCAATGTGCTAGCTACTGTCCATCCCAACTATGCTACTATCAAACCAATGTGCTAGCTACTGTCCATCACAACTATGCTACTATCAAACCAATGTGCTAGCTACTGTCCATCCCAACTATGCTACTATCAAACCAATGTGCTAGCTACTGTCCATCCCAACTATGCTATCAAACCTTTGTGCTAGCTACTATCCATCCCAACTATGCTACTATCAAACCAATGTGCTAGGTACTGTCCATCCCAACTATGCTATCAAACCTTTGTGCTAGCTACTGTCCATCCCAACTATGCTACTATCAAACCAATGTGCTAGCTACTGTCCATCACAACTATGCTACTATCAAACCAATGTGCTAGCTAATGTCCATCCCAACTATGCTACTATCAAACAATGTGCTAGCAACTGTCCATCCCAACTATGCTACTATCATACCAATGTGCTAGCTACTGTCCATCCCAACTATGCTACTATCAAACCAATGTGCTAGCTACTGTCCATCCCAACTATGCTACTATCAAACCAATGTGCTAGCTACTGTCCATCCCAACTATGCTATCAAATGTATGTGCTAGCTACTGTCCATCCCAACTATGCTACTATCAAACCAATGTGCTAGCTACTGTCCATCCCAACTATGCTACTATCAAACCAATGTGCTAGCTACTGTCCATCCCAACTATGCTACTATGAAACCAATGTGCTAGCTACTGTACATCCCAACTATGCTACTATCAAACCAATGTGCTAGCTACTGTCCATCCCAACTATGCTACTATCAAACCAATGTGCTAGCTACTGTCCATCCCAACTATGCTACTATCAAACCAATGTGCTAGCTACTGTCCATCCCAACTATGCTACTATCAAACCAATGTGCTAGCTACTGTCCATCCCAACTATGCTACTATCAAACCTGTCCATCCCAACTATGCTACTATCAAACCAATGTGCTAGCTTCTGTCCATCCCAACTATGCTACTATCAAACCAATGTGCTAGCTACTGTCCATCCCAACTATGCTACTATCAAACCAATGTGCTAGCTACTGTCCATCACAACTATGCTACTATCAAACCAATGTGCTAGCTACTGTCCATCCCAACTATGCTACTATCAAACCAATGTGCTAGCTACTGTCCATCCCAACTATAATATCAAACCTTTGTGCTAGCTACTGTCCATCCTAACTATACTACTATCAAACCAATGTGCTAGCTACTGTCCATCACAACTATGCTACTATCAAACCAATGTGCTAGCTAATGTCCATCCCAACTATGCTACTATCAAACAATGTGCTAGCAACTGTCCATCCCAACTATGCGACTATCATACCAATGTGCTAGCTACTGTCCATCCCAACTATGCTACTATCAAACCAATGTGCTAGCTACTGTCCATCCCAACTATGCTACTATCAAACCAATGTGCTAGCTACTGTCCATCCCAACTATGCTATCAAACCTTTGTGCTAGCTACTATCCATCCCAACTATGCTACTATCAAACCAATGTGCTAGCTACTGTCCATCCCAACTATGCTATCAAACCTTTGTGCTAGCTACTGTCCATCCCAACTATGCTACTATCAAACCAATGTGCTAGCTACTGTCCATCCCAACTATGCAACTATCAAACCAATGTGCTAGCTAATGTCCATCCCAACTATGCTACTATCAAACCAATGTGCTAGCTACTGTCCATCCCAACTATGCTACTATCAAACCAATGTGCTAGCTACTGTCCATCCCAACTATGCTACTATCAAACCAATGTGCTAGCTACTGTCCATCCCAACTATGCTACTATCAAACCAATGTGCTAGCTACTGTCCATCCCAACTATGCTACTATCAAACCAATGTGCTAGCTACTGTCCATCCCAACTATGCTACTATCAAACCAATGTGCTAGCTACTGTCCATCACAACTATGCTACTATCAAACCAATGTGCTAGCTACTGTCCATCCCAACTATGCTACTATCAAACCAATGTGCTAGCTACTGTCCATCCCAACTATGCTATCAAACCTTTGTGCTAGCAACTATCCATCCCAACTATGCTACTATCAAACCAATGTGCTAGCTACTGTCCATCCCAACTATGCTATCAAACCTTTGTGCTAGCTACTGTCCATCCCAACTATGCTACTATCAAACCAATGTGCTAGCTACTGTCCATCACAACTATGCTACTATCAAACCAATGTGCTAGCTAATGTCCATCCCAACTATGCTACTATCAAACAATGTGCTAGCAACTGTCCATCCCAACTATGCTACTATCATACCAATGTGCTAGCTACTGTCCATCCCAACTATGCTACTATCAAACCAATGTGCTAGCTACTGTCCATCCCAACTATGCTACTATCAAACCAATGTGCTAGCTACTGTCCATCCCAACTATGCTATCAAACGTATGTGCTAGCTACTGTCCATCCCAACTATGCTACTATCAAACCAATGTGCTAGCTACTGTCCATCCCAACTATGCTACTATGAAACCAATGTGCTAGCTACTGTACATCCCAACTATGCTACTATCAAACCAATGTGCTAGCTACTGTCCATCCCAACTATGCTACTATCAAACCAATGTGCTAGCTACTGTCCATCCCAACTATGCTACTATCAAACCAATGTGCTAGCTACTGTCCATCACAACTATGCTACTATCAAACCAATGTGCTAGCTAATGTCCATCCCAACTATGCTACTATCAAACCAATGTGCTAGCTACTGTCCATCCCAACTATGCTATCAAACCTTTGTGCTAGCTACTATCCATCCCAACTATGCTACTATCAAACCAATGTGCTAGCTACTGTCCATCCCAACTATGCTATCAAACCTTTGTGCTAGCTACTGTCCATCCCAACTATGCTACTATCAAACCAATGTGCTAGCTACTGTCCATCACAACTATGCTACTATCAAACCAATGTGCTAGCTAATGTCCATCCCAACTATGCTACTATCAAACAATGTGCTAGCAACTGTCCATCCCAACTATGCTACTATCATACCAATGTGCTAGCTACTGTCCATCCCAACTATGCTACTATCAAACCAATGTGCTAGCTACTGTCCATCCCAACTATGCTACTATCAAACCAATGTGCTAGCTACTGTCCATCCCAACTATGCTACTATCAAACCAATGTGCTAGCTACTGTCCATCCCAACTATGCTACTATCAAACCAATGTGCTAGCTACTGTCCATCCCAACTATGCTACTATCAAACCAATGTGCTAGCTACTGTCCATCCCAACTATGCTACTATCAAACCAATGTGCTAGCTACTGTCCATCCCAACTATGCTACTATCAAACCAATGTGCTAGCTACTGTCCATCCCAACTATGCTATCAAACCTTTGTGCTAGCTACTATCCATCCCAACTATGCTACTATCAAACCAATGTGCTAGCTACTGTCCATCCCAACTATGCTATCAAACCTTTGTGCTAGCTACTGTCCATCCCAACTATGCTACTATCAAACCAATGTGCTAGCTACTGTCCATCCCAACTATGCTACTATCAAACCAATGTGCTAGCTAATGTCCATCCCAACTATGCTACTATCAAACCAATGTGCTAGCTACTGTACATCCCAACTATGCTACTATCAAACCAATGTGCTAGCTACTGTCCATCCCAACTATGCTACTATCAAACCAATGTGCTAGCTACTGTGCATCCCAACTATGCTACTATCAAACCAATGTGCTAGCTACTGTCCATCCCAACTATGCTACTATCAAACCAATGTGCTAGCTACTGTCCATCCCAACTATGCTACTATCAAACCAATGTGCTAGCTACTGTCCATCACAACTATGCTACTATCAAACCAATGTGCTAGCTACTGTCCATCCCAACTATGCTACTATCAAACCAATGTGCTAGCTACTGTCCATCACAACTATGCTATCAAACCTTTGTGCTAGCTACTATCCATCCCAACTATGCTACTATCAAACCAATGTGCTAGCTACTGTCCATCCCAACTATGCTATCAAACCTTTGTGCTAGCTACTGTCCATCCCAACTATGCTACTATCAAACCAATGTGCTAGCTACTGTCCATCACAACTATGCTTCTATCAAACCAATGTGCTAGCTAATGTCCATCCCAACTATGCTACTATCAAACGAATGTGCTAGCTACTGTCCATCCCAACTATGCTACTATCAAACCAATGTGCTAGCTAATGTCCATCCCAACTATGCTACTATCAAACAATGTGCTAGCAACTGTCCATCCCAACTCTGCTACTATCAAACCAATGTGCTAGCTACTGTCCATCCCAACTATGCTATCAAACGTATGTGCTAGCTACTGTCCATCCCAACTATGCTACTATCAAACCAATGTGCTAGCTACTGTCCATCCCAACTATGCTATCAAACCTTTGTGCTAGCTACTATCCATCCCAACTATGCTACTATCAAACCAATGTGCTAGCTACTGTCCACCCCAACTATGCTATCAAACCTTTGTGCTAGCTACTGTCCATCCCAACTATGCTACTATCAAACCAATGTGCTAGCTACTGTCCATCCCAACTATGCTACTATCAAACAATGTGCTAGCAACTGTCCATCCCAACTATGCTACTATCATACCAATGTGCTAGCTACTGTCCATCCCAACTATGCTACTATCAAACCAATGTGCTAGCTACTGTCCATCCCAACTATGCTACTATCAAACCAATGTGCTAGCTACTGTCCATCCCAACTATGCTATCAAACGTATGTGCTAGCTACTGTCCATCCCAACTATGCTACTATCAAACCAATGTGCTAGCTACTGTCCATCCCAACTATGCTACTATCAAACCAATGTGCTAGCTACTGTCCATCCCAACTATGCTACTATCAAACCAATGTGCTAGCTACTGTCCATCCCAACTATGCTACTATGAAACCAATGTGCTAGCTACTGTACATCCCAACTATGCTACTATCAAACCAATGTGCTAGCTACTGTCCATCCCAACTATGCTACTATCAAACCAATGTGCTAGCTACTGTACATCCCAACTATGCTACTATCAAACCAATGTGCTAGCTACTGTCCATCCCAACTATGCTACTATCAAACCAATGTGCTAGCTACTGTCCATCCCAACTATGCTACTATCAAACCAATGTGCTAGCTACTGTCCATCCCAACTATGCTACTATCAAACCAATGTGCTAGCTACTGTCCATCACAACTATGCTACTATCAAACCAATGTGCTAGCTACTGTCCATCCCAACTATGCTACTATCAAACCAATGTGCTAGCTACTGTCCATCCCAACTATGCTATCAAACCTTTGTGCTAGCTACTATCCATCCCAACTATGCTACTATCAAACCAATGTGCTAGCTACTGTCCATCCCAACTATGCTATCAAACCTTTGTGCTAGCTACTGTCCATCCCAACTATGCTACTATCAAACCAATGTGCTAGCTACTGTCCATCCCAACTATGCTACTATCAAACCAATGTGCTAGCTAATGTCCATCCCAACTATGCTACTATCAAACCAATGTGCTAGCTACTGTACATCCCAACTATGCTACTATCAAACCAATGTGCTAGCTACTGTCCATCCCAACTATGCTATCAAACCAATGTGCTAGCTACTGTCCATCCCAACTATGCTACTATCAAACCAATGTGCTAGCTACTGTCCATCCCAACTATGCTACTATCAAACCAATGTGCTAGCTACTGTCCATCCCAACTATGCTACTATCAAACCAATGTGCTAGCTACTGTCCATCCCAACTATGCTACTATCAAACCAATGTGCTAGCTACTGTCCATCCCAACTATGCTATCAAACCTTTGTGCTAGCTACTGTCCATCCCAACTATGCTACTATCAAACCAATGTGCTAGCTACTGTCCATCACAACTATGCTACTATCAAACCAATGTGCTAGCTAATGTCCATCCCAACTATGCTACTATCAAACAATGTGCTAGCAACTGTCCATCCCAACTATGCTACTATCATACCAATGTGCTAGCTACTGTCCATCCCAACTATGCTACTATCAAACCAATGTGCTAGCTACTGTCCATCCCAACTATGCTACTATCAAACCAATGTGCTAGCTACTGTCCATCCCAACTATGCTACTATCAAACCAATGTGCTAGCTACTGTCCATCCAAACTATGCTATCAAACGTATGTGCTAGCTACTGTCCATCCCAACTATGCTACTATCAAACCAATGTGCTAGCTACTGTCCATCCCAACTATGCTATCAAACCTTTGTGCTAGCTACTGTCCATCCCAACTATGCTACTATCAAACCAATGTGCTAGCTACTGTCCATCACAACTATGCTACTATCAAACCAATGTGCTAGCTAATGTCCATCCCAACTATGCTACTATCAAACAATGTGCTAGCAACTGTCCATCCCAACTATGCTACTATCATACCAATGTGCTAGCTACTGTCCATCCCAACTATGCTACTATCAAACCAATGTGCTAGCTACTGTCCATCCCAACTATGCTACTATCAAACCAATGTGCTAGCTACTGTCCATCCCAACTATGCTACTATCAAACCAATGTGCTAGCTACTGTCCATCCCAACTATGCTACTATCAAACCAATGTGCTAGCTACTGTCCATCCCAACTATGCTACTATCAAACCAATGTGCTAGCTACTGTCCATCCCAACTATGCTACTATCAAACCAATGTGCTAGCTACTGTCCATCCCAACTATGCTACTATCAAACCAATGTGCTAGCTACTGTCCATCCCAACTATGCTATCAAACCTTTGTGCTAGCTACTATCCATCCCAACTATGCTACTATCAAACCAATGTGCTAGCTACTGTCCATCCCAACTATGCTATCAAACCTTTGTGCTAGCTACTGTCCATCCCAACTATGCTACTATCAAACCAATGTGCTAGCTACTGTCCATCCCAACTATGCTACTATCAAACCAATGTGCTAGCTAATGTCCATCCCAACTATGCTACTATCAAACCAATGTGCTAGCTACTGTACATCCCAACTATGCTACTATCAAACCAATGTGCTAGCTACTGTCCATCCCAACTATGCTACTATCAAACCAATGTGCTAGCTACTGTGCATCCCAACTATGCTACTATCAAACCAATGTGCTAGCTACTGTCCATCCCAACTATGCTACTATCAAACCAATGTGCTAGCTACTGTCCATCCCAACTATGCTACTATCAAACCAATGTGCTAGCTACTGTCCATCACAACTATGCTACTATCAAACCAATGTGCTAGCTACTGTCCATCCCAACTATGCTACTATCAAACCAATGTGCTAGCTACTGTCCATCACAACTATGCTATCAAACCTTTGTGCTAGCTACTATCCATCCCAACTATGCTACTATCAAACCAATGTGCTAGCTACTGTCCATCCCAACTATGCTATCAAACCTTTGTGCTAGCTACTGTCCATCCCAACTATGCTACTATCAAACCAATGTGCTAGCTACTGTCCATCACAACTATGCTTCTATCAAACCAATGTGCTAGCTAATGTCCATCCCAACTATGCTACTATCAAACGAATGTGCTAGCTACTGTCCATCCCAACTATGCTACTATCAAACCAATGTGCTAGCTAATGTCCATCCCAACTATGCTACTATCAAACAATGTGCTAGCAACTGTCCATCCCAACTCTGCTACTATCAAACCAATGTGCTAGCTACTGTCCATCCCAACTATGCTATCAAACGTATGTGCTAGCTACTGTCCATCCCAACTATGCTACTATCAAACCAATGTGCTAGCTACTGTCCATCCCAACTATGCTATCAAACCTTTGTGCTAGCTACTATCCATCCCAACTATGCTACTATCAAACCAATGTGCTAGCTACTGTCCACCCCAACTATGCTATCAAACCTTTGTGCTAGCTACTGTCCATCCCAACTATGCTACTATCAAACCAATGTGCTAGCTACTGTCCATCCCAACTATGCTACTATCAAACAATGTGCTAGCAACTGTCCATCCCAACTATGCTACTATCATACCAATGTGCTAGCTACTGTCCATCCCAACTATGCTACTATCAAACCAATGTGCTAGCTACTGTCCATCCCAACTATGCTACTATCAAACCAATGTGCTAGCTACTGTCCATCCCAACTATGCTATCAAACGTATGTGCTAGCTACTGTCCATCCCAACTATGCTACTATCAAACCAATGTGCTAGCTACTGTCCATCCCAACTATGCTACTATCAAACCAATGTGCTAGCTACTGTCCATCCCAACTATGCTACTATCAAACCAATGTGCTAGCTACTGTCCATCCCAACTATGCTACTATGAAACCAATGTGCTAGCTACTGTACATCCCAACTATGCTACTATCAAACCAATGTGCTAGCTACTGTCCATCCCAACTATGCTACTATCAAACCAATGTGCTAGCTACTGTACATCCCAACTATGCTACTATCAAACCAATGTGCTAGCTACTGTCCATCCCAACTATGCTACTATCAAACCAATGTGCTAGCTACTGTCCATCCCAACTATGCTACTATCAAACCAATGTGCTAGCTACTGTCCATCCCAACTATGCTACTATCAAACCAATGTGCTAGCTACTGTCCATCACAACTATGCTACTATCAAACCAATGTGCTAGCTACTGTCCATCCCAACTATGCTACTATCAAACCAATGTGCTAGCTACTGTCCATCCCAACTATGCTATCAAACCTTTGTGCTAGCTACTATCCATCCCAACTATGCTACTATCAAACCAATGTGCTAGCTACTGTCCATCCCAACTATGCTATCAAACCTTTGTGCTAGCTACTGTCCATCCCAACTATGCTACTATCAAACCAATGTGCTAGCTACTGTCCATCCCAACTATGCTACTATCAAACCAATGTGCTAGCTAATGTCCATCCCAACTATGCTACTATCAAACCAATGTGCTAGCTACTGTACATCCCAACTATGCTACTATCAAACCAATGTGCTAGCTACTGTCCATCCCAACTATGCTATCAAACCAATGTGCTAGCTACTGTCCATCCCAACTATGCTACTATCAAACCAATGTGCTAGCTACTGTCCATCCCAACTATGCTACTATCAAACCAATGTGCTAGCTACTGTCCATCCCAACTATGCTACTATCAAACCAATGTGCTAGCTACTGTCCATCCCAACTATGCTACTATCAAACCAATGTGCTAGCTACTGTCCATCCCAACTATGCTATCACACCTTTGTGCTAGCTACTGTCCATCCCAACTATGCTACTATCAAACCAATGTGCTAGCTACTGTCCATCACAACTATGCTACTATCAAACCAATGTGCTAGCTAATGTCCATCCCAACTATGCTACTATCAAACAATGTGCTAGCAACTGTCCATCCCAACTATGCTACTATCATACCAATGTGCTAGCTACTGTCCATCCCAACTATGCTACTATCAAACCAATGTGCTAGCTACTGTCCATCCCAACTATGCTACTATCAAACCAATGTGCTAGCTACTGTCCATCCCAACTATGCTACTATCAAACCAATGTGCTAGCTACTGTCCATCCCAACTATGCTATCAAACGTATGTGCTAGCTACTGTCCATCCCAACTATGCTACTATCAAACCAATGTGCTAGCTACTGTCCATCCCAACTATGCTACTATCAAACCAATGTGCTAGCTACTGTCCATCCCAACTATGCTATCAAACGTATGTGCTAGCTACTGTCCATCCCAACTATGCTACTATCAAACCAATGTGCTAGCTACTGTCCATCCCAACTATGCTACTATGAAACCAATGTGCTAGCTACTGTCCATCCCAACTATGCTACTATCAAACCAATGTGCTAGCTACTGTCCATCCCAACTATGCTACTATCAAACCAATGTGCTAGCTACTGTCCATCCCAACTATGCTACTATCAAACCAATGTGCTAGCTACTGTCCATCCCAACTATGCTACTATCAAACCAATGTGCTAGCTACTGTCCATCCCAACTATGCTACTATCAAACCAATGTGCTAGCTAATGTCCATCACAACTATGCTACTATCAAACCAATGTGCTAGCTACTGTACATCCCAACTATGCTACTATCAAACCAATGTGCTAGCTACTGTCCATCCCAACTATGCTACTATCAAACCAATGTGCTAGCTACTGTCCATCCCAACTATGCTACTATCAAACCAATGTGCTAGCTACTGTCCATCCCAACTATGCTACTATCAAACCAATGTGCTAGCTACTGTCCATCCCAACTATGCTACTATCAAACCAATGTGCTAGCTACTGTCCATCACAACTATGCTACTATCAAACCAATGTGCTAGCTAATGTCCATCCCAACTATGCTACTATCAAACCAATGTGCTAGCTACTGTCCATCCCAACTATGCTATCAAACCTTTGTGCTAGCTACTATCCATCCCAACTATGCTACTATCAAACCAATGTGCTAGCTACTGTCCATCCCAACTATGCTATCAAACCTTTGTGCTAGCTACTGTCCATCCCAACTATGCTACTATCAAACCAATGTGCTAGCTACTGTCCATCACAACTATGCTACTATCAAACCAATGTGCTAGCTAATGTCCATCCCAACTATGCTACTATCAAACAATGTGCTAGCAACTGTCCATCCCAACTATGCTACTATCATACCAATGTGCTAGCTACTGTCCATCCCAACTATGCTACTATCAAACCAATGTGCTAGCTACTGTCCATCCCAACTATGCTACTATCAAACCAATGTGCTAGCTACTGTCCATCCCAACTATGCTACTATCAAACCAATGTGCTAGCTACTGTCCATCCCAACTATGCTACTATCAAACCAATGTGCTAGCTACTGTCCATCCCAACTATGCTACTATCAAATCAATGTGCTAGCTACTGTCCATCCCAACTATGCTACTATCAAACCAATGTGCTAGCTACTGTCCATCCCAACTATGCTACTATCAAACCAATGTGCTAGCTACTGTACATCCCAACTATGCTACTATCAAACCAATGTGCTAGCTACTGTCCATCCCAACTATGCTACTATCAAACCAATGTGCTAGCTACTGTCCATCCCAACTATGCTACTATCAAACCAATGTGCTAGCTACTGTCCATCCCAACTATGCTACTATCAAACCAATGTGCTAGCTACTGTCCATCACAACTATGCTACTATCAAACCAATGTGCTAGCTACTGTCCATCCCAACTATGCTACTATCAAACCAATGTGCTAGCTACTGTCCATCCCAACTATGCTATCAAACCTTTGTGCTAGCTACTATCCATCCCAACTATGCTACTATCAAACCAATGTGCTAGCTACTGTCCATCCCAACTATGCTATCAAACCTTTGTGCTAGCTACTGTCCATCCCAACTATGCTACTATCAAACCAATGTGCTAGCTACTGTCCATCCCAACTATGCTACTATCAAACCAATGTGCTAGCTAATGTCCATCCCAACTATGCTACTATCAAACCAATGTGCTAGCTACTGTACATCCCAACTATGCTACTATCAAACCAATGTGCTAGCTACTGTCCATCCCAACTATGCTACTATCAAACCAATGTGCTAGCTACTGTCCATCACAACTATGCTACTATCAAACCAATGTGCTAGCTACTGTCCATCCCAACTATGCTACTATCAAACCAATGTGCTAGCTACTGTCCATCCCAACTATGCTATCAAACCTTTGTGCTAGCTACTATCCATCCCAACTATGCTACTATCAAACCAATGTGCTAGGTACTGTCCATCCCAACTATGCTATCAAACCTTTGTGCTAGCTACTGTCCATCCCAACTATGCTACTATCAAACCAATGTGCTAGCTACTGTCCATCACAACTATGCTACTATCAAACCAATGTGCTAGCTAATGTCCATCCCAACTATGCTACTATCAAACAATGTGCTAGCAACTGTCCATCCCAACTATGCTACTATCATACCAATGTGCTAGCTACTGTCCATCCCAACTATGCTACTATCAAACCAATGTGCTAGCTACTGTCCATCCCAACTATGCTACTATCAAACCAATGTGCTAGCTACTGTCCATCCCAACTATGCTATCAAATGTATGTGCTAGCTACTGTCCATCCCAACTATGCTACTATCAAACCAATGTGCTAGCTACTGTCCATCCCAACTATGCTACTATCAAACCAATGTGCTAGCTACTGTCCATCCCAACTATGCTACTATGAAACCAATGTGCTAGCTACTGTACATCCCAACTATGCTACTATCAAACCAATGTGCTAGCTACTGTCCATCCCAACTATGCTACTATCAAACCAATGTGCTAGCTACTGTCCATCCCAACTATGCTACTATCAAACCAATGTGCTAGCTACTGTCCATCCCAACTATGCTACTATCAAACCAATGTGCTAGCTACTGTCCATCCCAACTATGCTACTATCAAACCTGTCCATCCCAACTATGCTACTATCAAACCAATGTGCTAGCTTCTGTCCATCCCAACTATGCTACTATCAAACCAATGTGCTAGCTACTGTCCATCCCAACTATGCTACTATCAAACCAATGTGCTAGCTACTGTCCATCACAACTATGCTACTATCAAACCAATGTGCTAGCTACTGTCCATCCCAACTATGCTACTATCAAACCAATGTGCTAGCTACTGTCCATCCCAACTATAATATCAAACCTTTGTGCTAGCTACTGTCCATCCTAACTATACTACTATCAAACCAATGTGCTAGCTACTGTCCATCACAACTATGCTACTATCAAACCAATGTGCTAGCTAATGTCCATCCCAACTATGCTACTATCAAACAATGTGCTAGCAACTGTCCATCCCAACTATGCGACTATCATACCAATGTGCTAGCTACTGTCCATCCCAACTATGCTACTATCAAACCAATGTGCTAGCTACTGTCCATCCCAACTATGCTACTATCAAACCAATGTGCTAGCTACTGTCCATCCCAACTATGCTATCAAACCTTTGTGCTAGCTACTATCCATCCCAACTATGCTACTATCAAACCAATGTGCTAGCTACTGTCCATCCCAACTATGCTATCAAACCTTTGTGCTAGCTACTGTCCATCCCAACTATGCTACTATCAAACCAATGTGCTAGCTACTGTCCATCCCAACTATGCAACTATCAAACCAATGTGCTAGCTAATGTCCATCCCAACTATGCTACTATCAAACCAATGTGCTAGCTACTGTCCATCCCAACTATGCTACTATCAAACCAATGTGCTAGCTACTGTCCATCCCAACTATGCTACTATCAAACCAATGTGCTAGCTACTGTCCATCCCAACTATGCTACTATCAAACCAATGTGCTAGCTACTGTCCATCCCAACTATGCTACTATCAAACCAATGTGCTAGCTACTGTCCATCCCAACTATGCTACTATCAAACCAATGTGCTAGCTACTGTCCATCACAACTATGCTACTATCAAACCAATGTGCTAGCTACTGTCCATCCCAACTATGCTACTATCAAACCAATGTGCTAGCTACTGTCCATCCCAACTATGCTATCAAACCTTTGTGCTAGCAACTATCCATCCCAACTATGCTACTATCAAACCAATGTGCTAGCTACTGTCCATCCCAACTATGCTATCAAACCTTTGTGCTAGCTACTGTCCATCCCAACTATGCTACTATCAAACCAATGTGCTAGCTACTGTCCATCACAACTATGCTACTATCAAACCAATGTGCTAGCTAATGTCCATCCCAACTATGCTACTATCAAACAATGTGCTAGCAACTGTCCATCCCAACTATGCTACTATCATACCAATGTGCTAGCTACTGTCCATCCCAACTATGCTACTATCAAACCAATGTGCTAGCTACTGTCCATCCCAACTATGCTACTATCAAACCAATGTGCTAGCTACTGTCCATCCCAACTATGCTATCAAACGTATGTGCTAGCTACTGTCCATCCCAACTATGCTACTATCAAACCAATGTGCTAGCTACTGTCCATCCCAACTATGCTACTATCAAACCAATGTGCTAGCTACTGTCCATCCCAACTATGCTACTATCAAACCAATGTGCTAGCTACTGTCCATCCCAACTATGCTACTATCAAACCAATGTGCTAGCTACTGTCCATCCCAACTATGCTACTATCAAACCAATGTGCTAGCTACTGTCCATCCCAACTATGCTACTATCAAACCAATGTGCTAGCTACTGTCCATCCCAACTATGCTACTATCAAACCAATGTGCTAGCTACTGTCCATCCCAACTATGCTACTATCAAACCAATGTGCTAGCTACTGTCCATCCCAACTATGCTACTATCAAACCAATGTGCTAGCTAATGTCCATCCCAACTATGCTACTATCAAACCAATGTGCTAGCTACTGTCCATCCCAACTATGCTACTATCAAACCAATGTGCTAGCTACTGTCCATCCCAACTATGCTACTATCAAACCAATGTGCTAGCTACTGTCCATCCCAACTATGCTACTATCAAACCAATGTGCTAGCTACTGTCCATCCCAACTATGCTACTATCAAACCAATGTGCTAGCTACTGTCCATCACAACTATGCTACTATCAAACCAATGTGCTAGCTACTGTCCATCCCAACTATGCTACTATCAAACCAATGTGCTAGCTACTGTCCATCCCAACTATGCTATCAAACCTTTGTGCTAGCAACTATCCATCCCAACTATGCTACTATCAAACCAATGTGCTAGCTACTGTCCATCCCAACTATGCTATCAAACCTTTGTGCTAGCTACTGTCCATCCCAACTATGCTACTATCAAACCAATGTGCTAGCTACTGTCCATCACAACTATGCTACTATCAAACCAATGTGCTAGCTAATGTCCATCCCAACTATGCTACTATCAAACAATGTGCTAGCAACTGTCCATCCCAACTATGCTACTATCATACCAATGTGCTAGCTACTGTCCATCCCAACTATGCTACTATCAAACCAATGTGCTAGCTACTGTCCATCCCAACTATGCTACTATCAAACCAATGTGCTAGCTACTGTCCATCCCAACTATGCTATCAAACGTATGTGCTAGCTACTGTCCATCCCAACTATGCTACTATCAAACCAATGTGCTAGCTACTGTCCATCCCAACTATGCTACTATCAAACCAATGTGCTAGCTACTGTCCATCCCAACTATGCTACTATCAAACCAATGTGCTAGCTACTGTCCATCCCAACTATGCTACTATCAAACCAATGTGCTAGCTACTGTCCATCCCAACTATGCTACTATCAAACCAATGTGCTAGCTACTGTCCATCCCAACTATGCTACTATCAAACCAATGTGCTAGCTACTGTCCATCCCAACTATGCTACTATCAAACCAATGTGCTAGCTACTGTCCATCCCAACTATGCTACTATCAAACCAATGTGCTAGCTACTGTCCATCCCAACTATGCTACTATCAAACCAATGTGCTAGCTAATGTCCATCCCAACTATGCTACTATCAAACCAATGTGCTAGCAACTGTCCATCCCAACTATGCTACTATCATACCAATGTGCTAGCTACTGTCCATCCCAACTATGCTACTATCAAACCAATGTGCTAGCTACTGTCCATCCCAACTATGCTACTATCAAACCAATGTGCTAGCTACTGTCCATCCCAACTATGCTACTATCAAACCAATGTGCTAGCTACTGTCCATCCCAACTATGCTACTATCAAACCAATGTGCTAGCTACTGTCCATCCCAACTATGCTACTATCAAACCAATGTGCTAGCTAATGTCCATCCCAACTATGCTACTATCAAACCAATGTGCTAGCTACTGTCCATTCCAACTATGCTACTATCAAACCAATGTGCTAGCTACTGTCCATCCCAACTATGCTACTATCAAACCAATGTGCTAGCTACTGTCCATCCCAACTATGCTACTATCAAACCAATGTGCTAGCTACTGTCCATCCCAACTATGCTACTATCAAACCAATGTGCTAGCTACTGTCCATCCCAACTATGCTACTATCAAACCAATGTGCTAGCTACTGTCCATCCCAACTATGCTATCAAACCTTTGTGCTAGCTACTATCCATCCCAACTATGCTACTATCAAACCAATGTGCTAGCTACTGTCCATCCCAACTATGCTATCAAACCTTTGTGCTAGCTACTGTCCATCCCAACTATGCTACTATCAAACCAATGTGCTAGCTACTGTCCATCACAACTATGCTACTATCAAACCAATGTGCTAGCTAATGTCCATCCCAACTATGCTACTATCAAACAATGTGCTAGCAACTGTCCATCCCAACTATGCTACTATCATACCAATGTGCTAGCTACTGTCCATCCCAACTATGCTACTATCAAACCAATGTGCTAGCTACTGTCCATCCCAACTATGCTACTATCAAACCAATGTGCTAGCTACTGTCCATCCCAACTATGCTACTATCAAACCAATGTGCTAGCTACTGTCCATCCCAACTATGCTACTATCAAACCAATGTGCTAGCTACTGTCCATCCCAACTATGCTACTATCAAACCAATGTGCTAGCTACTGTCCATCCCAACTATGCTACTATCAAACCAATGTGCTAGCTACTGTCCATCCCAACTATGCTACTATCAAACCAATGTGCTAGCTACTGTCCATCCCAACTATGCTACTATCAAACCAATGTGCTAGCTACTGTCCATCCCAACTATGCTACTATCAAATCAATGTGCTAGCTACTGTCCATCCCAACTATGCTACTATCAAACCAATGTGCTAGCTACTGTCCATCCCAACTATGCTACTATCAAACCAATGTGCTAGCTACTGTACATCCCAACTATGCTACTATCAAACCAATGTGCTAGCTACTGTCCATCCCAACTATGCTACTATCAAACCAATGTGCTAGCTACTGTCCATCCCAACTATGCTACTATCAAACCAATGTGCTAGCTACTGTCCATCCCAACTATGCTACTATCAAACCAATGTGCTAGCTACTGTCCATCACAACTATGCTACTATCAAACCAATGTGCTAGCTACTGTCCATCCCAACTATGCTACTATCAAACCAATGTGCTAGCTACTGTCCATCCCAACTATGCTATCAAACCTTTGTGCTAGCTACTATCCATCCCAACTATGCTACTATCAAACCAATGTGCTAGCTACTGTCCATCCCAACTATGCTATCAAACCTTTGTGCTAGCTACTGTCCATCCCAACTATGCTACTATCAAACCAATGTGCTAGCTACTGTCCATCCCAACTATGCTACTATCAAACCAATGTGCTAGCTAATGTCCATCCCAACTATGCTACTATCAAACCAATGTGCTAGCTACTGTACATCCCAACTATGCTACTATCAAACCAATGTGCTAGCTACTGTCCATCCCAACTATGCTACTATCAAACCAATGTGCTAGCTACTGTCCATCACAACTATGCTACTATCAAACCAATGTGCTAGCTACTGTCCATCCCAACTATGCTACTATCAAACCAATGTGCTAGCTACTGTCCATCCCAACTATGCTATCAAACCTTTGTGCTAGCTACTATCCATCCCAACTATGCTACTATCAAACCAATGTGCTAGGTACTGTCCATCCCAACTATGCTATCAAACCTTTGTGCTAGCTACTGTCCATCCCAACTATGCTACTATCAAACCAATGTGCTAGCTACTGTCCATCACAACTATGCTACTATCAAACCAATGTGCTAGCTAATGTCCATCCCAACTATGCTACTATCAAACAATGTGCTAGCAACTGTCCATCCCAACTATGCTACTATCATACCAATGTGCTAGCTACTGTCCATCCCAACTATGCTACTATCAAACCAATGTGCTAGCTACTGTCCATCCCAACTATGCTACTATCAAACCAATGTGCTAGCTACTGTCCATCCCAACTATGCTATCAAATGTATGTGCTAGCTACTGTCCATCCCAACTATGCTACTATCAAACCAATGTGCTAGCTACTGTCCATCCCAACTATGCTACTATCAAACCAATGTGCTAGCTACTGTCCATCCCAACTATGCTACTATGAAACCAATGTGCTAGCTACTGTACATCCCAACTATGCTACTATCAAACCAATGTGCTAGCTACTGTCCATCCCAACTATGCTACTATCAAACCAATGTGCTAGCTACTGTCCATCCCAACTATGCTACTATCAAACCAATGTGCTAGCTACTGTCCATCCCAACTATGCTACTATCAAACCAATGTGCTAGCTACTGTCCATCCCAACTATGCTACTATCAAACCTGTCCATCCCAACTATGCTACTATCAAACCAATGTGCTAGCTTCTGTCCATCCCAACTATGCTACTATCAAACCAATGTGCTAGCTACTGTCCATCCCAACTATGCTACTATCAAACCAATGTGCTAGCTACTGTCCATCACAACTATGCTACTATCAAACCAATGTGCTAGCTACTGTCCATCCCAACTATGCTACTATCAAACCAATGTGCTAGCTACTGTCCATCCCAACTATAATATCAAACCTTTGTGCTAGCTACTGTCCATCCTAACTATACTACTATCAAACCAATGTGCTAGCTACTGTCCATCACAACTATGCTACTATCAAACCAATGTGCTAGCTAATGTCCATCCCAACTATGCTACTATCAAACAATGTGCTAGCAACTGTCCATCCCAACTATGCGACTATCATACCAATGTGCTAGCTACTGTCCATCCCAACTATGCTACTATCAAACCAATGTGCTAGCTACTGTCCATCCCAACTATGCTACTATCAAACCAATGTGCTAGCTACTGTCCATCCCAACTATGCTATCAAACCTTTGTGCTAGCTACTATCCATCCCAACTATGCTACTATCAAACCAATGTGCTAGCTACTGTCCATCCCAACTATGCTATCAAACCTTTGTGCTAGCTACTGTCCATCCCAACTATGCTACTATCAAACCAATGTGCTAGCTACTGTCCATCCCAACTATGCAACTATCAAACCAATGTGCTAGCTAATGTCCATCCCAACTATGCTACTATCAAACCAATGTGCTAGCTACTGTCCATCCCAACTATGCTACTATCAAACCAATGTGCTAGCTACTGTCCATCCCAACTATGCTACTATCAAACCAATGTGCTAGCTACTGTCCATCCCAACTATGCTACTATCAAACCAATGTGCTAGCTACTGTCCATCCCAACTATGCTACTATCAAACCAATGTGCTAGCTACTGTCCATCCCAACTATGCTACTATCAAACCAATGTGCTAGCTACTGTCCATCACAACTATGCTACTATCAAACCAATGTGCTAGCTACTGTCCATCCCAACTATGCTACTATCAAACCAATGTGCTAGCTACTGTCCATCCCAACTATGCTATCAAACCTTTGTGCTAGCAACTATCCATCCCAACTATGCTACTATCAAACCAATGTGCTAGCTACTGTCCATCCCAACTATGCTATCAAACCTTTGTGCTAGCTACTGTCCATCCCAACTATGCTACTATCAAACCAATGTGCTAGCTACTGTCCATCACAACTATGCTACTATCAAACCAATGTGCTAGCTAATGTCCATCCCAACTATGCTACTATCAAACAATGTGCTAGCAACTGTCCATCCCAACTATGCTACTATCATACCAATGTGCTAGCTACTGTCCATCCCAACTATGCTACTATCAAACCAATGTGCTAGCTACTGTCCATCCCAACTATGCTACTATCAAACCAATGTGCTAGCTACTGTCCATCCCAACTATGCTATCAAACGTATGTGCTAGCTACTGTCCATCCCAACTATGCTACTATCAAACCAATGTGCTAGCTACTGTCCATCCCAACTATGCTACTATCAAACCAATGTGCTAGCTACTGTCCATCCCAACTATGCTACTATCAAACCAATGTGCTAGCTACTGTCCATCCCAACTATGCTACTATCAAACCAATGTGCTAGCTACTGTCCATCCCAACTATGCTACTATCAAACCAATGTGCTAGCTACTGTCCATCCCAACTATGCTACTATCAAACCAATGTGCTAGCTACTGTCCATCCCAACTATGCTACTATCAAACCAATGTGCTAGCTACTGTCCATCCCAACTATGCTACTATCAAACCAATGTGCTAGCTAATGTCCATCCCAACTATGCTACTATCAAACCAATGTGCTAGCTACTGTCCATCCCAACTATGCTACTATCAAACCAATGTGCTAGCTACTGTCCATCCCAACTATGCTACTATCAAACCAATGTGCTAGCTACTGTCCATCCCAACTATGCTACTATCAAACCAATGTGCTAGCTACTGTCCATCCCAACTATGCTACTATCAAACCAATGTGCTAGCTACTGTCCATCACAACTATGCTACTATCAAACCAATGTGCTAGCTACTGTCCATCCCAACTATGCTACTATCAAACCAATGTGCTAGCTACTGTCCATCCCAACTATGCTATCAAACCTTTGTGCTAGCAACTATCCATCCCAACTATGCTACTATCAAACCAATGTGCTAGCTACTGTCCATCCCAACTATGCTATCAAACCTTTGTGCTAGCTACTGTCCATCCCAACTATGCTACTATCAAACCAATGTGCTAGCTACTGTCCATCACAACTATGCTACTATCAAACCAATGTGCTAGCTAATGTCCATCCCAACTATGCTACTATCAAACAATGTGCTAGCAACTGTCCATCCCAACTATGCTACTATCATACCAATGTGCTAGCTACTGTCCATCCCAACTATGCTACTATCAAACCAATGTGCTAGCTACTGTCCATCCCAACTATGCTACTATCAAACCAATGTGCTAGCTACTGTCCATCCCAACTATGCTATCAAACGTATGTGCTAGCTACTGTCCATCCCAACTATGCTACTATCAAACCAATGTGCTAGCTACTGTCCATCCCAACTATGCTACTATCAAACCAATGTGCTAGCTACTGTCCATCCCAACTATGCTACTATCAAACCAATGTGCTAGCTACTGTCCATCCCAACTATGCTACTATCAAACCAATGTGCTAGCTACTGTCCATCCCAACTATGCTACTATCAAACCAATGTGCTAGCTACTGTCCATCCCAACTATGCTACTATCAAACCAATGTGCTAGCTACTGTCCATCCCAACTATGCTACTATCAAACCAATGTGCTAGCTACTGTCCATCCCAACTATGCTACTATCAAACCAATGTGCTAGCTACTGTCCATCCCAACTATGCTACTATCAAACCAATGTGCTAGCTAATGTCCATCCCAACTATGCTACTATCAAACCAATGTGCTAGCAACTGTCCATCCCAACTATGCTACTATCATACCAATGTGCTAGCTACTGTCCATCCCAACTATGCTACTATCAAACCAATGTGCTAGCTACTGTCCATCCCAACTATGCTACTATCAAACCAATGTGCTAGCTACTGTCCATCCCAACTATGCTACTATCAAACCAATGTGCTAGCTACTGTCCATCCCAACTATGCTACTATCAAACCAATGTGCTAGCTACTGTCCATCCCAACTATGCTACTATCAAACCAATGTGCTAGCTAATGTCCATCCCAACTATGCTACTATCAAACCAATGTGCTAGCTACTGTCCATTCCAACTATGCTACTATCAAACCAATGTGCTAGCTACTGTCCATCCCAACTATGCTACTATCAAACCAATGTGCTAGCTACTGTCCATCCCAACTATGCTACTATCAAACCAATGTGCTAGCTACTGTCCATCCCAACTATGCTACTATCAAACCAATGTGCTAGCTACTGTCCATCCCAACTATGCTACTATCAAACCAATGTGCTAGCTACTGTCCATCCCAACTATGCTATCAAACCTTTGTGCTAGCTACTATCCATCCCAACTATGCTACTATCAAACCAATGTGCTAGCTACTGTCCATCCCAACTATGCTATCAAACCTTTGTGCTAGCTACTGTCCATCCCAACTATGCTACTATCAAACCAATGTGCTAGCTACTGTCCATCACAACTATGCTACTATCAAACCAATGTGCTAGCTAATGTCCATCCCAACTATGCTACTATCAAACAATGTGCTAGCAACTGTCCATCCCAACTATGCTACTATCATACCAATGTGCTAGCTACTGTCCATCCCAACTATGCTACTATCAAACCAATGTGCTAGCTACTGTCCATCCCAACTATGCTACTATCAAACCAATGTGCTAGCTACTGTCCATCCCAACTATGCTATCAAACGTACGTGCTAGCTACTGTCCATCCCAACTATGCTACTATCAAACCAATGTGCTAGCTACTGTCCATCCCAACTATGCTACTATCAAACCAATGTGCTAGCTACTGTCCATCCCAACTATGCTACTATCAAACCAATGTGCTAGCTACTGTCCATCCCAACTATGCTACTATGAAACCAATGTGCTAGCTACTGTACATCCCAACTATGCTACTATCAAACCAATGTGCTAGCTACTGTCCATCCCAACTATGCTACTATCAAACCAATGTGCTAGCTACTGTCCATCCCAACTATGATATCAAACCTTTGTGCTAGCTACTGTCCATCCCAACTATGCTACTATCAAACCAATGTGCTAGCTACTGTCCATCCCAACTATGCTACTATCAAACAATGTGCTAGCAACTGTCCATCCCAACTATGCTACTATCATACCAATGTGCTAGCTACTGTCCATCCCAACTATGCTACTATCAAACCAATGTGCTAGCTACTGTCCATCCCAACTATGCTACTATCAAACCAATGTGCTAGCTACTGTCCATCCCAACTATGCTATCAAACCTTTGTGCTAGCTACTGTCCATCACAACTATGCTACTATCAAACCAATGTGCTAGCTACTGTCCATCCCAACTATGCTACTATCAAACCAATGTGCTAGCTACTGTCCATCCCAACTATGCTATCAAACCTTTGTGCTAGCTACTATCCATCCCAACTATGCTACTATCAAACCAATGTGCTAGGTACTGTCCATCCCAACTATGCTATCAAACCTTTGTGCTAGCTACTGTCCATCCCAACTATGCTACTATCAAACCAATGTGCTAGCTACTGTCCATCACAACTATGCTACTATCAAACCAATGTGCTAGCTAATGTCCATCCCAACTATGCTACTATCAAACAATGTGCTAGCAACTGTCCATCCCAACTATGCTACTATCATACCAATGTGCTAGCTACTGTCCATCCCAACTATGCTACTATCAAACCAATGTGCTAGCTACTGTCCATCCCAACTATGCTACTATCAAACCAATGTGCTAGCTACTGTCCATCCCAACTATGCTATCAAATGTATGTGCTAGCTACTGTCCATCCCAACTATGCTACTATCAAACCAATGTGCTAGCTACTGTCCATCCCAACTATGCTACTATGAAACCAATGTGCTAGCTACTGTACATCCCAACTATGCTACTATCAAACCAATGTGCTAGCTACTGTCCATCCCAACTATGCTACTATCAAACCAATGTGCTAGCTACTGTCCATCCCAACTATGCTACTATCAAACCAATGTGCTAGCTACTGTCCATCCCAACTATGCTACTATCAAACCAATGTGCTAGCTACTGTCCATCCCAACTATGCTACTATCAAACCAATGTGCTAGCTACTGTCCATCCCAACTATGCTATCAAACCTTTGTGCTAGCTACTGTCCATCCTAACTATGCTACTATCAAACCAATGTGCTAGCTACTGTCCATCACAACTATGCTACTATCAAACCAATGTGCTAGCTAATGTCCATCCCAACTATGCTACTATCAAACAATGTGCTAGCAACTGTCCATCCCAACTATGCGACTATCATACCAATGTGCTAGCTACTGTCCATCCCAACTATGCTACTATCAAACCAATGTGCTAGCTACTGTCCATCCCAACTATGCTACTATCAAACCAATGTGCTAGCTACTGTCCATCCCAACTATGCTATCAAACCTTTGTGCTAGCTACTATCCATCCCAACTATGCTACTATCAAACCAATGTGCTAGCTACTGTCCATCCCAACTATGCTATCAAACCTTTGTGCTAGCTACTGTCCATCCCAACTATGCTACTATCAAACCAATGTGCTAGCTACTGTCCATCCCAACTATGCAACTATCAAACCAATGTGCTAGCTAATGTCCATCCCAACTATGCTACTATCAAACCAATGTGCTAGCTACTGTCCATCCCAACTATGCTACTATCAAACCAATGTGCTAGCTACTGTCCATCCCAACTATGCTACTATCAAACCAATGTGCTAGCTACTGTCCATCCCAACTATGCTACTATCAAACCAATGTGCTAGCTACTGTCCATCCCAACTATGCTACTATCAAACCAATGTGCTAGCTACTGTCCATCCCAACTATGCTACTATCAAACCAATGTGCTAGCTACTGTCCATCACAACTATGCTACTATCAAACCAATGTGCTAGCTACTGTCCATCCCAACTATGCTACTATCAAACCAATGTGCTAGCTACTGTCCATCACAACTATGCTATCAAACCTTTGTGCTAGCAACTATCCATCCCAACTATGCTACTATCAAACCAATGTGCTAGCTACTGTCCATCCCAACTATGCTATCAAACCTTTGTGCTAGCTACTGTCCATCCCAACTATGCTACTATCAAACCAATGTGCTAGCTACTGTCCATCACAACTATGCTACTATCAAACCAATGTGCTAGCTAATGTCCATCCCAACTATGCTACTATCAAACAATGTGCTAGCAACTGTCCATCCCAACTATGCTACTATCATACCAATGTGCTAGCTACTGTCCATCCCAACTATGCTACTATCAAACCAATGTGCTAGCTAATGTCCATCCCAACTATGCTACTATCAAACAATGTGCTAGCAACTGTCCATCCCAACTATGCTACTATCATACCAATGTGCTAGCTACTGTCCATCCCAACTATGCTACTATCAAACCAATGTGCTAGCTACTGTCCATCCCAACTATGCTACTATCAAACCAATGTGCTAGCTACTGTCCATCCCAACTATGCTATCAAACGTATGTGCTAGCTACTGTCCATCCCAACTATGCTACTATCAAACCAATGTGCTAGCTACTGTCCATCCCAACTATGCTACTATCAAACCAATGTGCTAGCTACTGTCCATCCCAACTATGCTACTATCAAACCAATGTGCTAGCTACTGTCCATCCCAACTATTCTACTATCAAACCAATGTGCTAGCTACTGTCCATCCCAACTATGCTACTATCAAACCAATGTGCTAGCTACTGTCCATCCCAACTATGCTACTATCAAACCAATGTGCTAGCTACTGTCCATCCCAACTATGCTACTATCAAACCAATGTGCTAGCTACTGTCCATCCCAACTATGCTACTATCAAACCAATGTGCTAGCTACTGTCCATCCCAACTATGCTACTATCAAACCAATGTGCTAGCTAATGTCCATCCCAACTATGCTACTATCAAACCAATGTGCTAGCTACTGTCCATTCCAACTATGCTACTATCAAACCAATGTGCTAGCTACTGTCCATCCCAACTATGCTACTATCAAACCAATGTGCTAGCTACTGTCCATCCCAACTATGCTACTATCAAACCAATGTGCTAGCTACTGTCCATCCCAAATATGCTACTATCAAACCAATGTGCTAGCTACTGTCCATCCCAACTATGCTACTATCAAACCAATGTGCTAGCTACTGTCCATCCCAACTATGCTATCAAACCTTTGTGCTAGCTACTATCCATCCCAACTATGCTACTATCAAACCAATGTGCTAGCTACTGTCCATCCCAACTATGCTATCAAACCTTTGTGCTAGCTACTGTCCATCACAACTATGCTACTATCAAACCAATGTGCTAGCTACTGTCCATCACAACTATGCTACTATCAAACCAATGTGCTAGCTAATGTCCATCCCAACTATGCTACTATCAAACAATGTGCTAGCAACTGTCCATCCCAACTATGCTACTATCATACCAATGTGCTAGCTACTGTCCATCCCAACTATGCTACTATCAAACCAATGTGCTAGCTACTGTCCATCCCAACTATGCTACTATCAAACCAATGTGCTAGCTACTGTCCATCCCAACTATGCTATCAAACGTACGTGCTAGCTACTGTCCATCCCAACTATGCTACTATCAAACCAATGTGCTAGCTACTGTCCATCCCAACTATGCTACTATCAAACCAATGTGCTAGCTACTGTCCATCCCAACTATGCTACTATCAAACCAATGTGCTAGCTACTGTCCATCCCAACTATGCTACTATGAAACCAATGTGCTAGCTACTGTACATCCCAACTATGCTACTATCAAACCAATGTGCTAGCTACTGTCCATCCCAACTATGCTACTATCAAACCAATGTGCTAGCTACTGTCCATCCCAACTATGATATCAAACCTTTGTGCTAGCTACTGTCCATCCCAACTATGCTACTATCAAACCAATGTGCTAGCTACTGTCCATCCCAACTATGCTACTATCAAACAATGTGCTAGCAACTGTCCATCCCAACTATGCTACTATCATACCAATGTGCTAGCTACTGTCCATCCCAACTATGCTACTATCAAACCAATGTGCTAGCTACTGTCCATCCCAACTATGCTACTATCAAACCAATGTGCTAGCTACTGTCCATCCCAACTATGCTATCAAACCTTTGTGCTAGCTACTATCCATCCCAACTATGCTACTATCAAACCAATGTGCTAGCTACTGTCCATCCCAACTATGCTATCAAACCTTTGTGCTAGCTACTGTCCATCCCAACTATGCTACTATCAAACCAATGTGCTAGCTACTGTCCATCCCAACTATGCAACTATCAAACCAATGTGCTAGCTAATGTCCATCCCAACTATGCTACTATCAAACCAATGTGCTAGCTACTGTCCATCCCAACTATGCTACTATCAAACAATGTGCTAGCAACTGTCCATCCCAACTATGCTACTATCATACCAATGTGCTAGCTACTGTCCATCCCAACTATGCTACTATCAAACCAATGTGCTAGCTACTGTCCATCCCAACTATGCTACTATCAAACCAATGTGCTAGCTACTGTCCATCCCAACTATGCTATCAAACCTTTGTGCTAGCTACTATCCATCCCAACTATGCTACTATCAAACCAATGTGCTAGCTACTGTCCATCCCAACTATGCTATCAAACCTTTGTGCTAGCTACTGTCCATCCCAACTATGCTACTATCAAACCAATGTGCTAGCTACTGTCCATCCCAACTATGCAACTATCAAACCAATGTGCTAGCTAATGTCCATCCCAACTATGCTACTATCAAACCAATGTGCTAGCTACTGTACATCCCAACTATGCTACTATCAAACCAATGTGCTAGCTACTGTCCATCCCAACTATGCTACTATCAAACCAATGTGCTAGCTACTGTCCATCACAACTATGCTACTATCAAACCAATGTGCTAGCTACTGTCCATCCCAACTATGCTACTATCAAACCAATGTGCTAGCTACTGTCCATCACAACTATGCTACTATCAAACCAATGTGCTAGCTACTGTCCATCCCAACTATGCTACTATCAAACCAATGTGCTAGCTACTGTCCATCCCAACTATGCTATCAAACCTTTGTGCTAGCTACTATCCATCCCAACTATGCTACTATCAAACCAATGTGCTAGCTACTGTCCATCCCAACTATGCTATCAAACCTTTGTGCTAGCTACTGTCCATCCCAACTATGCTACTATCAAACCAATGTGCTAGCTACTGTCCATCACAACTATGCTACTATCAAACCAATGTGCTAGCTACTGTCCATCCCAACTATGCTACTATCAAACCAATGTGCTAGCTACTGTCCATCCCAACTATGCTACTATCAAACCTTTGTGCTAGCTACTGTCCATCCCAACTATGCTACTATCAAACCAATGTGCTAGCTACTGTCCATCCCAACTATGCAACTATCAAACCAATGTGCTAGCTAATGTCCATCCCAACTATGCTACTATCAAACCAATGTGCTAGCTACTGTACATCCCAACTATGCTACTATCAAACCAATGTGCTAGCTACTGTCCATCCCAACTATGCTACTATCAAACCAATGTGCTAGCTACTGTCCATCACAACTATGCTACTATCAAACCAATGTGCTAGCTACTGTCCATCCCAACTATGCTACTATCAAACCAATGTGCTAGCTACTGTCCATCACAACTATGCTACTATCAAACCAATGTGCTAGCTACTGTCCATCCCAACTATGCTACTATCAAACCAATGTGCTAGCTACTGTCCATCCCAACTATGCTATCAAACCTTTGTGCTAGCTACTATCCATCCCAACTATGCTACTATCAAACCAATGTGCTAGCTACTGTCCATCCCAACTATGCTATCAAACCTTTGTGCTAGCTACTGTCCATCCCAACTATGCTACTATCAAACCAATGTGCTAGCTACTGTCCATCACAACTATGCTACTATCAAACCAATGTGCTAGCTAATGTCCATCCCAACTATGCTACTATCAAACAATGTGCTAGCAACTGTCCATCCCAACTATGCTACTATCATACCAATGTGCTAGCTACTGTCCATCCCAACTATGCTACTATCAAACCAATGTGCTAGCTACTGTCCATCCCAACTATGCTATCAAACGTATGTGCTAGCTACTGTCCATCCCAACTATGCTACTATCAAACCAATGTGCTAGCTACTGTCCATCCCAACTATGCTACTATCAAACCAATGTGCTAGCTACTGTCCATCCCAACTATGCTACTATCAAACCAATGTGCTAGCTACTGTCCATCCCAACTATGCTACTATCAAACCAATGTGCTAGCTAATGTCCATCCCAACTATGCTACTATCAAACCAATGTGCTAGCTACTGTCCATCCCAACTATGCTACTATCAAACCAATGTGCTAGCTACTGTCCATCCCAACTATGCTACTATCAAACCAATGTGCTAGCTACTGTCCATCCCAACTATGCTACTATGAAACCAATGTGCTAGCTACTGTACATCCCAACTATGCTACTATCAAACCAATGTGCTAGCTACTGTCCATCCCAACTATGCTACTATCAAACCAATGTGCTAGCTACTGTCCATCCCAACTATGCTACTATCAAACCAATGTGCTAGCTACTGTCCATCCCAACTATGCTACTATCAAACCAATGTGCTAGCTACTGTCCATCCCAACTATGCTACTATCAAACCAATGTGCTAGCTACTGTCCATCCCAACTATGCTACTATCAAACCAATGTGCTAGCTAATGTCCATCCCAACTATGCTACTATCAAACCAATGTGCTAGCTACTGTCCATCCCAACTATGCTACTATCAAACCAATGTGCTAGCTACTGTCCATCCCAACTATGCTATCAAACCTTTGTGCTAGCTACTATCCATCCCAACTATGCTACTATCAAACCAATGTGCTAGCTACTGTCCATCCCAACTATGCTATCAAACCTTTGTGCTAGCTACTGTCCATCCCAACTATGCTACTATCAAACCAATTGGCTAGCTACTGTCCATCACAACTATGCTACTATCAAACCAATGTGCTAGCTAATGTCCATCCCAACTATGCTACTATCAAACAATGTGCTAGCAACTGTCCATCCCAACTATGCTACTATCATACCAATGTGCTAGCTACTGTCCATCCCAACTATGCTACTATCAAACCAATGTGCTAGCTACTGTCCATCCCAACTATGCTACTATCAAACCAATGTGCTAGCTACTGTCCATCCCAACTATGCTATCAAACGTATGTGCTAGCTACTGTCCATCCCAACTATGCTACTATCAAACCAATGTGCTAGCTACTGTCCATCCCAACTATGCTACTATCAAACCAATGTGCTAGCTACTGTCCATCCCAACTATGCTACTATCAAACCAATGTGCTAGCTACTGTCCATCCCAACTATGCTACTATGAAACCAATGTGCTAGCTACTGTACATCCCAACTATGCTACTATCAAACCAATGTGCTAGCTACTGTCCATCCCAACTATGCTACTATGAAACCAATGTGCTAGCTACTGTCCATCCCAACTATACTACTATGAAACCAATGTGCTAGCTACTGTCCATCCCAACTATGCTACTATCAAACCAATGTGCTAGCTACTGTCCATCCCAACTATGCTACTATCAAACCAATGTGCTAGCTACTATCCATCCCAACTATGCTTCTATCAAACCAATGTGCTAGCTACTGTCCATCCCAACTATGCTATCAAACCTATGTGCTAGCTACTGTCCATCCCAACTATGCTACTATCAAACCAATGTGCTAGCTATTGTCCATCACAACTATGCTACTATCAAACCAATGTGCTAACTACTGTCCATCCCAACTATGCTACTATCAAACAATGTGCTAGCAACTGTCCATCCCAACTATGCTACTATCATACCAATGTGCTAGCTACTGTCCATCCCAACTATGCTACTATCAAACCAATGTGCTAGCTTCTGTCCATCCCAACTATGCTACTATCAAACCAATGTGCTAGCTACTGTCCATCCCAACTATGCTACTATGAAACCAATGTGCTAGCTACTGTACATCCCAACTATGCTACTATCAAACCAATGTGCTAGCTACTGTCCATCCCAACTATGCTACTATCAAACCAATGTGCTAGCTACTGTCCATCCCAACTATGCTACTATCAAACCAATGTGCTAGCTACTGTCCATCCCAACTATGCTACTATCAAACCAATGTGCTAGCTACTGTCCATCCCAACTATGCTACTATCAAACCAATGTGCTAGCTAATGTCCATCACAACTATGCTACTATCAAACCAATGTGCTAGCTACTGTACATCCCAACTATGCTACTATCAAACCAATGTGCTAGCTACTGTCCATCCCAACTATGCTACTATCAAACCAATGTGCTAGCTACTGTCCATCCCAACTATGCTACTATCAAACCAATGTGCTAGCTAATGTCCATCACAACTATGCTACTATCAAACCAATGTGCTAGCTACTGTACATCCCAACTATGCTACTATCAAACCAATGTGCTAGCTACTGTCCATCCCAACTATGCTACTATCAAACCAATGTGCTAGCTACTGTCCATCCCAACTATGCTACTATCAAACCAATGTGCTAGCTACTGTCCATCCCAACTATGCTACTATCAAACCAATGTGCTAGCTAATGTCCATCACAACTATGCTACTATCAAACCAATGTGCTAGCTACTGTCCATCCCAACTATGCTACTATCAAACCAATGTGCTAGCTAATGTCCATCACAACTATGCTACTATCAAACCAATGTGCTAGCTACTGTCCATCCCAACTATGCTACTATCAAACCAATGTGCTAGCTACTGTCCATCCCAACTATGCTACTATCAAACCAATGTGCTAGCTACTGTCCATCCCAACTATGCTACTATCAAACCAATGTGCTAGCTAATGTCCATCACAACTATGCTACTATCAAACCAATGTGCTAGCTACTGTACATCCCAACTATGCTACTATCAAACCAATGTGCTAGCTACTGTCCATCCCAACTATGCTACTATCAAACCAATGTGCTAGCTACTGTCCATCCCAACTATGCTACTATCAAACCAATGTGCTAGCTACTGTCCATCCCAACTATGCTACTATCAAACCAATGTGCTAGCTACTGTCCATCACAACTATGCTACTATCAAACCAATGTGCTAGCTAATGTCCATCCCAACTATGCTACTATCAAACCAATGTGCTAGCTACTGTCCATCCCAACTATGCTATCAAACCTTTGTGCTAGCTACTATCCATCCCAACTATGCTACTATCAAACCAATGTGCTAGCTACTGTCCATCCCAACTATGCTATCAAACCTTTGTGCTAGCTACTGTCCATCCCAACTATGCTACTATCAAACCAATGTGCTAGCTACTGTCCATCACAACTATGCTACTATCAAACCAATGTGCTAGCTAATGTCCATCCCAACTATGCTACTATCAAACAATGTGCTAGCAACTGTCCATCCCAACTATGCTACTATCATACCAATGTGCTAGCTACTGTCCATCCCAACTATGCTACTATCAAACCAATGTGCTAGCTACTGTCCATCCCAACTATGCTACTATCAAACCAATGTGCTAGCTACTGTCCATCCCAACTATGCTATCAAACCTTTGTGCTAGCTACTGTCCATCCCAACTATGCTACTATCAAACCAATGTGCTAGCTACTGTCCATCACAACTATGCTACTATCAAACCAATGTGCTAGCTAATGTCCATCCCAACTATGCTACTATCAAACAATGTGCTAGCAACTGTCCATCCCAACTATGCTACTATCATACCAATGTGCTAGCTACTGTCCATCCCAACTATGCTACTATCAAACCAATGTGCTAGCTAATGTCCATCCCAACTATGCTACTATCAAACAATGTGCTAGCAACTGTCCATCCCAACTATGCTACTATCATACCAATGTGCTAGCTACTGTCCATCCCAACTATGCTACTATCAAACCAATGTGCTAGCTACTGTCCATCCCAACTATGCTACTATCAAACCAATGTGCTAGCTACTGTCCATCCCAACTATGCTATCAAACGTATGTGCTAGCTACTGTCCATCCCAACTATGCTACTATCAAACCAATGTGCTAGCTACTGTCCATCCCAACTATGCTACTATCAAACCAATGTGCTAGCTACTGTCCATCCCAACTATGCTACTATCAAACCAATGTGCTAGCTACTGTCCATCCCAACTATTCTACTATCAAACCAATGTGCTAGCTACTGTCCATCCCAACTATGCTACTATCAAACCAATGTGCTAGCTACTGTCCATCCCAACTATGCTACTATCAAACCAATGTGCTAGCTACTGTCCATCCCAACTATGCTACTATCAAACCAATGTGCTAGCTACTGTCCATCCCAACTATGCTACTATCAAACCAATGTGCTAGCTACTGTCCATCCCAACTATGCTACTATCAAACCAATGTGCTAGCTAATGTCCATCCCAACTATGCTACTATCAAACCAATGTGCTAGCTACTGTCCATTCCAACTATGCTACTATCAAACCAATGTGCTAGCTACTGTCCATCCCAACTATGCTACTATCAAACCAATGTGCTAGCTACTGTCCATCCCAACTATGCTACTATCAAACCAATGTGCTAGCTACTGTCCATCCCAAATATGCTACTATCAAACCAATGTGCTAGCTACTGTCCATCCCAACTATGCTACTATCAAACCAATGTGCTAGCTACTGTCCATCCCAACTATGCTATCAAACCTTTGTGCTAGCTACTATCCATCCCAACTATGCTACTATCAAACCAATGTGCTAGCTACTGTCCATCCCAACTATGCTATCAAACCTTTGTGCTAGCTACTGTCCATCACAACTATGCTACTATCAAACCAATGTGCTAGCTACTGTCCATCACAACTATGCTACTATCAAACCAATGTGCTAGCTAATGTCCATCCCAACTATGCTACTATCAAACAATGTGCTAGCAACTGTCCATCCCAACTATGCTACTATCATACCAATGTGCTAGCTACTGTCCATCCCAACTATGCTACTATCAAACCAATGTGCTAGCTACTGTCCATCCCAACTATGCTACTATCAAACCAATGTGCTAGCTACTGTCCATCCCAACTATGCTATCAAACGTACGTGCTAGCTACTGTCCATCCCAACTATGCTACTATCAAACCAATGTGCTAGCTACTGTCCATCCCAACTATGCTACTATCAAACCAATGTGCTAGCTACTGTCCATCCCAACTATGCTACTATCAAACCAATGTGCTAGCTACTGTCCATCCCAACTATGCTACTATGAAACCAATGTGCTAGCTACTGTACATCCCAACTATGCTACTATCAAACCAATGTGCTAGCTACTGTCCATCCCAACTATGCTACTATCAAACCAATGTGCTAGCTACTGTCCATCCCAACTATGATATCAAACCTTTGTGCTAGCTACTGTCCATCCCAACTATGCTACTATCAAACCAATGTGCTAGCTACTGTCCATCCCAACTATGCTACTATCAAACAATGTGCTAGCAACTGTCCATCCCAACTATGCTACTATCATACCAATGTGCTAGCTACTGTCCATCCCAACTATGCTACTATCAAACCAATGTGCTAGCTACTGTCCATCCCAACTATGCTACTATCAAACCAATGTGCTAGCTACTGTCCATCCCAACTATGCTATCAAACCTTTGTGCTAGCTACTATCCATCCCAACTATGCTACTATCAAACCAATGTGCTAGCTACTGTCCATCCCAACTATGCTATCAAACCTTTGTGCTAGCTACTGTCCATCCCAACTATGCTACTATCAAACCAATGTGCTAGCTACTGTCCATCCCAACTATGCAACTATCAAACCAATGTGCTAGCTAATGTCCATCCCAACTATGCTACTATCAAACCAATGTGCTAGCTACTGTCCATCCCAACTATGCTACTATCAAACAATGTGCTAGCAACTGTCCATCCCAACTATGCTACTATCATACCAATGTGCTAGCTACTGTCCATCCCAACTATGCTACTATCAAACCAATGTGCTAGCTACTGTCCATCCCAACTATGCTACTATCAAACCAATGTGCTAGCTACTGTCCATCCCAACTATGCTATCAAACCTTTGTGCTAGCTACTATCCATCCCAACTATGCTACTATCAAACCAATGTGCTAGCTACTGTCCATCCCAACTATGCTATCAAACCTTTGTGCTAGCTACTGTCCATCCCAACTATGCTACTATCAAACCAATGTGCTAGCTACTGTCCATCCCAACTATGCAACTATCAAACCAATGTGCTAGCTAATGTCCATCCCAACTATGCTACTATCAAACCAATGTGCTAGCTACTGTACATCCCAACTATGCTACTATCAAACCAATGTGCTAGCTACTGTCCATCCCAACTATGCTACTATCAAACCAATGTGCTAGCTACTGTCCATCACAACTATGCTACTATCAAACCAATGTGCTAGCTACTGTCCATCCCAACTATGCTACTATCAAACCAATGTGCTAGCTACTGTCCATCACAACTATGCTACTATCAAACCAATGTGCTAGCTACTGTCCATCCCAACTATGCTACTATCAAACCAATGTGCTAGCTACTGTCCATCCCAACTATGCTATCAAACCTTTGTGCTAGCTACTATCCATCCCAACTATGCTACTATCAAACCAATGTGCTAGCTACTGTCCATCCCAACTATGCTATCAAACCTTTGTGCTAGCTACTGTCCATCCCAACTATGCTACTATCAAACCAATGTGCTAGCTACTGTCCATCACAACTATGCTACTATCAAACCAATGTGCTAGCTACTGTCCATCCCAACTATGCTACTATCAAACCAATGTGCTAGCTACTGTCCATCCCAACTATGCTACTATCAAACCTTTGTGCTAGCTACTGTCCATCCCAACTATGCTACTATCAAACCAATGTGCTAGCTACTGTCCATCCCAACTATGCAACTATCAAACCAATGTGCTAGCTAATGTCCATCCCAACTATGCTACTATCAAACCAATGTGCTAGCTACTGTACATCCCAACTATGCTACTATCAAACCAATGTGCTAGCTACTGTCCATCCCAACTATGCTACTATCAAACCAATGTGCTAGCTACTGTCCATCACAACTATGCTACTATCAAACCAATGTGCTAGCTACTGTCCATCCCAACTATGCTACTATCAAACCAATGTGCTAGCTACTGTCCATCACAACTATGCTACTATCAAACCAATGTGCTAGCTACTGTCCATCCCAACTATGCTACTATCAAACCAATGTGCTAGCTACTGTCCATCCCAACTATGCTATCAAACCTTTGTGCTAGCTACTATCCATCCCAACTATGCTACTATCAAACCAATGTGCTAGCTACTGTCCATCCCAACTATGCTATCAAACCTTTGTGCTAGCTACTGTCCATCCCAACTATGCTACTATCAAACCAATGTGCTAGCTACTGTCCATCACAACTATGCTACTATCAAACCAATGTGCTAGCTAATGTCCATCCCAACTATGCTACTATCAAACAATGTGCTAGCAACTGTCCATCCCAACTATGCTACTATCATACCAATGTGCTAGCTACTGTCCATCCCAACTATGCTACTATCAAACCAATGTGCTAGCTACTGTCCATCCCAACTATGCTATCAAACGTATGTGCTAGCTACTGTCCATCCCAACTATGCTACTATCAAACCAATGTGCTAGCTACTGTCCATCCCAACTATGCTACTATCAAACCAATGTGCTAGCTACTGTCCATCCCAACTATGCTACTATCAAACCAATGTGCTAGCTACTGTCCATCCCAACTATGCTACTATCAAACCAATGTGCTAGCTAATGTCCATCCCAACTATGCTACTATCAAACCAATGTGCTAGCTACTGTCCATCCCAACTATGCTACTATCAAACCAATGTGCTAGCTACTGTCCATCCCAACTATGCTACTATCAAACCAATGTGCTAGCTACTGTCCATCCCAACTATGCTACTATGAAACCAATGTGCTAGCTACTGTACATCCCAACTATGCTACTATCAAACCAATGTGCTAGCTACTGTCCATCCCAACTATGCTACTATCAAACCAATGTGCTAGCTACTGTCCATCCCAACTATGCTACTATCAAACCAATGTGCTAGCTACTGTCCATCCCAACTATGCTACTATCAAACCAATGTGCTAGCTACTGTCCATCCCAACTATGCTACTATCAAACCAATGTGCTAGCTACTGTCCATCCCAACTATGCTACTATCAAACCAATGTGCTAGCTAATGTCCATCCCAACTATGCTACTATCAAACCAATGTGCTAGCTACTGTCCATCCCAACTATGCTACTATCAAACCAATGTGCTAGCTACTGTCCATCCCAACTATGCTATCAAACCTTTGTGCTAGCTACTATCCATCCCAACTATGCTACTATCAAACCAATGTGCTAGCTACTGTCCATCCCAACTATGCTATCAAACCTTTGTGCTAGCTACTGTCCATCCCAACTATGCTACTATCAAACCAATTGGCTAGCTACTGTCCATCACAACTATGCTACTATCAAACCAATGTGCTAGCTAATGTCCATCCCAACTATGCTACTATCAAACAATGTGCTAGCAACTGTCCATCCCAACTATGCTACTATCATACCAATGTGCTAGCTACTGTCCATCCCAACTATGCTACTATCAAACCAATGTGCTAGCTACTGTCCATCCCAACTATGCTACTATCAAACCAATGTGCTAGCTACTGTCCATCCCAACTATGCTATCAAACGTATGTGCTAGCTACTGTCCATCCCAACTATGCTACTATCAAACCAATGTGCTAGCTACTGTCCATCCCAACTATGCTACTATCAAACCAATGTGCTAGCTACTGTCCATCCCAACTATGCTACTATCAAACCAATGTGCTAGCTACTGTCCATCCCAACTATGCTACTATGAAACCAATGTGCTAGCTACTGTACATCCCAACTATGCTACTATCAAACCAATGTGCTAGCTACTGTCCATCCCAACTATGCTACTATGAAACCAATGTGCTAGCTACTGTCCATCCCAACTATACTACTATGAAACCAATGTGCTAGCTACTGTCCATCCCAACTATGCTACTATCAAACCAATGTGCTAGCTACTGTCCATCCCAACTATGCTACTATCAAACCAATGTGCTAGCTACTATCCATCCCAACTATGCTTCTATCAAACCAATGTGCTAGCTACTGTCCATCCCAACTATGCTATCAAACCTATGTGCTAGCTACTGTCCATCCCAACTATGCTACTATCAAACCAATGTGCTAGCTATTGTCCATCACAACTATGCTACTATCAAACCAATGTGCTAACTACTGTCCATCCCAACTATGCTACTATCAAACAATGTGCTAGCAACTGTCCATCCCAACTATGCTACTATCATACCAATGTGCTAGCTACTGTCCATCCCAACTATGCTACTATCAAACCAATGTGCTAGCTTCTGTCCATCCCAACTATGCTACTATCAAACCAATGTGCTAGCTACTGTCCATCCCAACTATGCTACTATGAAACCAATGTGCTAGCTACTGTACATCCCAACTATGCTACTATCAAACCAATGTGCTAGCTACTGTCCATCCCAACTATGCTACTATCAAACCAATGTGCTAGCTACTGTCCATCCCAACTATGCTACTATCAAACCAATGTGCTAGCTACTGTCCATCCCAACTATGCTACTATCAAACCAATGTGCTAGCTACTGTCCATCCCAACTATGCTACTATCAAACCAATGTGCTAGCTAATGTCCATCACAACTATGCTACTATCAAACCAATGTGCTAGCTACTGTACATCCCAACTATGCTACTATCAAACCAATGTGCTAGCTACTGTCCATCCCAACTATGCTACTATCAAACCAATGTGCTAGCTACTGTCCATCCCAACTATGCTACTATCAAACCAATGTGCTAGCTAATGTCCATCACAACTATGCTACTATCAAACCAATGTGCTAGCTACTGTACATCCCAACTATGCTACTATCAAACCAATGTGCTAGCTACTGTCCATCCCAACTATGCTACTATCAAACCAATGTGCTAGCTACTGTCCATCCCAACTATGCTACTATCAAACCAATGTGCTAGCTACTGTCCATCCCAACTATGCTACTATCAAACCAATGTGCTAGCTAATGTCCATCACAACTATGCTACTATCAAACCAATGTGCTAGCTACTGTCCATCCCAACTATGCTACTATCAAACCAATGTGCTAGCTAATGTCCATCACAACTATGCTACTATCAAACCAATGTGCTAGCTACTGTCCATCCCAACTATGCTACTATCAAACCAATGTGCTAGCTACTGTCCATCCCAACTATGCTACTATCAAACCAATGTGCTAGCTACTGTCCATCCCAACTATGCTACTATCAAACCAATGTGCTAGCTAATGTCCATCACAACTATGCTACTATCAAACCAATGTGCTAGCTACTGTACATCCCAACTATGCTACTATCAAACCAATGTGCTAGCTACTGTCCATCCCAACTATGCTACTATCAAACCAATGTGCTAGCTACTGTCCATCCCAACTATGCTACTATCAAACCAATGTGCTAGCTACTGTCCATCCCAACTATGCTACTATCAAACCAATGTGCTAGCTACTGTCCATCACAACTATGCTACTATCAAACCAATGTGCTAGCTAATGTCCATCCCAACTATGCTATCAAACCAATGTGCTAGCTACTGTCCATCCCAACTATGCTATCAAACCTTTGTGCTAGCTACTATCCATCCCAACTATGCTACTATCAAACCAATGTGCTAGCTACTGTCCATCCCAACTATGCTATCAAACCTTTGTGCTAGCTACTGTCCATCCCAACTATGCTACTATCAAACCAATGTGCTAGCTACTGTCCATCACAACTATGCTACTATCAAACCAATGTGCTAGCTAATGTCCATCCCAACTATGCTACTATCAAACAATGTGCTAGCAACTGTCCATCCCAACTATGCTACTATCATACCAATGTGCTAGCTACTGTCCATCCCAACTATGCTACTATCAAACCAATGTGCTAGCTACTGTCCATCCCAACTATGCTACTATCAAACCAATGTGCTAGCTACTGTCCATCCCAACTATGCTATCAAACCTTTGTGCTAGCTACTATCCATCCCAACTATGCTACTATCAAACCAATGTGCTAGCTACTGTCCATCCCAACTATGCTATCAAACCTTTGTGCTAGCTACTGTCCATCCCAACTATGCTACTATCAAACCAATGTGCTAGCTACTGTCCATCCCAACTATGCTACTATCAAACCAATG
Organism: Borostomias antarcticus; assembly: GCF_949987555.1. Lineage (NCBI taxonomy): Eukaryota > Metazoa > Chordata > Actinopteri > Stomiiformes > Stomiidae > Borostomias > Borostomias antarcticus. The sequence continues at coordinate 1,964,169 of NW_028176195.1, forward strand.
TGCTAGCTAATGTCCATCCCAACTATGCTACTATCAAACCAATGTGCTAGCTACTGTACATCCCAACTATGCTACTATCAAACCAATGTGCTAGCTACTGTCCATCCCAACTATGCTACTATCAAACCAATGTGCTAGCTACTGTACATCCCAACTATGCTACTATCAAACCAATGTGCTAGCTACTGTCCATCCCAACTATGCTACTATCAAACCAATGTGCTAGCTACTGTCCATCCCAACTATGCTACTATCAAACCAATGTGCTAGCTACTGTCCATCACAACTATGCTACTATCAAACCAATGTGCTAGCTACTGTCCATCCCAACTATGCTACTATCAAACCAATGTGCTAGCTACTGTCCATCACAACTATGCTATCAAACCTTTGTGCTAGCTACTATCCATCCCAACTATGCTACTATCAAACCAATGTGCTAGCTACTGTCCATCCCAACTATGCTATCAAACCTTTGTGCTAGCTACTGTCCATCCCAACTATGCTACTATCAAACCAATGTGCTAGCTACTGTCCATCACAACTATGCTTCTATCAAACCAATGTGCTAGCTAATGTCCATCCCAACTATGCTACTATCAAACGAATGTGCTAGCTACTGTCCATCCCAACTATGCTACTATCAAACCAATGTGCTAGCTAATGTCCATCCCAACTATGCTACTATCAAACAATGTGCTAGCAACTGTCCATCCCAACTCTGCTACTATCAAACCAATGTGCTAGCTACTGTCCATCCCAACTATGCTATCAAACGTATGTGCTAGCTACTGTCCATCCCAACTATGCTACTATCAAACCAATGTGCTAGCTACTGTCCATCCCAACTATGCTATCAAACCTTTGTGCTAGCTACTATACATCCCAACTATGCTACTATCAAACCAATGTGCTAGCTACTGTCCACCCCAACTATGCTATCAAACCTTTGTGCTAGCTACTGTCCATCCCAACTATGCTACTATCAAACCAATGTGCTAGCTACTGTCCATCCCAACTATGCTACTATCAAACAATGTGCTAGCAACTGTCCATCCCAACTATGCTACTATCATACCAATGTGCTAGCTACTGTCCATCCCAACTATGCTACTATCAAACCAATGTGCTAGCTACTGTCCATCCCAACTATGCTACTATCAAACCAATGTGCTAGCTACTGTCCATCCCAACTATGCTATCAAACGTATGTGCTAGCTACTGTCCATCCCAACTATGCTACTATCAAACCAATGTGCTAGCTACTGTCCATCCCAACTATGCTACTATCAAACCAATGTGCTAGCTACTGTCCATCCCAACTATGCTACTATCAAACCAATGTGCTAGCTACTGTCCATCCCAACTATGCTACTATGAAACCAATGTGCTAGCTACTGTACATCCCAACTATGCTACTATCAAACCAATGTGCTAGCTACTGTCCATCCCAACTATGCTACTATCAAACCAATGTGCTAGCTACTGTCCATCCCAACTATGCTACTATCAAACCAATGTGCTAGCTACTGTACATCCCAACTATGCTACTATCAAACCAATGTGCTAGCTACTGTCCATCCCAACTATGCTATCAAACCAATGTGCTAGCTACTGTCCATCCCAACTATGCTACTATCAAACCAATGTGCTAGCTACTGTCCATCCCAACTATGCTACTATCAAACCAATGTGCTAGCTACTGTCCATCCCAACTATGCTACTATCAAACCAATGTGCTAGCTACTGTCCATCCCAACTATGCTACTATCAAACCAATGTGCTAGCTACTGTCCATCCCAACTATGCTATCAAACCTTTGTGCTAGCTACTGTCCATCCCAACTATGCTACTATCAAACCAATGTGCTAGCTACTGTCCATCACAACTATGCTACTATCAAACCAATGTGCTAGCTAATGTCCATCCCAACTATGCTACTATCAAACAATGTGCTAGCAACTGTCCATCCCAACTATGCTACTATCATACCAATGTGCTAGCTACTGTCCATCCCAACTATGCTACTATCAAACCAATGTGCTAGCTACTGTCCATCCCAACTATGCTACTATCAAACCAATGTGCTAGCTACTGTCCATCCCAACTATGCTACTATCAAACCAATGTGCTAGCTACTGTCCATCCCAACTATGCTATCAAACGTATGTGCTAGCTACTGTCCATCCCAACTATGCTACTATCAAACCAATGTGCTAGCTACTGTCCATCCCAACTATGCTACTATCAAACCAATGTGCTAGCTACTGTCCATCCCAACTATGCTATCAAACGTATGTGCTAGCTACTGTCCATCCCAACTATGCTACTATCAAACCAATGTGCTAGCTACTGTCCATCCCAACTATGCTACTATGAAACCAATGTGCTAGCTACTGTACATCCCAACTATGCTACTATCAAACCAATGTGCTAGCTACTGTCCATCCCAACTATGCTACTATCAAACCAATGTGCTAGCTACTGTCCATCCCAACTATGCTACTATCAAACCAATGTGCTAGCTACTGTCCATCCCAACTATGCTACTATCAAACCAATGTGCTAGCTACTGTCCATCCCAACTATGCTACTATCAAACCAATGTGCTAGCTAATGTCCATCACAACTATGCTACTATCAAACCAATGTGCTAGCTACTGTACATCCCAACTATGCTACTATCAAACCAATGTGCTAGCTACTGTCCATCCCAACTATGCTACTATCAAACCAATGTGCTAGCTACTGTCCATCCCAACTATGCTACTATCAAACCAATGTGCTAGCTACTGTCCATCCCAACTATGCTACTATCAAACCAATGTGCTAGCTACTGTCCATCCCAACTATGCTACTATCAAACCAATGTGCTAGCTACTGTCCATCACAACTATGCTACTATCAAACCAATGTGCTAGCTAATGTCCATCCCAACTATGCTACTATCAAACCAATGTGCTAGCTACTGTCCATCCCAACTATGCTATCAAACCTTTGTGCTAGCTACTATCCATCCCAACTATGCTACTATCAAACCAATGTGCTAGCTACTGTCCATCCCAACTATGCTATCAAACCTTTGTGCTAGCTACTGTCCATCCCAACTATGCTACTATCAAACCAATGTGCTAGCTACTGTCCATCACAACTATGCTACTATCAAACCAATGTGCTAGCTAATGTCCATCCCAACTATGCTACTATCAAACAATGTGCTAGCAACTGTCCATCCCAACTATGCTACTATCATACCAATGTGCTAGCTACTGTCCATCCCAACTATGCTACTATCAAACCAATGTGCTAGCTACTGTCCATCCCAACTATGCTACTATCAAACCAATGTGCTAGCTACTGTCCATCCCAACTATGCTACTATCAAACCAATGTGCTAGCTACTGTCCATCCCAACTATGCTACTATCAAACCAATGTGCTAGCTACTGTCCATCCCAACTATGCTACTATCAAACCAATGTGCTAGCTACTGTCCATCCCAACTATGCTACTATCAAACCAATGTGCTAGCTACTGTCCATCCCAACTATGCTATCAAACCTTTGTGCTAGCTACTGTCCATCCCAACTATGCTACTATCAAACCAATGTGCTAGCTACTGTCCATCCCAACTATGCTACTATCAAACCAATGTGCTAGCTAATGTCCATCCCAACTATGCTACTATCAAACCAATGTGCTAGCTACTGTACATCCCAACTATGCTACTATCAAACCAATGTGCTAGCTACTGTCCATCCCAACTATGCTACTATCAAACCAATGTGCTAGCTACTGTACATCCCAACTATGCTACTATCAAACCAATGTGCTAGCTACTGTCCATCCCAACTATGCTACTATCAAACCAATGTGCTAGCTACTGTCCATCCCAACTATGCTACTATCAAACCAATGTGCTAGCTACTGTCCATCACAACTATGCTACTATCAAACCAATGTGCTAGCTACTGTCCATCCCAACTATGCTACTATCAAACCAATGTGCTAGCTACTGTCCATCACAACTATGCTATCAAACCTTTGTGCTAGCTACTATCCATCCCAACTATGCTACTATCAAACCAATGTGCTAGCTACTGTCCATCCCAACTATGCTATCAAACCTTTGTGCTAGCTACTGTCCATCCCAACTATGCTACTATCAAACCAATGTGCTAGCTACTGTCCATCACAACTATGCTTCTATCAAACCAATGTGCTAGCTAATGTCCATCCCAACTATGCTACTATCAAACGAATGTGCTAGCTACTGTCCATCCCAACTATGCTACTATCAAACCAATGTGCTAGCTAATGTCCATCCCAACTATGCTACTATCAAACAATGTGCTAGCAACTGTCCATCCCAACTCTGCTACTATCAAACCAATGTGCTAGCTACTGTCCATCCCAACTATGCTATCAAACGTATGTGCTAGCTACTGTCCATCCCAACTATGCTACTATCAAACCAATGTGCTAGCTACTGTCCATCCCAACTATGCTACTATCAAACCAATGTGCTAGCTACTGTCCATCCCAACTATGCTATCAAACCTTTGTGCTAGCTACTATCCATCCCAACTATGCTACTATCAAACCAATGTGCTAGCTACTGTCCACCCCAACTATGCTATCAAACCTTTGTGCTAGCTACTGTCCATCCCAACTATGCTACTATCAAACCAATGTGCTAGCTACTGTCCATCCCAACTATGCTACTATCAAACAATGTGCTAGCAACTGTCCATCCCAACTATGCTACTATCATACCAATGTGCTAGCTACTGTCCATCCCAACTATGCTACTATCAAACCAATGTGCTAGCTACTGTCCATCCCAACTATGCTACTATCAAACCAATGTGCTAGCTACTGTCCATCCCAACTATGCTATCAAACGTATGTGCTAGCTACTGTCCATCCCAACTATGCTACTATCAAACCAATGTGCTAGCTACTGTCCATCCCAACTATGCTACTATCAAACCAATGTGCTAGCTACTGTCCATCCCAACTATGCTACTATCAAACCAATGTGCTAGCTACTGTCCATCCCAACTATGCTACTATGAAACCAATGTGCTAGCTACTGTCCATCCCAACTATGCTACTATCAAACCAATGTGCTAGCTACTGTCCATCCCAACTATGCTACTATCAAACCAATGTGCTAGCTACTGTCCATCCCAACTATGCTACTATCAAACCAATGTGCTAGCTACTGTACATCCCAACTATGCTACTATCAAACCAATGTGCTAGCTACTGTCCATCCCAACTATGCTACTATCAAACCAATGTGCTAGCTACTGTCCATCCCAACTATGCTACTATCAAACCAATGTGCTAGCTACTGTCCATCCCAACTATGCTACTATCAAACCAATGTGCTAGCTACTGTCCATCACAACTATGCTACTATCAAACCAATGTGCTAGCTACTGTCCATCCCAACTATGCTACTATCAAACCAATGTGCTAGCTACTGTCCATCCCAACTATGCTACTATCAAACCAATGTGCTAGCTACTGTCCATCACAACTATGCTACTATCAAACCAATGTGCTAGCTACTGTCCATCACAACTATGCTACTATCAAACCAATGTGCTAGCTACTGTCCATCCCAACTATGCTACTATCAAACCAATGTGCTAGCTACTGTACATCCCAACTATGCTACTATCAAACCAATGTGCTAGCTACTGTCCATCCCAACTATGCTACTATCAAACCAATGTGCTAGCTACTGTCCATCCCAACTATGCTACTATCAAACCAATGTGCTAGCTACTGTCCATCCCAACTATGCTACTATCAAACCAATGTGCTAGCTACTGTCCATCCCAACTATGCTACTATCAAACCAATGTGCTAGCTACTGTCCATCCCAACTATGCTACTATCAAACCAATGTGCTAGCTACTGTCCATCCCAACTATGCTACTATCAAACCAATGTGCTAGCTACTGTCCATCCCAACTATGCTACTATCAAACCAATGTGCTAGCTACTGTCCATCCCAACTATGCTACTATCAAACCAATGTGCTAGCTACTGTCCATCACAACTATGCTACTATCAAACCAATGTGCTAGCTACTGTCCATCCCAACTATGCTACTATCAAACCAATGTGCTAGCTACTGTCCATCCCAACTATGCTATCAAACCTTTGTGCTAGCTACTATCCATCCCAACTATGCTACTATCAAACCAATGTGCTAGCTACTGTCCATCCCAACTATGCTATCAAACCTTTGTGCTAGCTACTGTCCATCCCAACTATGCTACTATCAAACCAATGTGCTAGCTACTGTCCATCCCAACTATGCTACTATCAAACCAATGTGCTAGCTAATGTCCATCCCAACTATGCTACTATCAAACCAATGTGCTAGCTACTGTACATCCCAACTATGCTACTATCAAACCAATGTGCTAGCTACTGTCCATCCCAACTATGCTATCAAACCAATGTGCTAGCTACTGTCCATCCCAACTATGCTACTATCAAACCAATGTGCTAGCTACTGTCCATCCCAACTATGCTACTATCAAACCAATGTGCTAGCTACTGTCCATCCCAACTATGCTACTATCAAACCAATGTGCTAGCTACTGTCCATCCCAACTATGCTACTATCAAACCAATGTGCTAGCTACTGTCCATCCCAACTATGCTATCAAACCTTTGTGCTAGCTACTGTCCATCCCAACTATGCTACTATCAAACCAATGTGCTAGCTACTGTCCATCACAACTATGCTACTATCAAACCAATGTGCTAGCTAATGTCCATCCCAACTATGCTACTATCAAACAATGTGCTAGCAACTGTCCATCCCAACTATGCTACTATCATACCAATGTGCTAGCTACTGTCCATCCCAACTATGCTACTATCAAACCAATGTGCTAGCTACTGTCCATCCCAACTATGCTACTATCAAACCAATGTGCTAGCTACTGTCCATCCCAACTATGCTACTATCAAACCAATGTGCTAGCTACTGTCCATCCCAACTATGCTATCAAACGTATGTGCTAGCTACTGTCCATCCCAACTATGCTACTATCAAACCAATGTGCTAGCTACTGTCCATCCCAACTATGCTACTATCAAACCAATGTGCTAGCTACTGTCCATCCCAACTATGCTATCAAACGTATGTGCTAGCTACTGTCCATCCCAACTATGCTACTATCAAACCAATGTGCTAGCTACTGTCCATCCCAACTATGCTACTATGAAACCAATGTGCTAGCTACTGTACATCCCAACTATGCTACTATCAAACCAATGTGCTAGCTACTGTCCATCCCAACTATGCTACTATCAAACCAATGTGCTAGCTACTGTCCATCCCAACTATGCTACTATCAAACCAATGTGCTAGCTACTGTCCATCCCAACTATGCTACTATCAAACCAATGTGCTAGCTACTGTCCATCCCAACTATGCTACTATCAAACCAATGTGCTAGCTAATGTCCATCACAACTATGCTACTATCAAACCAATGTGCTAGCTACTGTCCATCCCAACTATGCTACTATCAAACCAATGTGCTAGCTACTGTCCATCCCAACTATGCTACTATCAAACCAATGTGCTAGCTACTGTCCATCCCAACTATGCTACTATCAAACCAATGTGCTAGCTACTGTCCATCCCAACTATGCTACTATCAAACCAATGTGCTAGCTACTGTCCATCCCAACTATGCTACTATCAAACCAATGTGCTAGCTACTGTCCATCACAACTATGCTACTATCAAACCAATGTGCTAGCTAATGTCCATCCCAACTATGCTACTATCAAACCAATGTGCTAGCTACTGTCCATCCCAACTATGCTATCAAACCTTTGTGCTAGCTACTATCCATCCCAACTATGCTACTATCAAACCAATGTGCTAGCTACTGTCCACCCCAACTATGCTATCAAACCTTTGTGCTAGCTACTGTCCATCCCAACTATGCTACTATCAAACCAATGTGCTAGCTACTGTCCATCCCAACTATGCTACTATCAAACAATGTGCTAGCAACTGTCCATCCCAACTATGCTACTATCATACCAATGTGCTAGCTACTGTCCATCCCAACTATGCTACTATCAAACCAATGTGCTAGCTACTGTCCATCCCAACTATGCTACTATCAAACCAATGTGCTAGCTACTGTCCATCCCAACTATGCTATCAAACGTATGTGCTAGCTACTGTCCATCCCAACTATGCTACTATCAAACCAATGTGCTAGCTACTGTCCATCCCAACTATGCTACTATCAAACCAATGTGCTAGCTACTGTCCATCCCAACTATGCTACTATCAAACCAATGTGCTAGCTACTGTCCATCCCAACTATGCTACTATGAAACCAATGTGCTAGCTACTGTCCATCCCAACTATGCTACTATCAAACCAATGTGCTAGCTACTGTCCATCCCAACTATGCTACTATCAAACCAATGTGCTAGCTACTGTCCATCCCAACTATGCTACTATCAAACCAATGTGCTAGCTACTGTACATCCCAACTATGCTACTATCAAACCAATGTGCTAGCTACTGTCCATCCCAACTATGCTACTATCAAACCAATGTGCTAGCTACTGTCCATCCCAACTATGCTACTATCAAACCAATGTGCTAGCTACTGTCCATCCCAACTATGCTACTATCAAACCAATGTGCTAGCTACTGTCCATCACAACTATGCTACTATCAAACCAATGTGCTAGCTACTGTCCATCCCAACTATGCTACTATCAAACCAATGTGCTAGCTACTGTCCATCCCAACTATGCTATCAAACCTTTGTGCTAGCTACTATCCATCCCAACTATGCTACTATCAAACCAATGTGCTAGCTACTGTCCATCCCAACTATGCTATCAAACCTTTGTGCTAGCTACTGTCCATCCCAACTATGCTACTATCAAACCAATGTGCTAGCTACTGTCCATCCCAACTATGCTACTATCAAACCAATGTGCTAGCTAATGTCCATCCCAACTATGCTACTATCAAACCAATGTGCTAGCTACTGTACATCCCAACTATGCTACTATCAAACCAATGTGCTAGCTACTGTCCATCCCAACTATGCTATCAAACCAATGTGCTAGCTACTGTCCATCCCAACTATGCTACTATCAAACCAATGTGCTAGCTACTGTCCATCCCAACTATGCTACTATCAAACCAATGTGCTAGCTACTGTCCATCCCAACTATGCTACTATCAAACCAATGTGCTAGCTACTGTCCATCCCAACTATGCTACTATCAAACCAATGTGCTAGCTACTGTCCATCCCAACTATGCTATCAAACCTTTGTGCTAGCTACTGTCCATCCCAACTATGCTACTATCAAACCAATGTGCTAGCTACTGTCCATCACAACTATGCTACTATCAAACCAATGTGCTAGCTAATGTCCATCCCAACTATGCTACTATCAAACAATGTGCTAGCAACTGTCCATCCCAACTATGCTACTATCATACCAATGTGCTAGCTACTGTCCATCCCAACTATGCTACTATCAAACCAATGTGCTAGCTACTGTCCATCCCAACTATGCTACTATCAAACCAATGTGCTAGCTACTGTCCATCCCAACTATGCTACTATCAAACCAATGTGCTAGCTACTGTCCATCCCAACTATGCTATCAAACGTATGTGCTAGCTACTGTCCATCCCAACTATGCTACTATCAAACCAATGTGCTAGCTACTGTCCATCCCAACTATGCTACTATCAAACCAATGTGCTAGCTACTGTCCATCCCAACTATGCTATCAAACGTATGTGCTAGCTACTGTCCATCCCAACTATGCTACTATCAAACCAATGTGCTAGCTACTGTCCATCCCAACTATGCTACTATGAAACCAATGTGCTAGCTACTGTACATCCCAACTATGCTACTATCAAACCAATGTGCTAGCTACTGTCCATCCCAACTATGCTACTATCAAACCAATGTGCTAGCTACTGTCCATCCCAACTATGCTACTATCAAACCAATGTGCTAGCTACTGTCCATCCCAACTATGCTACTATCAAACCAATGTGCTAGCTACTGTCCATCCCAACTATGCTACTATCAAACCAATGTGCTAGCTAATGTCCATCACAACTATGCTACTATCAAACCAATGTGCTAGCTACTGTACATCCCAACTATGCTACTATCAAACCAATGTGCTAGCTACTGTCCATCCCAACTATGTTACTATCAAACCAATGTGCTAGCTACTGTCCATCCCAACTATGCTACTATCAAACCAATGTGCTAGCTACTGTCCATCCCAACTATGCTACTATCAAACCAATGTGCTAGCTACTGTCCATCCCAACTATGCTACTATCAAACCAATGTGCTAGCTACTGTCCATCACAACTATGCTACTATCAAACCAATGTGCTAGCTAATGTCCATCCCAACTATGCTACTATCAAACCAATGTGCTAGCTACTGTCCATCCCAACTATGCTATCAAACCTTTGTGCTAGCTACTATCCATCCCAACTATGCTACTATCAAACCAATGTGCTAGCTACTGTCCATCCCAACTATGCTATCAAACCTTTGTGCTAGCTACTGTCCATCCCAACTATGCTACTATCAAACCAATGTGCTAGCTACTGTCCATCACAACTATGCTACTATCAAACCAATGTGCTAGCTAATGTCCATCCCAACTATGCTACTATCAAACAATGTGCTAGCAACTGTCCATCCCAACTATGCTACTATCATACCAATGTGCTAGCTACTGTCCATCCCAACTATGCTACTATCAAACCAATGTGCTAGCTACTGTCCATCCCAACTATGCTACTATCAAACCAATGTGCTAGCTACTGTCCATCCCAACTATGCTACTATCAAACCAATGTGCTAGCTACTGTCCATCCCAACTATGCTACTATCAAACCAATGTGCTAGCTACTGTCCATCCCAACTATGCTACTATCAAACCAATGTGCTAGCTACTGTCCATCCCAACTATGCTACTATCAAACCAATGTGCTAGCTACTGTCCATCCCAACTATGCTACTATCAAACCAATGTGCTAGCTACTGTACATCCCAACTATGCTACTATCAAACCAATGTGCTAGCTACTGTCCATCCCAACTATGCTACTATCAAACCAATGTGCTAGCTACTGTCCATCCCAACTATGCTACTATCAAACCAATGTGCTAGCTACTGTCCATCCCAACTATGCTACTATCAAACCAATGTGCTAGCTACTGTCCATCACAACTATGCTACTATCAAACCAATGTGCTAGCTACTGTCCATCCCAACTATGCTACTATCAAACCAATGTGCTAGCTACTGTCCATCCCAACTATGCTATCAAACCTTTGTGCTAGCTACTATCCATCCCAACTATGCTACTATCAAACCAATGTGCTAGCTACTGTCCATCCCAACTATGCTATCAAACCTTTGTGCTAGCTACTGTCCATCCCAACTATGCTACTATCAAACCAATGTGCTAGCTACTGTCCATCCCAACTATGCTACTATCAAACCAATGTGCTAGCTAATGTCCATCCCAACTATGCTACTATCAAACCAATGTGCTAGCTACTGTACATCCCAACTATGCTACTATCAAACCAATGTGCTAGCTACTGTCCATCCCAACTATGCTACTATCAAACCAATGTGCTAGCTACTGTCCATCACAACTATGCTACTATCAAACCAATGTGCTAGCTACTGTCCATCCCAACTATGCTACTATCAAACCAATGTGCTAGCTACTGTCCATCCCAACTATGCTATCAAACCTTTGTGCTAGCTACTATCCATCCCAACTATGCTACTATCAAACCAATGTGCTAGGTACTGTCCATCCCAACTATGCTATCAAACCTTTGTGCTAGCTACTGTCCATCCCAACTATGCTACTATCAAACCAATGTGCTAGCTACTGTCCATCACAACTATGCTACTATCAAACCAATGTGCTAGCTAATGTCCATCCCAACTATGCTACTATCAAACAATGTGCTAGCAACTGTCCATCCCAACTATGCTACTATCATACCAATGTGCTAGCTACTGTCCATCCCAACTATGCTACTATCAAACCAATGTGCTAGCTACTGTCCATCCCAACTATGCTACTATCAAACCAATGTGCTAGCTACTGTCCATCCCAACTATGCTATCAAATGTATGTGCTAGCTACTGTCCATCCCAACTATGCTACTATCAAACCAATGTGCTAGCTACTGTCCATCCCAACTATGCTACTATCAAACCAATGTGCTAGCTACTGTCCATCCCAACTATGCTACTATGAAACCAATGTGCTAGCTACTGTACATCCCAACTATGCTACTATCAAACCAATGTGCTAGCTACTGTCCATCCCAACTATGCTACTATCAAACCAATGTGCTAGCTACTGTCCATCCCAACTATGCTACTATCAAACCAATGTGCTAGCTACTGTCCATCCCAACTATGCTACTATCAAACCAATGTGCTAGCTACTGTCCATCCCAACTATGCTACTATCAAACCAATGTGCTAGCTACTGTCCATCACAACTATGCTACTATCAAACCAATGTGCTAGCTACTGTCCATCCCAACTATGCTATCAAACCTTTGTGCTAGCTACTATCCATCCCAACTATGCTACTATCAAACCAATGTGCTAGCTACTGTCCATCCCAACTATGCTATCAAACCTTTGTGCTAGCTACTGTCCATCCCAACTATGCTACTATCAAACCAATGTGCTAGCTACTGTCCATCCCAACTATGCTACTATCAAACCAATGTGCTAGCTAATGTCCATCCCAACTATGCTACTATCAAACCAATGTGCTAGCTACTGTACATCCCAACTATGCTACTATCAAACCAATGTGCTAGCTACTGTCCATCCCAACTATGCTACTATCAAACCAATGTGCTAGCTACTGTCCATCACAACTATGCTACTATCAAACCAATGTGCTAGCTACTGTCCATCCCAACTATGCTACTATCAAACCAATGTGCTAGCTACTGTCCATCCCAACTATGCTATCAAACCTTTGTGCTAGCTACTATCCATCCCAACTATGCTACTATCAAACCAATGTGCTAGGTACTGTCCATCCCAACTATGCTATCAAAACTTTGTGCTAGCTACTGTCCATCCCAACTATGCTACTATCAAACCAATGTGCTAGCTACTGTCCATCACAACTATGCTACTATCAAACCAATGTGCTAGCTAATGTCCATCCCAACTATGCTACTATCAAACAATGTGCTAGCAAATGTCCATCCCAACTATGCTACTATCATACCAATGTGCTAGCTACTGTCCATCCCAACTATGCTACTATCAAACCAATGTGCTAGCTACTGTCCATCCCAACTATGCTACTATCAAACCAATGTGCTAGCTACTGTCCATCCCAACTATGCTATCAAATGTATGTGCTAGCTACTGTCCATCCCAACTATGCTACTATCAAACCAATGTGCTAGCTACTGTCCATCCCAACTATGCTACTATCAAACCAATGTGCTAGCTACTGTCCATTTCAACTATGCTACTATGAAACCAATGTGCTAGCTACTGTACATCCCAACTATGCTACTATCAAACCAATGTGCTAGCTACTGTCCATCCCAACTATGCTACTATCAAACCAATGTGCTAGCTACTGTCCATCCCAACTATGCTACTATCAAACCAATGTGCTAGCTACTGTCCATCCCAACTATGCTACTATCAAACCAATGTGCTAGCTACTGTCCATCCCAACTATGCTACTATCAAACCTGTCCATCCCAACTATGCTACTATCAAACCAATGTGCTAGCTTCTGTCCATCCCAACTATGCTACTATCAAACCAATGTGCTAGCTACTGTCCATCCCAACTATGCTACTATCAAACCAATGTGCTAGCTACTGTCCATCACAACTATGCTACTATCAAACCAATGTGCTAGCTACTGTCCATCCCAACTATGCTACTATCAAACCAATGTGCTAGCTACTGTCCATCCCAACTATGATATCAAACCTTTGTGCTAGCTACTGTCCATCCTAACTATGCTACTATCAAACCAATGTGCTAGCTACTGTCCATCACAACTATGCTACTATCAAACCAATGTGCTAGCTAATGTCCATCCCAACTATGCTACTATCAAACAATGTGCTAGCAACTGTCCATCCCAACTATGCGACTATCATACCAATGTGCTAGCTACTGTCCATCCCAACTATGCTACTATCAAACCAATGTGCTAGCTACTGTCCATCCCAACTATGCTACTATCAAACCAATGTGCTAGCTACTGTCCATCCCAACTATGCTATCAAACCTTTGTGCTAGCTACTATCCATCCCAACTATGCTACTATCAAACCAATGTGCTAGCTACTGTCCATCCCAACTATGCTATCAAACCTTTGTGCTAGCTACTGTCCATCCCAACTATGCTACTATCAAACCAATGTGCTAGCTACTGTCCATCCCAACTATGCAACTATCAAACCAATGTGCTAGCTAATGTCCATCCCAACTATGCTACTATCAAACCAATGTGCTAGCTACTGTCCATCCCAACTATGCTACTATCAAACCAATGTGCTAGCTACTGTCCATCCCAACTATGCTACTATCAAACCAATGTGCTAGCTACTGTCCATCCCAACTATGCTACTATCAAACCAATGTGCTAGCTACTGTCCATCCCAACTATGCTACTATCAAACCAATGTGCTAGCTACTGTCCATCCCAACTATGCTACTATCAAACCAATGTGCTAGCTACTGTCCATCACAACTATGCTACTATCAAACCAATGTGCTAGCTACTGTCCATCCCAACTATGCTACTATCAAACCAATGTGCTAGCTACTGTCCATCCCAACTATGCTATCAAACCTTTGTGCTAGCAACTATCCATCCCAACTATGCTACTATCAAACCAATGTGCTAGCTACTGTCCATCCCAACTATGCTATCAAACCTTTGTGCTAGCTACTGTCCATCCCAACTATGCTACTATCAAACCAATGTGCTAGCTACTGTCCATCACAACTATGCTACTATCAAACCAATGTGCTAGCTAATGTCCATCCCAACTATGCTACTATCAAACAATGTGCTAGCAACTGTCCATCCCAACTATGCTACTATCATACCAATGTGCTAGCTACTGTCCATCCCAACTATGCTACTATCAAACCAATGTGCTAGCTACTGTCCATCCCAACTATGCTACTATCAAACCAATGTGCTAGCTACTGTCCATCCCAACTATGCTATCAAACGTATGTGCTAGCTACTGTCCATCCCAACTATGCTACTATCAAACCAATGTGCTAGCTACTGTCCATCCCAACTATGCTACTATCAAACCAATGTTCTAGCTACTGTCCATCCCAACTATGCTACTATCAAACCAATGTGCTAGCTACTGTCCATCCCAACTATGCTACTATCAAACCAATGTGCTAGCTACTGTCCATCCCAACTATGCTACTATCAAACCAATGTGCTAGCTACTGTCCATCCCAACTATGCTACTATCAAACCAATGTGCTAGCTACTGTCCATCCCAACTATGCTACTATCAAACCAATGTGCTAGCTACTGTCCATCCCAACTATGCTACTATCAAACCAATGTGCTAGCTACTGTCCATCCCAACTATGCTACTATCAAACCAATGTGCTAGCTAATGTCCATCCCAACTATGCTACTATCAAACCAATGTGCTAGCTACTGTCCATTCCAACTATGCTACTATCAAACCAATGTGCTAGCTACTGTCCATCCCAACTATGCTACTATCAAACCAATGTGCTAGCTACTGTCCATCCCAACTATGCTACTATCAAACCAATGTGCTAGCTACTGTCCATCCCAACTATGCTACTATCAAACCAATGTGCTAGCTACTGTCCATCCCAACTATGCTACTATCAAACCAATGTGCTAGCTACTGTCCATCCCAACTATGCTATCAAACCTTTGTGCTAGCTACTATCCATCCCAATTATGCTACTATCAAACCAATGTGCTAGCTACTGTCCATCCCAACTATGCTATCAAACCTTTGTGCTAGCTACTGTCCATCCCAACTATGCTACTATCAAACCAATGTGCTAGCTACTGTCCATCACAACTATGCTACTATCAAACCAATGTGCTAGCTAATGTCCATCCCAACTATGCTACTATCAAACAATGTGCTAGCAACTGTCCATCCCAACTATGCTACTATCATACCAATGTGCTAGCTACTGTCCATCCCAACTATGCTACTATCAAACCAATGTGCTAGCTACTGTCCATCCCAACTATGCTACTATCAAACCAATGTGCTAGCTACTGTCCATCCCAACTATGCTATCAAACGTACGTGCTAGCTACTGTCCATCCCAACTATGCTACTATCAAACCAATGTGCTAGCTACTGTCCATCCCAACTATGCTACTATCAAACCAATGTGCTAGCTACTGTCCATCCCAACTATGCTACTATCAAACCAATGTGCTAGCTACTGTCCATCCCAACTATGCTACTATGAAACCAATGTGCTAGCTACTGTACATCCCAACTATGCTACTATCAAACCAATGTGCTAGCTACTGTCCATCCCAACTATGCTACTATCAAACCAATGTGCTAGCTACTGTCCATCCCAACTATGATATCAAACCTTTGTGCTAGCTACTGTCCATCCCAACTATGCTACTATCAAACCAATGTGCTAGCTACTGTCCATCCCAACTATGCTACTATCAAACAATGTGCTAGCAACTGTCCATCCCAACTATGCTACTATCATACCAATGTGCTAGCTACTGTCCATCCCAACTATGCTACTATCAAACCAATGTGCTAGCTACTGTCCATCCCAACTATGCTACTATCAAACCAATGTGCTAGCTACTGTCCATCCCAACTATGCTATCAAACCTTTGTGCTAGCTACTGTCCATCACAACTATGCTACTATCAAACCAATGTGCTAGCTACTGTCCATCCCAACTATGCTACTATCAAACCAATGTGCTAGCTACTGTCCATCCCAACTATGCTATCAAACCTTTGTGCTAGCTACTATCCATCCCAACTATGCTACTATCAAACCAATGTGCTAGGTACTGTCCATCCCAACTATGCTATCAAACCTTTGTGCTAGCTACTGTCCATCCCAACTATGCTACTATCAAACCAATGTGCTAGCTACTGTCCATCACAACTATGCTACTATCAAACCAATGTGCTAGCTAATGTCCATCCCAACTATGCTACTATCAAACAATGTGCTAGCAACTGTCCATCCCAACTATGCTACTATCATACCAATGTGCTAGCTACTGTCCATCCCAACTATGCTACTATCAAACCAATGTGCTAGCTACTGTCCATCCCAACTATGCTACTATCAAACCAATGTGCTAGCTACTGTCCATCCCAACTATGCTATCAAATGTATGTGCTAGCTACTGTCCATCCCAACTATGCTACTATCAAACCAATGTGCTAGCTACTGTCCATCCCAACTATGCTACTATGAAACCAATGTGCTAGCTACTGTACATCCCAACTATGCTACTATCAAACCAATGTGCTAGCTACTGTCCATCCCAACTATGCTACTATCAAACCAATGTGCTAGCTACTGTCCATCCCAACTATGCTACTATCAAACCAATGTGCTAGCTACTGTCCATCCCAACTATGCTACTATCAAACCAATGTGCTAGCTACTGTCCATCCCAACTATGCTACTATCAAACCTGTCCATCCCAACTATGCTACTATCAAACCAATGTGCTAGCTTCTGTCCATCCCAACTATGCTACTATCAAACCAATGTGCTAGCTACTGTCCATCCCAACTATGCTACTATCAAACCAATGTGCTAGCTACTGTCCATCACAACTATGCTACTATCAAACCAATGTGCTAGCTACTGTCCATCCCAACTATGCTACTATCAAACCAATGTGCTAGCTACTGTCCATCCCAACTATGATATCAAACCTTTGTGCTAGCTACTGTCCATCCTAACTATGCTACTATCAAACCAATGTGCTAGCTACTGTCCATCACAACTATGCTACTATCAAACCAATGTGCTAGCTAATGTCCATCCCAACTATGCTACTATCAAACAATGTGCTAGCAACTGTCCATCCCAACTATGCGACTATCATACCAATGTGCTAGCTACTGTCCATCCCAACTATGCTACTATCAAACCAATGTGCTAGCTACTGTCCATCCCAACTATGCTACTATCAAACCAATGTGCTAGCTACTGTCCATCCCAACTATGCTATCAAACCTTTGTGCTAGCTACTATCCATCCCAACTATGCTACTATCAAACCAATGTGCTAGCTACTGTCCATCCCAACTATGCTATCAAACCTTTGTGCTAGCTACTGTCCATCCCAACTATGCTACTATCAAACCAATGTGCTAGCTACTGTCCATCCCAACTATGCAACTATCAAACCAATGTGCTAGCTAATGTCCATCCCAACTATGCTACTATCAAACCAATGTGCTAGCTACTGTCCATCCCAACTATGATATCAAACCTTTGTGCTAGCTACTGTCCATCCTAACTATGCTACTATCAAACCAATGTGCTAGCTACTGTCCATCACAACTATGCTACTATCAAACCAATGTGCTAGCTAATGTCCATCCCAACTATGCTACTATCAAACAATGTGCTAGCAACTGTCCATCCCAACTATGCGACTATCATACCAATGTGCTAGCTACTGTCCATCCCAACTATGCTACTATCAAACCAATGTGCTAGCTACTGTCCATCCCAACTATGCTACTATCAAACCAATGTGCTAGCTACTGTCCATCCCAACTATGCTATCAAACCTTTGTGCTAGCTACTATCCATCCCAACTATGCTACTATCAAACCAATGTGCTAGCTACTGTCCATCCCAACTATGCTATCAAACCTTTGTGCTAGCTACTGTCCATCCCAACTATGCTACTATCAAACCAATGTGCTAGCTACTGTCCATCCCAACTATGCAACTATCAAACCAATGTGCTAGCTAATGTCCATCCCAACTATGCTACTATCAAACCAATGTGCTAGCTACTGTCCATCCCAACTATGCTACTATCAAACCAATGTGCTAGCTACTGTCCATCCCAACTATGCTACTATCAAACCAATGTGCTAGCTACTGTCCATCCCAACTATGCTACTATCAAACCAATGTGCTAGCTACTGTCCATCCCAACTATGCTACTATCAAACCAATGTGCTAGCTACTGTCCATCCCAACTATGCTACTATCAAACCAATGTGCTAGCTACTGTCCATCACAACTATGCTACTATCAAACCAATGTGCTAGCTACTGTCCATCCCAACTATGCTACTATCAAACCAATGTGCTAGCTACTGTCCATCCCAACTATGCTATCAAACCTTTGTGCTAGCAACTATCCATCCCAACTATGCTACTATCAAACCAATGTGCTAGCTACTGTCCATCCCAACTATGCTATCAAACCTTTGTGCTAGCTACTGTCCATCCCAACTATGCTACTATCAAACCAATGTGCTAGCTACTGTCCATCACAACTATGCTACTATCAAACCAATGTGCTAGCTAATGTCCATCCCAACTATGCTACTATCAAACAATGTGCTAGCAACTGTCCATCCCAACTATGCTACTATCATACCAATGTGCTAGCTACTGTCCATCCCAACTATGCTACTATCAAACCAATGTGCTAGCTACTGTCCATCCCAACTATGCTACTATCAAACCAATGTTCTAGCTACTGTCCATCCCAACTATGCTATCAAACGTATGTGCTAGCTACTGTCCATCCCAACTATGCTACTATCAAACCAATGTGCTAGCTACTGTCCATCCCAACTATGCTACTATCAAACCAATGTTCTAGCTACTGTCCATCCCAACTATGCTACTATCAAACCAATGTGCTAGCTACTGTCCATCCCAACTATGCTACTATCAAACCAATGTGCTAGCTACTGTCCATCCCAACTATGCTACTATCAAACCAATGTGCTAGCTACTGTCCATCCCAACTATGCTACTATCAAACCAATGTGCTAGCTACTGTCCATCCCAACTATGCTACTATCAAACCAATGTGCTAGCTACTGTCCATCCCAACTATGCTACTATCAAACCAATGTGCTAGCTACTGTCCATCCCAACTATGCTACTATCAAACCAATGTGCTAGCTAATGTCCATCCCAACTATGCTACTATCAAACCAATGTGCTAGCTACTGTCCATTCCAACTATGCTACTATCAAACCAATGTGCTAGCTACTGTCCATCCCAACTATGCTACTATCAAACCAATGTGCTAGCTACTGTCCATCCCAACTATGCTACTATCAAACCAATGTGCTAGCTACTGTCCATCCCAACTATGCTACTATCAAACCAATGTGCTAGCTACTGTCCATCCCAACTATGCTACTATCAAACCAATGTGCTAGCTACTGTCCATCCCAACTATGCTATCAAACCTTTGTGCTAGCTACTATCCATCCCAACTATGCTACTATCAAACCAATGTGCTAGCTACTGTCCATCCCAACTATGCTATCAAACCTTTGTGCTAGCTACTGTCCATCCCAACTATGCTACTATCAAACCAATGTGCTAGCTACTGTCCATCACAACTATGCTACTATCAAACCAATGTGCTAGCTAATGTCCATCCCAACTATGCTACTATCAAACAATGTGCTAGCAACTGTCCATCCCAACTATGCTACTATCATACCAATGTGCTAGCTACTGTCCATCCCAACTATGCTACTATCAAACCAATGTGCTAGCTACTGTCCATCCCAACTATGCTACTATCAAACCAATGTGCTAGCTAATGTCCATCCCAACTATGCTATCAAACGTACGTGCTAGCTACTGTCCATCCCAACTATGCTACTATCAAACCAATGTGCTAGCTACTGTCCATCCCAACTATGCTACTATCAAACCAATGTGCTAGCTACTGTCCATCCCAACTATGCTACTATCAAACCAATGTGCTAGCTACTGTCCATCCCAACTATGCTACTATGAAACCAATGTGCTAGCTACTGTACATCCCAACTATGCTACTATCAAACCAATGTGCTAGCTACTGTCCATCCCAACTATGCTACTATCAAACCAATGTGCTAGCTACTGTCCATCCCAACTATGATATCAAACCTTTGTGCTAGCTACTGTCCATCCCAACTATGCTACTATCAAACCAATGTGCTAGCTACTGTCCATCCCAACTATGCTACTATCAAACAATGTGCTAGCAACTGTCCATCCCAACTATGCTACTATCATACCAATGTGCTAGCTACTGTCCATCCCAACTATGCTACTATCAAACCAATGTGCTAGCTACTGTCCATCCCAACTATGCTACTATCAAACCAATGTGCTAGCTACTGTCCATCCCAACTATGCTATCAAACCTTTGTGCTAGCTACTGTCCATCACAACTATGCTACTATCAAACCAATGTGCTAGCTACTGTCCATCCCAACTATGCTACTATCAAACCAATGTGCTAGGTACTGTCCATCCCAACTATGCTATCAAACCTTTGTGCTAGCTACTGTCCATCCCAACTATGCTACTATCAAACCAATGTGCTAGCTACTGTCCATCACAACTATGCTACTATCAAACCAATGTGCTAGCTAATGTCCATCCCAACTATGCTACTATCAAACAATGTGCTAGCAACTGTCCATCCCAACTATGCTACTATCATACCAATGTGCTAGCTACTGTCCATCCCAACTATGCTACTATCAAACCAATGTGCTAGCTACTGTCCATCCCAACTATGCTACTATCAAACCAATGTGCTAGCTACTGTCCATCCCAACTATGCTATCAAATGTATGTGCTAGCTACTGTCCATCCCAACTATGCTACTATCAAACCAATGTGCTAGCTACTGTCCATCCCAACTATGCTACTATGAAACCAATGTGCTAGCTACTGTACATCCCAACTATGCTACTATCAAACCAATGTGCTAGCTACTGTCCATCCCAACTATGCTACTATCAAACCAATGTGCTAGCTACTGTCCATCCCAACTATGCTACTATCAAACCAATGTGCTAGCTACTGTCCATCCCAACTATGCTACTATCAAACCAATGTGCTAGCTACTGTCCATCCCAACTATGCTACTATCAAACCTGTCCATCCCAACTATGCTACTATCAAACCAATGTGCTAGCTTCTGTCCATCCCAACTATGCTACTATCAAACCAATGTGCTAGCTACTGTCCATCCCAACTATGCTACTATCAAACCAATGTGCTAGCTACTGTCCATCACAACTATGCTACTATCAAACCAATGTGCTAGCTACTGTCCATCCCAACTATGCTACTATCAAACCAATGTGCTAGCTACTGTCCATCCCAACTATGATATCAAACCTTTGTGCTAGCTACTGTCCATCCTAACTATGCTACTATCAAACCAATGTGCTAGCTACTGTCCATCACAACTATGCTACTATCAAACCAATGTGCTAGCTAATGTCCATCCCAACTATGCTACTATCAAACAATGTGCTAGCAACTGTCCATCCCAACTATGCGACTATCATACCAATGTGCTAGCTACTGTCCATCCCAACTATGCTACTATCAAACCAATGTGCTAGCTACTGTCCATCCCAACTATGCTACTATCAAACCAATGTGCTAGCTACTGTCCATCCCAACTATGCTATCAAACCTTTGTGCTAGCTACTATCCATCCCAACTATGCTACTATCAAACCAATGTGCTAGCTACTGTCCATCCCAACTATGCTATCAAACCTTTGTGCTAGCTACTGTCCATCCCAACTATGCTACTATCAAACCAATGTGCTAGCTACTGTCCATCCCAACTATGCAACTATCAAACCAATGTGCTAGCTAATGTCCATCCCAACTATGCTACTATCAAACCAATGTGCTAGCTACTGTCCATCCCAACTATGCTACTATCAAACCAATGTGCTAGCTACTGTCCATCCCAACTATGCTACTATCAAACCAATGTGCTAGCTACTGTCCATCCCAACTATGCTACTATCAAACCAATGTGCTAGCTACTGTCCATCCCAACTATGCTACTATCAAACCAATGTGCTAGCTACTGTCCATCCCAACTATGCTACTATCAAACCAATGTGCTAGCTACTGTCCATCACAACTATGCTACTATCAAACCAATGTGCTAGCTACTGTCCATCCCAACTATGCTACTATCAAACCAATGTGCTAGCTACTGTCCATCCCAACTATGCTATCAAACCTTTGTGCTAGCAACTATCCATCCCAACTATGCTACTATCAAACCAATGTGCTAGCTACTGTCCATCCCAACTATGCTATCAAACCTTTGTGCTAGCTACTGTCCATCCCAACTATGCTACTATCAAACCAATGTGCTAGCTACTGTCCATCACAACTATGCTACTATCAAACCAATGTGCTAGCTAATGTCCATCCCAACTATGCTACTATCAAACAATGTGCTAGCAACTGTCCATCCCAACTATGCTACTATCATACCAATGTGCTAGCTACTGTCCATCCCAACTATGCTACTATCAAACCAATGTGCTAGCTACTGTCCATCCCAACTATGCTACTATCAAACCAATGTGCTAGCTACTGTCCATCCCAACTATGCTATCAAACGTATGTGCTAGCTACTGTCCATCCCAACTATGCTACTATCAAACCAATGTGCTAGCTACTGTCCATCCCAACTATGCTACTATCAAACCAATGTGCTAGCTACTGTCCATCCCAACTATGCTACTATCAAACCAATGTGCTAGCTACTGTCCATCCCAACTATGCTACTATCAAACCAATGTGCTAGCTACTGTCCATCCCAACTATGCTACTATCAAACCAATGTGCTAGCTACTGTCCATCCCAACTATGCTACTATCAAACCAATGTGCTAGCTACTGTCCATCCCAACTATGCTACTATCAAACCAATGTGCTAGCTACTGTCCATCCCAACTATGCTACTATCAAACCAATGTGCTAGCTACTGTCCATCCCAACTATGCTACTATCAAACCAATGTGCTAGCTAATGTCCATCCCAACTATGCTACTATCAAACCAATGTGCTAGCTACTGTCCATTCCAACTATGCTACTATCAAACCAATGTGCTAGCTACTGTCCATCCCAACTATGCTACTATCAAACCAATGTGCTAGCTACTGTCCATCCCAACTATGCTACTATCAAACCAATGTGCTAGCTACTGTCCATCCCAACTATGCTACTATCAAACCAATGTGCTAGCTACTGTCCATCCCAACTATGCTACTATCAAACCAATGTGCTAGCTACTGTCCATCCCAACTATGCTATCAAACCTTTGTGCTAGCTACTATCCATCCCAACTATGCTACTATCAAACCAATGTGCTAGCTACTGTCCATCCCAACTATGCTACTATCAAACCAATGTGCTAGCTACTGTCCATCACAACTATGCTACTATCAAACCAATGTGCTAGCTAATGTCCATCCCAACTATGCTACTATCAAACAATGTGCTAGCAACTGTCCATCCCAACTATGCTACTATCATACCAATGTGCTAGCTACTGTCCATCCCAACTATGCTACTATCAAACCAATGTGCTAGCTACTGTCCATCCCAACTATGCTACTATCAAACCAATGTGCTAGCTACTGTCCATCCCAACTATGCTATCAAACGTACGTGCTAGCTACTGTCCATCCCAACTATGCTACTATCAAACCAATGTGCTAGCTACTGTCCATCCCAACTATGCTACTATCAAACCAATGTGCTAGCTACTGTCCATCCCAACTATGCTACTATCAAACCAATGTGCTAGCTACTGTCCATCCCAACTATGCTACTATGAAACCAATGTGCTAGCTACTGTACATCCCAACTATGCTACTATCAAACCAATGTGCTAGCTACTGTCCATCCCAACTATGCTACTATCAAACCAATGTGCTAGCTACTGTCCATCCCAACTATGATATCAAACCTTTGTGCTAGCTACTGTCCATCCCAACTATGCTACTATCAAA
The DNA here is from genome assembly GCF_949987555.1 of Borostomias antarcticus. Lineage (NCBI taxonomy): Eukaryota > Metazoa > Chordata > Actinopteri > Stomiiformes > Stomiidae > Borostomias > Borostomias antarcticus. The sequence continues at coordinate 1,989,360 of NW_028176195.1, forward strand.
CCAATGTGCTAGCTACTGTCCATCCCAACTATGCTACTATCAAACAATGTGCTAGCAACTGTCCATCCCAACTATGCTACTATCATACCAATGTGCTAGCTACTGTCCATCCCAACTATGCTACTATCAAACCAATGTGCTAGCTACTGTCCATCCCAACTATGCTACTATCAAACCAATGTGCTAGCTACTGTCCATCCCAACTATGCTATCAAACCTTTGTGCTAGCTACTATCCATCCCAACTATGCTACTATCAAACCAATGTGCTAGCTACTGTCCATCCCAACTATGCTATCAAACCTTTGTGCTAGCTACTGTCCATCCCAACTATGCTACTATCAAACCAATGTGCTAGCTACTGTCCATCCCAACTATGCAACTATCAAACCAATGTGCTAGCTAATGTCCATCCCAACTATGCTACTATCAAACCAATGTGCTAGCTACTGTACATCCCAACTATGCTACTATCAAACCAATGTGCTAGCTACTGTCCATCCCAACTATGCTACTATCAAACCAATGTGCTAGCTACTGTCCATCCCAACTATGCTACTATCAAACCAATGTGCTAGCTACTGTCCATCACAACTATGCTACTATCAAACCAATGTGCTAGCTACTGTCCATCCCAACTATGCTACTATCAAACCAATGTGCTAGCTACTGTCCATCACAACTATGCTACTATCAAACCAATGTGCTAGCTACTGTCCATCCCAACTATGCTACTATCAAACCAATGTGCTAGCTACTGTCCATCCCAACTATGCTATCAAACCTTTGTGCTAGCTACTATCCATCCCAACTATGCTACTATCAAACCAATGTGCTAGCTACTGTCCATCCCAACTATGCTATCAAACCTTTGTGCTAGCTACTGTCCATCCCAACTATGCTACTATCAAACCAATGTGCTAGCTACTGTCCATCACAACTATGCTACTATCAAACCAATGTGCTAGCTAATGTCCATCCCAACTATGCTACTATCAAACAATGTGCTAGCAACTGTCCATCCCAACTATGCTACTATCATACCAATGTGCTAGCTACTGTCCATCCCAACTATGCTACTATCAAACCAATGTGCTAGCTACTGTCCATCCCAACTATGCTATCAAACGTATGTGCTAGCTACTGTCCATCCCAACTATGCTACTATCAAACCAATGTGCTAGCTACTGTCCATCCCAACTATGCTACTATCAAACCAATGTGCTAGCTACTGTCCATCCCAACTATGCTACTATCAAACCAATGTGCTAGCTACTGTCCATCCCAACTATGCTACTATCAAACCAATGTGCTAGCTAATGTCCATCCCAACTATGCTACTATCAAACCAATGTGCTAGCTACTGTCCATCCCAACTATGCTACTATCAAACCAATGTGCTAGCTACTGTCCATCCCAACTATGCTACTATCAAACCAATGTGCTAGCTACTGTCCATCCCAACTATGCTACTATGAAACCAATGTGCTAGCTACTGTACATCCCAACTATGCTACTATCAAACCAATGTGCTAGCTACTGTCCATCCCGACTATGCTACTATCAAACCAATGTGCTAGCTACTGTCCATCCCAACTATGCTACTATCAAACCAATGTGCTAGCTACTGTCCATCCCAACTATGCTACTATCAAACCAATGTGCTAGCTACTGTCCATCCCAACTATGCTACTATCAAACCAATGTGCTAGCTACTGTCCATCCCAACTATGCTACTATCAAACCAATGTGCTAGCTAATGTCCATCCCAACTATGCTACTATCAAACCAATGTGCTAGCTACTGTCCATCCCAACTATGCTACTATCAAACCAATGTGCTAGCTACTGTCCATCCCAACTATGCTATCAAACCTTTGTGCTAGCTACTATCCATCCCAACTATGCTACTATCAAACCAATGTGCTAGCTACTGTCCATCCCAACTATGCTATCAAACCTTTGTGCTAGCTACTGTCCATCCCAACTATGCTACTATCAAACCAATTGGCTAGCTACTGTCCATCACAACTATGCTACTATCAAACCAATGTGCTAGCTAATGTCCATCCCAACTATGCTACTATCAAACACTGTGCTAGCAACTGTCCATCCCAACTATGCTACTATCATACCAATGTGCTAGCTACTGTCCATCCCAACTATGCTACTATCAAACCAATGTGCTAGCTACTGTCCATCCCAACTATGCTACTATCAAACCAATGTGCTAGCTACTGTCCATCCCAACTATGCTACTATCAAACCAATGTGCTAGCTACTGTCCATCCCAACTATGCTACTATGAAACCAATGTGCTAGCTACTGTACATCCCAACTATGCTACTATCAAACCAATGTGCTAGCTACTGTCCATCCCAACTATGCTACTATCAAACCAATGTGCTAGCTACTGTCCATCCCAACTATGCTACTATCAAACCAATGTGCTAGCTACTGTCCATCCCAACTATGCTACTATCAAACCAATGTGCTAGCTACTGTCCATCCCAACTATGCTACTATCAAACCAATGTGCTAGCTACTGTCCATCCCAACTATGCTACTATCAAACCAATGTGCTAGCTAATGTCCATCCCAACTATGCTACTATCAAACCAATGTGCTAGCTACTGTCCATCCCAACTATGCTACTATCAAACCAATGTGCTAGCTACTGTCCATCCCAACTATGCTATCAAACCTTTGTGCTAGCTACTATCCATCCCAACTATGCTACTATCAAACCAATGTGCTAGCTACTGTCCATCCCAACTATGCTATCAAACCTTTGTGCTAGCTACTGTCCATCCCAACTATGCTACTATCAAACCAATTGGCTAGCTACTGTCCATCACAACTATGCTACTATCAAACCAATGTGCTAGCTAATGTCCATCCCAACTATGCTACTATCAAACACTGTGCTAGCAACTGTCCATCCCAACTATGCTACTATCATACCAATGTGCTAGCTACTGTCCATCCCAACTATGCTACTATCAAACCAATGTGCTAGCTACTGTCCATCCCAACTAAGCTACTATCAAACCAATGTGCTAGCTACTGTCCATCCCAACTATGCTATCAAACGTATGTGCTAGCTACTGTCCATCCCAACTATGCTACTATCAAACCAATGTGCTAGCTACTGTCCATCCCAACTATGCTACTATCAAACCAATGTGCTAGCTACTGTCCATCCCAACTATGCTACTATCAAACCAATGTGCTAGCTACTGTCCATCCCAACTATGCTACTATGAAACCAATGTGCTAGCTACTGTACATCCCAACTATGCTACTATCAAACCAATGTGCTAGCTACTGTCCATCCCAACTATGCTACTATCAAACCAATGTGCTAGCTACTGTCCATCCCAACTATGCTACTATGAAACCAATGTGCTAGCTACTGTCCATCCCAACTATGCTACTATCAAACCAATGTGCTAGCTCCTGTCCATCCCAACTATGCTACTATCAAACCAATGTGCTAGCTACTATCCATCCCAACTATGCTTCTATCAAACCAATGTGCTAGCTACTGTCCATCCCAACTATGCTATCAAACCTATGTGCTAGCTACTGTCCATCCCAACTATGCTACTATCAAACCAATGTGCTAGCTATTGTCCATCACAACTATGCTACTATCAAACCAATGTGCTAACTACTGTCCATCCCAACTATGCTACTATCAAACAATGTGCTAGCAACTGTCCATCCCAACTATGCTACTATCATACCAATGTGCTAGCTACTGTCCATCCCAACTATGCTACTATCAAACCAATGTGCTAGCTTCTGTCCATCCCAACTATGCTACTATCAAACCAATCTGCTAGCTACTGTCCATCCCAACTATGCTACTATCAAACCAATGTGCTAGCTACTGTCCATCCCAACTATGCTATCAAACGTATGTGCTAGCTACTGTCCATCCCAACTATGCTACTATCAAACCAATGTGCTAGCTACTGTCCATCACAACTATGCTACTATCAAACCAATGTGCTAACTACTGTCCATCCCAACTATGCTACTATCAAACAATGTGCTAGCAACTGTCCATCCCAACTATGCTACTATCATACCAATGTGCTAGCTACTGTCCATCCCAACTATGCTACTATCAAACCAATGTGCTAGCTTCTGTCCATCCCAACTATGCTACTATCAAACCAATCTGCTAGCTACTGTCCATCCCAACTATGCTACTATCAAACCAATGTGCTAGCTACTGTCCATCCCAACTATGCTATCAAACGTATGTGCTAGCTACTGTCCATCCCAACTATGCTAATATCAAACCAATGTGCTAGCTACTGTCCATCCCAACTATGCTACTATCAAACCAATGTGCTAGCTACTGTCCATCCCAACTATGCTACTATCAAACCAATGTGCTAGCTACTGTCCATCCCAACTATGCTACTATCAAACCAATGTGCTAGCTACTGTCCATCCCAACTATGCTACTATCAAACCAATGTGCTAGCTACTGTCCATCCCAACTATGCTACTATCAAACCAATGTGCTAGCTACTGTACATCCCAACTATGCTACTATCAAACCAATGTGCTAGCTACTGTCCATCCCAACTATGCTACTATCAAACCAATGTGCTAGCTACTGTCCATCCCAACTATGCTACTATCAAACCAATGTGCTAGCTACTGTCCATCCCAACTATGCTATCAAACCTTTGTGCTAGCTACTATCCATCCCAACTATGCTACTATCAAACCAATGTGCTAGCTACTGTCCATCCCAACTATGCTATCAAACCTTTGTGCTAGCTACTGTCCATCCCAACTATGCTACTATCAAACCAATTGGCTAGCTACTGTCCATCACAACTATGCTACTATCAAACCAATGTGCTAGCTAATGTCCATCCCAACTATGCTACTATCAAACACTGTGCTAGCAACTGTCCATCCCAACTATGCTACTATCATACCAATGTGCTAGCTACTGTCCATCCCAACTATGCTACTATCAAACCAATGTGCTAGCTACTGTCCATCCCAACTAAGCTACTATCAAACCAATGTGCTAGCTACTGTCCATCCCAACTATGCTATCAAACGTATGTGCTAGCTACTGTCCATCCCAACTATGCTACTATCAAACCAATGTGCTAGCTACTGTCCATCCCAACTATGCTACTATCAAACCAATGTGCTAGCTACTGTCCATCCCAACTATGCTACTATCAAACCAATGTGCTAGCTACTGTCCATCCCAACTATGCTACTATGAAACCAATGTGCTAGCTACTGTACATCCCAACTATGCTACTATCAAACCAATGTGCTAGCTACTGTCCATCCCAACTATGCTACTATCAAACCAATGTGCTAGCTACTGTCCATCCCAACTATGCTACTATCAAACCAATGTGCTAGCTACTGTCCATCCCAACTATGCTACTATCAAACCAATGTGCTAGCTACTGTCCATCCCAACTATGCTACTATCAAACCAATGTGCTAGCTACTATCCATCCCAACTATGCTTCTATCAAACCAATGTGCTAGCTACTGTCCATCCCAACTATGCTATCAAACCTATGTGCTAGCTACTGTCCATCCCAACTATGCTACTATCAAACCAATGTGCTAGCTATTGTCCATCACAACTATGCTACTATCAAACCAATGTGCTAACTACTGTCCATCCCAACTATGCTACTATCAAACAATGTGCTAGCAACTGTCCATCCCAACTATGCTACTATCATACCAATGTGCTAGCTACTGTCCATCCCAACTATGCTACTATCAAACCAATGTGCTAGCTTCTGTCCATCCCAACTATGCTACTATCAAACCAATCTGCTAGCTACTGTCCATCCCAACTATGCTACTATCAAACCAATGTGCTAGCTACTGTCCATCCCAACTATGCTATCAAACGTATGTGCTAGCTACTGTCCATCCCAACTATGCTACTATCAAACCAATGTGCTAGCTACTGTCCATCACAACTATGCTACTATCAAACCAATGTGCTAACTACTGTCCATCCCAACTATGCTACTATCAAACAATGTGCTAGCAACTGTCCATCCCAACTATGCTACTATCATACCAATGTGCTAGCTACTGTCCATCCCAACTATGCTACTATCAAACCAATGTGCTAGCTTCTGTCCATCCCAACTATGCTACTATCAAACCAATCTGCTAGCTACTGTCCATCCCAACTATGCTACTATCAAACCAATGTGCTAGCTACTGTCCATCCCAACTATGCTATCAAACGTATGTGCTAGCTACTGTCCATCCCAACTATGCTACTATCAAACCAATGTGCTAGCTACTGTCCATCCCAACTATGCTACTATCAAACCAATGTGCTAGCTACTGTCCATCCCAACTATGCTACTATCAAACCAATGTGCTAGCTACTGTCCATCCCAACTATGCTACTATCAAACCAATGTGCTAGCTACTGTCCATCCCAACTATGCTACTATCAAACCAATGTGCTAGCTACTGTCCATCCCAACTATGCTACTATCAAACCAATGTGCTAGCTACTGTCCATCCCAACTATGCTACTATCAAACCAATGTGCTAGCTACTGTACATCCCAACTATGCTACTATCAAACCAATGTGCTAGCTACTGTCCATCCCAACTATGCTACTATCAAACCAATGTGCTAGCTACTGTCCATCCCAACTATGCTACTATCAAACCAATGTGCTAGCTACTGTCCATCCCAACTATGCTACTATCAAACCAATGTGCTAGCTACTGTCCATCACAACTATGCTACTATCAAAACAATGTGCTAGCTACTGTCCATCCCAACTATGCTACTATCAAACCAATGTGCTAGCTACTGTCCATCCCAACTATGCTATCAAACCTTTGTGCTAGCTACTATCCATCCCAACTATGCTACTATCAAACCAATGTGCTAGCTACTGTCCATCCCAACTATGCTATCAAACCTTTGTGCTAGCTACTGTCCATCCCAACTATGCTACTATCAAACCAATGTGCTAGCTACTGTCCATCCCAACTATGCTACTATCAAACCAATGTGCTAGCTAATGTCCATCCCAACTATGCTACTATCAAACCAATGTGCTAGCTACTGTACATCCCAACTATGCTACTATCAAACCAATGTGCTAGCTACTGTCCATCCCAACTATGCTACTATCAAACCAATGTGCTAGCTACTGTCCATCCCAACTATGCTACTATCAAACCAATGTGCTAGCTACTGTCCATCCCAACTATGCTACTATCAAACCAATGTGCTAGCTACTGTCCATCACAACTATGCTACTATCAAACCAATGTGCTAGCTACTGTCCATCCCAACTATGCTACTATCAAACCAATGTGCTAGCTACTGTCCATCCCAACTATGCTATCAAACCTTTGTGCTAGCTACTATCCATCCCAACTATGCTACTATCAAACCAATGTGCTAGCTACTGTCCATCCCAACTATGCTATCAAACGTTTGTGCTAGCTACTGTCCATCCCAACTATGCTACTATCAAACCAATGTGCTAGCTACTGTCCATCACAACTATGCTACTATCAAACCAATGTGCTAGCTAATGTCCATCCCAACTATGCTACTATCAAACAATGTGCTAGCAACTGTCCATCCCAACTATGCTACTATCATACCAATGTGCTAGCTACTGTCCATCCCAACTATGCTACTATCAAACCAATGTGCTAGCTACTGTCCATCCCAACTATGCTACTATCAAACCAATGTGCTAGCTACTGTCCATCCCAACTATGCTACTATGAAACCAATGTGCTAGCTACTGTCCATCCCAACTATGCTACTATCAAACCAATGTGCTAGCTACTGTCCATCCCAACTATGCTACTATGAAACCAATGTGCTAGCTACTGTACATCCCAACTATGCTATCAAACCTTTGTGCTAGCTACTGTCCATCCCAACTATGCTACTATCAAACCAATGTGCTAGCTACTGTCCATCCCAACTATGCTACTATCAAACCAATGTGCTAGCTAATGTCCATCCCAACTATGCTACTATCAAACCAATGTGCTAGCTACTGTACATCCCAACTATGCTACTATCAAACCAATGTGCTAGCTACTGTCCATCCCAACTATGCTACCATCAAACCAATGTGCTAGCTACTGTCCATCCCAACTATGCTACTATCAAACCAATGTGCTAGCTACTGTCCATCCCAACTATGCTACTATCAAACCAATGTGCTAGCTACTGTCCATCCCAACTATGCTACTATCAAACCAATGTGCTAGCTACTGTCCATCCCAACTATGCTACTATCAAACCAATGTGCTAGCTACTGTCCATCCCAACTATGCTACTATCAAACCAATGTGCTAGCTACTGTCCATCCCAACTATGCTACTATCAAACCAATGTGCTAGCTACTGTCCATCCCAACTATGCTACTATCAAACCAATGTGCTAGCTACTGTCCATCCCAACTATGCTATCAAACCTTTGTGCTAGCTACTATCCATCCCAACTATGCTACTATCAAACCAATGTGCTAGCTACTGTCCATCCCAACTATGCTATCAAACCTTTGTGCTAGCTACTGTCCATCCCAACTATGCTACTATCAAATCAATGTGCTAGCTACTGTCCATCACAACTATGCTACTATCAAACCAATGTGCTAGCTAATGTCCATCCCAACTATGCTACTATCAAACAATGTGCTAGCAACTGTCCATCCCAACTATGCTACTATCATACCAATGTGCTAGCTACTGTCCATCCCAACTATGCTACTATCAAACCAATGTGCTAGCTACTGTCCATCCCAACTATGCTACTATCAAACCAATGTGCTAGCTACTGTCCATCCCAACTATGCTATCAAACATATGTGCTAGCTACTGTCCATCCCAACTATGCTACTATCAAACCAATGTGCTAGCTACTGTCCATCCCAACTATGCTACTATCAAACCAATGTGCTAGCTACTGTCCATCCCAACTATGCTACTATCAAACCAATGTGCTAGCTACTGTACATCCCAACTATGCTACTATCAAACCAATGTGCTAGCTACTGTCCATCCCAACTATGCTACTATCAAACCAATGTGCTAGCTACTGTCCATCCCAACTATGCTACTATCAAACCAATGTGCTAGCTACTGTCCATCCCAACTATGCTACTATCAAACCAATGTGCTAGCTACTGTCCATCCCAACTATGCTACTATCAAACCAATGTGCTAGCTACTGTACATCCCAACTATGCTACTATCAAACCAATGTGCTAGCTACTGTCCATCCCAACTATGCTACTATGAAACCAATGTGCTAGCTACTGTACATCCCAACTATGCTACTATCAAACCTTTGTGCTAGCTACTGCCCATCCCAACTATGCTACTATCAAACCAATGTGCTAGCTACTGTCCATCCCAACTATGCTACTATCAAACCAATGTGCTAGCTACTGTCCATCCCAACTATGCTATCAAACCTTTGTGCTAGCTACTATCCATCCCAACTTCGCTACTATCAAACCAATGTGCTAGCTACTGTCCATCCCAACTATGCTATCAAACCTTTGTGCTAGCTACTGTCCATCCCAACTATGCTACTATCAAACCAATGTGCTAGCTACTGTCCATCACAACTATGCTACTATCAAACCAATGTGCTAGCTAATGTCCATCCCAACTATGCTACTATCAAACAATGTGCTAGCAACTGTCCATCCCAACTATGCTACTATCATACCAATGTGCTAGCTACTGTCCATCCCAACTATGCTACTATCAAACCAATGTGCTAGCTACTGTCCATCCCAACTATGCTACTATCAAACCAATGTGCTAGCTACTGTCCATCCCAACTATGCTATCAAACGTATGTGCTAGCTACTGTCCATCCCAACTATGCTACTATCAAACCAATGTGCTAGCTACTGTCCATCCCAACTATGCTACTATCAAACCAATGTGCTAGCTACTGTCCATCCCAACTATGCTACTATGAAACCAATGTGCTAGCTACTGTCCATCCCAACTATGCTACTATCAAACCAATGTGCTAGCTACTGTCCATCCCAACTATGCTACTATCAAACCAATGTGCTAGCTACTGTCCATCCCAACTATGATATCAAAACTTTGTGCTAGCTACTGTCCATCCCAACTATGCTACTATCAAACCAATGTGCTAGCTACTGTCCATCACAACTATGCTACTATCAAACCAATGTGCTAGCTAATGTCCATCCCAACTATGCTACTATCAAACAATGTGCTAGCAACTGTCCATCCCAACTATGCTACTATCATACCAATGTGCTAGCTACTGTCCATCCCAACTATGCTACTATCAAACCAATGTGCTAGCTACTGTCCATCCCAACTATGCTATCAAACCTTTGTGCTAGCTACTATCCATCCCAACTATGCTACTATCAAACCAATGTGCTAGCTACTGTCCATCCCAACTATGCTATCAAACCTTTGTGCTAGCTACTGTCCATCCCAACTATGCTACTATCAAACCAATGTGCTAGCTACTGTCCATCCCAACTATGCAACTATCAAACCAATGTGCTAGCTAATGTCCATCCCAACTATGCTACTATCAAACCAATGTGCTAGCTACTGTACATCCCAACTATGCTACTATCAAACCAATGTGCTAGCTACTGTCCATCCCAACTATGCTACTATCAAACCAATGTGCTAGCTACTGTCCATCCCAACTATGCTACTATCAAACCAATGTGCTAGCTACTGTCCATCCCAACTATGCTACTATCAAACCAATGTGCTAGCTACTGTCCATCCCAACTATGCTACTATCAAACCAATGTGCTAGCTACTGTCCATCCCAACTATGCTACTATCAAACCAATGTGCTAGCTACTGTCCATCACAACTATGCTACTATCAAACCAATGTGCTAGCTACTGTCCATCCCAACTATGCTACTATCAAACCAATGTGCTAGCTACTGTCCATCCCAACTATGCTATCAAACCTTTGTGCTAGCTACTGTCCATCCCAACTATGGTACTATCTAACCAATGTGCTAGCTACTGTCCATCACAACTATGCTACTATCAAACCAATGTGCTAGCTAATGTCCATCCCAACTATGCTACTATCAAACAATGTGCTAGCAACTGTCCATCCCAACTATGCTACTATCATACCAATGTGCTAGCTACTGTCCATCCCAACTATGCTACTATCAAACCAATGTGCTAGCTACTGTCCATCCCAACTATGCTACTATCAAACCAATGTGCTAGCTACTGTCCATCCCAACTATGCTACTATCAAACCAATGTGCTAGCTAATGTCCATCCCAACTATGCTACTATCAAACCAATGTGCTAGCTGCTGTCCATTCCAACTATGCTACTATCAAACCAATGTGCTAGCTACTGTCCATCCCAACTATGCTACTATCAAACCAATGTGCTAGCTACTGTCCATCCCAACTATGCTACTATCAAACCAATGTGCTAGCTACTGTCCATCCCAACTATGCTACTATCAAACCAATGTGCTAGCTACTGTCCATCCCAACTATGCTACTATCAAACCAATGTGCTAGCTACTGTCCATCCCAACTATGCTATCAAACCTTTGTGCTAGCTACTATCCATCCCAACTATGCTACTATCAAACCAATGTGCTAGCTACTGTCCATCCCAACTATGCTATCAAACCTTTGTGCTAGCTACTGTCCATCCCAACTATGCTACTATCAAACCAATGTGCTAGCTACTGTCCATCACAACTATGCTACTATCAAACCTTTGTGCTAGCTAATGTCCATCCCAACTATGCTACTATCAAACAATGTGCTAGCAACTGTCCATCCCAACTATGCTACTATCATACCAATGTGCTAGCTACTGTCCATCCCAACTATGCTACTATCAAACCAATGTGCTAGCTACTGTCCATCCCAACTATGCTACTATCAAACCAATGTGCTAGCTACTGTCCATCCCAACTATGCAATCAAACGTATGTGCTAGCTACTGTCCATCCCAACTATGCTACTATCAAACCAATGTGCTAGCTACTGTCCATCCCAACTATGCTACTATCAAACCAATGTGCTAGCTACTGTCCATCCCAACTATGCTACTATGAAACCAATGTGCTAGCTACTGTACATCCCAACTATGCTACTATCAAACCAATGTGCTAGCTACTGTCCATCCCAACTATGCTACTATCAAACCAATGTGCTAGCTACTGTCCATCCCAACTATGCTACTATCAAACCAATGTGCTAGCTACTGTCCATCCCAACTATGCTACTATCAAACCAATGTGCTAGCTACTGTCCATCCCAACTATGCTACTATCAAACCAATGTGCTAGCTACTATCCATCCCAACTATGCTTCTATCAAACCAATGTGCTAGCTACTGTCCATCCCAACTATGCTATCAAACCTATGTGCTAGCTACTGTCCATCCCAACTATGCTACTATCAAACCAATGTGCTAGCTATTGTCCATCACAACTATGCTACTATCAAACCAATGTGCTAGCTATTGTCCATCACAACTATGCTACTATCAAACCAATGTGCTAACTACTGTCCATCCCAACTATGCTACTATCAAACAATGTGCTAGCAACTGTCCATCCCAACTATGCTACTATCATACCAATGTGCTAGCTACTGTCCATCCCAACTATGCTACTATCAAACCAATGTGCTAGCTACTGTCCATCCCAACTATGCTACTATCAAACCAATGTGCTAGCTACTGTCCATCCCAACTATGCTACTATCAAACCAATGTGCTAGCTACTGTCCATCCCAACTATGCTACTATCAAACCAATGTGCTAGCTACTGTCCATCCCAACTATGCTATCAAACCTTTGTGCTAGCTACTGTCCATCCCAACTATGCTACTATCAAACCAATGTGCTAGCTACTGTCCATCCCAACTATGCTACTATCAAACCAATGTGCTAGCTAATGTCCATCCCAACTATGCTACTATCAAACCAATGTGCTAGCTACTGTACATCCCAACTATGCTACTATCAAACCAATGTGCTAGCTACTGTCCATCCCAACTATGCTACTATCAAACCAATGTGCTAGCTACTGTCCATCCCAACTATGCTACTATCAAACCAATGTGCTAGCTACTGTCCATCCCAACTATGCTACTATCAAACCAATGTGCTAGCTACTGTCCATCCCAACTATGCTACTATCAAACCAATGTGCTAGCTACTGTACATCCCAACTATGCTACTATCAAACCAATGTGCTAGCTACTGTCCATCCCAACTATGCTACTATCAAACCAATGTGCTAGCTACTGTCCATCACAACTATGCTACTATCAAACCAATGTGCTAGCTACTGTCCATCCCAACTATGCTACTATCAAACCAATGTGCTAGCTACTGTCCATCCCAACTATGCTACTATCAAACCAATGTGCTAGCTACTGTACATCCCAACTATGCTACTATCAAACCAATGTGCTAGCTACTGTCCATCCCAACTATGCTACTATCAAACCAATGTGCTAGCTACTGTCCATCCCAACTATGCTACTATCAAACCAATGTGCTAGCTACTGTCCATCCCAACTATGCTACTATCAAACCAATGTGCTAGCTACTGTCCATCCCAACTATGCTACTATCAAACCAATGTGCTAGCTACTGTCCATCCCAACTATGCTATCAAACCTTTGTGCTAGCTACTGTCCATCCCAACTATGCTACTATCAAACCAATGTGCTAGCTACTGTCCATCCCAACTATGCTACTATCAAACCAATGTGCTAGCTACTGTCCATCCCAACTATGCTACTATCAAACCAATGTGCTAGCTACTGTCCATTCCAACTATGCTACTATCAAACCAATGTGCTAGCTACTGTCCATCCCAACTATGCTACTATCAAACCAATGTGCTAGCTACTGTCCATCCCAACTATGCTACTATCAAACCAATGTGCTAGCTACTGTACATCCCAACTATGCTACTATCAAACCAATGTGCTAGCTACTGTCCATCCCAACTATGCTACTATCAAACCAATGTGCTAGCTACTGTCCATCCCAACTATGCTACTATCAAACCAATGTGCTAGCTACTGTCCATCCCAACCATGCTACTATCAAACCAATGTGCTAGCTACTGTCCATCACAACTATGCTACTATCAAACCAATGTGCTAGCTACTGTCCATCCCAACTATGCTACTATCAAACCAATGTGCTAGCTACTGTCCATCCCAACTATGCTATCAAACCTTTGTGCTAGCTACTGTCCATCCCAACTATGCTACTATCAAACCAATGTGCTAGCTACTGTCCATCACAACTATGCTACTATCAAACCAATGTGCTAGCTAATGTCCATCCCAACTATGCTACTATCAAACAATGTGCTAGCAACTGTCCATCCCAACTATGCTACTATCATACCAATGTGCTAGCTACTGTCCATCCCAACTATGCTACTATCAAACCAATGTGCTAGCTACTGTCCATCCCAACTATGCTACTATCAAACCAATGTGCTAGCTACTGTCCATCCCAACTATGCTACTATCAAACCAATGTGCTAGCTACTGTCCATCCCAACTATGCTACTATCAAACCAATGTGCTAGCTACTGTCCATCCCAACTATGCTACTATGAAACCAATGTGCTAGCTACTGTACATCCCAACTATGCTATCAAACCTTTGTGCTAGCTACTGTCCATCCCAACTATGCTACTATCAAACCAATGTGCTAGCTACTGTCCATCCCAACTATGCTACTATCAAACCAATGTGCTAGCTAATGTCCATCCCAACTATGCTACTATCAAACCAATGTGCTAGCTACTGTACATCCCAACTATGCTACTATCAAACCAATGTGCTAGCTACTGTCCATCCCAACTATGCTACCATCAAACCAATGTGCTAGCTACTGTCCATCCCAACTATGCTACTATCAAACCAATGTGCTAGCTACTGTCCATCCCAACTATGCTACTATCAAACCAATGTGCTAGCTACTGTCCATCCCAACTATGCTACTATCAAACCAATGTGCTAGCTACTGTCCATCCCAACTATGCTACTATCAAACCAATGTGCTAGCTACTGTCCATCACAACTATGCTACTATCAAACCAATGTGCTAGCTACTGTCCATCCCAACTATGCTACTATCAAACCAATGTGCTAGCTACTGTCCATCCCAACTATGCTATCAAACCTTTGTGCTAGCTACTATCCATCCCAACTATGCTACTATCAAACCAATGTGCTAGCTACTGTCCATCCCAACTATGCTATCAAACCTTTGTGCTAGCTACTGTCCATCCCAACTATGCTACTATCAAATCAATGTGCTAGCTACTGTCCATCACAACTATGCTACTATCAAACCAATGTGCTAGCTAATGTCCATCCCAACTATGCTACTATCAAACAATGTGCTAGCAACTGTCCATCCCAACTATGCTACTATCATACCAATGTGCTAGCTACTGTCCATCCCAACTATGCTACTATCAAACCAATGTGCTAGCTACTGTCCATCCCAACTATGCTACTATCAAACCAATGTGCTAGCTACTGTCCATCCCAACTATGCTATCAAACATATGTGCTAGCTACTGTCCATCCCAACTATGCTACTATCAAACCAATGTGCTAGCTACTGTCCATCCCAACTATGCTACTATCAAACCAATGTGCTAGCTACTGTCCATCCCAACTATGCTACTATCAAACCAATGTGCTAGCTACTGTACATCCCAACTATGCTACTATCAAACCAATGTGCTAGCTACTGTCCATCCCAACTATGCTACTATCAAACCAATGTGCTAGCTACTGTCCATCCCAACTATGCTACTATCAAACCAATGTGCTAGCTACTGTCCATCCCAACTATGCTACTATCAAACCAATGTGCTAGCTACTGTCCATCCCAACTATGCTACTATCAAACCAATGTGCTAGCTACTGTACATCCCAACTATGCTACTATCAAACCAATGTGCTAGCTACTGTCCATCCCAACTATGCTACTATGAAACCAATGTGCTAGCTACTGTACATCCCAACTATGCTATCAAACCTTTGTGCTAGCTACTGTCCATCCCAACTATGCTACTATCAAACCAATGTGCTAGCTACTGTCCATCCCAACTATGCTACTATCAAACCAATGTGCTAGCTAATGTCCATCCCAACTATGCTACTATCAAACCAATGTGCTAGCTACTGTCCATCCCAACTATGCTACTATCAAACCAATGTGCTAGCTACTGTCCATCCCAACTATGCTATCAAACCTTTGTGCTAGCTACTATCCATCCCAACTTCGCTACTATCAAACCAATGTGCTAGCTACTGTCCATCCCAACTATGCTATCAAACCTTTGTGCTAGCTACTGTCCATCCCAACTATGCTACTATCAAACCAATGTGCTAGCTACTGTCCATCACAACTATGCTACTATCAAACCAATGTGCTAGCTAATGTCCATCCCAACTATGCTACTATCAAACAATGTGCTAGCAACTGTCCATCCCAACTATGCTACTATCATACCAATGTGCTAGCTACTGTCCATCCCAACTATGCTACTATCAAACCAATGTGCTAGCTACTGTCCATCCCAACTATGCTACTATCAAACCAATGTGCTAGCTACTGTCCATCCCAACTATGCTATCAAACGTATGTGCTAGCTACTGTCCATCCCAACTATGCTACTATCAAACCAATGTGCTAGCTACTGTCCATCCCAACTATGCTACTATCAAACCAATGTGCTAGCTACTGTCCATCCCAACTATGCTACTATGAAACCAATGTGCTAGCTACTGTCCATCCCAACTATGCTACTATCAAACCAATGTGCTAGCTACTGTCCATCCCAACTATGCTACTATCAAACCAATGTGCTAGCTACTGTCCATCCCAACTATGATATCAAAACTTTGTGCTAGCTACTGTCCATCCCAACTATGCTACTATCAAACCAATGTGCTAGCTACTGTCCATCACAACTATGCTACTATCAAACCAATGTGCTAGCTAATGTCCATCCCAACTATGCTACTATCAAACAATGTGCTAGCAACTGTCCATCCCAACTATGCTACTATCATACCAATGTGCTAGCTACTGTCCATCCCAACTATGCTACTATCAAACCAATGTGCTAGCTACTGTCCATCCCAACTATGCTATCAAACCTTTGTGCTAGCTACTATCCATCCCAACTATGCTACTATCAAACCAATGTGCTAGCTACTGTCCATCCCAACTATGCTATCAAACCTTTGTGCTAGCTACTGTCCATCCCAACTATGCTACTATCAAACCAATGTGCTAGCTACTGTCCATCCCAACTATGCAACTATCAAACCAATGTGCTAGCTAATGTCCATCCCAACTATGCTACTATCAAACCAATGTGCTAGCTACTGTACATCCCAACTATGCTACTATCAAACCAATGTGCTAGCTACTGTCCATCCCAACTATGCTACTATCAAACCAATGTGCTAGCTACTGTCCATCCCAACTATGCTACTATCAAACCAATGTGCTAGCTACTGTCCATCCCAACTATGCTACTATCAAACCAATGTGCTAGCTACTGTCCATCCCAACTATGCTACTATCAAACCAATGTGCTAGCTACTGTCCATCCCAACTATGCTACTATCAAACCAATGTGCTAGCTACTGTCCATCACAACTATGCTACTATCAAACCAATGTGCTAGCTACTGTCCATCCCAACTATGCTACTATCAAACCAATGTGCTAGCTACTGTCCATCCCAACTATGCTATCAAACCTTTGTGCTAGCTACTATCCATCCCAACTATGCTACTATCAAACCAATGTGCTAGCTACTGTCCATCCCAACTATGCTATCAAACCTTTGTGCTAGCTACTGTCCATCCCAACTATGGTACTATCTAACCAATGTGCTAGCTACTGTCCATCACAACTATGCTACTATCAAACCAATGTGCTAGCTAATGTCCATCCCAACTATGCTACTATCAAACAATGTGCTAGCAACTGTCCATCCCAACTATGCTACTATCATACCAATGTGCTAGCTACTGTCCATCCCAACTATGCTACTATCAAACCAATGTGCTAGCTACTGTCCATCCCAACTATGCTATCAAACGTATGTGCTAGCTACTGTCCATCCCAACTATGCTACTATCAAACCAATGTGCTAGCTACTGTCCATCCCAACTATGCTACTATCAAACCAATGTGCTAGCTACTGTCCATCCCAACTATGCTACTATGAAACCAATGTGTAGCTACTGTACATCCCAACTATGCTACTATCAAACCAATGTGTTAGCTACTGTCCATCCCAACTATGCTACTATCAAACCAATGTGCTAGCTACTGTCCATCCCAACTATGCTACTATCAAACCAATGTGCTAGCTACTGTCCATCCCAACTATGCTACTATCAAACCAATGTGCTAGCTACTGTCCATCCCAACTATGCTACTATCAAACCAATGTGCTAGCTACTGTCCATCCCAACTATGCTACTATCAAACCAATGTGCTAGCTAATGTCCATCCCAACTATGCTACTATCAAACCAATGTGCTAGCTGCTGTCCATTCCAACTATGCTACTATCAAACCAATGTGCTAGCTACTGTCCATCCCAACTATGCTACTATCAAACCAATGTGCTAGCTACTGTCCATCCCAACTATGCTACTATCAAACCAATGTGCTAGCTACTGTCCATCCCAACTATGCTACTATCAAACCAATGTGCTAGCTACTGTCCATCCCAACTATGCTACTATCAAACCAATGTGCTAGCTACTGTCCATCCCAACTATGCTATCAAACCTTTGTGCTAGCTACTATCCATCCCAACTATGCTACTATCAAACCAATGTGCTAGCTACTGTCCATCCCAACTATGCTATCAAACCTTTGTGCTAGCTACTGTCCATCCCAACTATGCTACTATCAAACCAATGTGCTAGCTACTGTCCATCACAACTATGCTACTATCAAACCTTTGTGCTAGCTAATGTCCATCCCAACTATGCTACTATCAAACAATGTGCTAGCAACTGTCCATCCCAACTATGCTACTATCATACCAATGTGCTAGCTACTGTCCATCCCAACTATGCTACTATCAAACCAATGTGCTAGCTACTGTCCATCCCAACTATGCTACTATCAAACCAATGTGCTAGCTACTGTCCATCCCAACTATGCTACTATCAAACCAATGTGCTAGCTACTGTCCATCCCAACTATGCTATCAAACGTATGTGCTAGCTACTGTCCATCCCAACTATGCTACTATCAAACCAATGTGCTAGCTACTGTCCATCCCAACTATGCTACTATCAAACCAATGTGCTAGCTACTGTCCATCCCAACTATGCTACTATCAAACCAATGTGCTAGCTACTGTCCATCCCAACTATGCTACTATGAAACCAATGTGCTAGCTACTGTACATCCCAACTATGCTACTATCAAACCAATGTGCTAGCTACTGTCCATCCCAACTATGCTACTATCAAACCAATGTGCTAGCTACTGTCCATCCCAACTATGCTACTATCAAACCAATGTGCTAGCTACTGTCCATCCCAACTATGCTACTATCAAACCAATGTGCTAGCTACTGTCCATCCCAACTATGCTACTATCAAACCAATGTGCTAGCTACTATCCATCCCAACTATGCTTCTATCAAACCAATGTGCTAGCTACTGTCCATCCCAACTATGCTATCAAACCTATGTGCTAGCTACTGTCCATCCCAACTATGCTACTATCAAACCAATGTGCTAGCTATTGTCCATCACAACTATGCTACTATCAAACCAATGTGCTAACTACTGTCCATCCCAACTATGCTACTATCAAACAATGTGCTAGCAACTGTCCATCCCAACTATGCTACTATCATACCAATGTGCTAGCTACTGTCCATCCCAACTATGCTACTATCAAACCAATGTGCTAGCTTCTGTCCATCCCAACTATGCTACTATCAAACCAATCTGCTAGCTACTGTCCATCCCAACTATGCTACAATCAAACCAATGTGCTAGCTACTGTCCATCCCAACTATGCTACTATCAAACCAATGTGCTAGCTACTGTCCATCCCAACTATGCTACTATCAAACCAATGTGCTAGCTACTGTCCATCCCAACTATGCTACTATCAAACCAATGTGCTAGCTACTGTCCATCACAACTATGCTACTATCAAACCAATGTGCTAGCTACTGTCCATCCCAACTATGCTACTATCAAACCAATGTGCTAGCTACTGTCCATCCCAACTATGCTATCAAACCTTTGTGCTAGCTACTGTCCATCCCAACTATGCTACTATCAAACCAATTTGCTAGCTACTGTCCATCCCAACTATGCTACTATCAAACCAATGTGCTAGCTAATGTCCATCCCAACTATGCTACTATCAAACCAATGTGCTAGCTACTGTACATCCCAACTATGCTACTATCAAACCAATGTGCTAGCTACTGTCCATCCCAACTATGCTACTATCAAACCAATGTGCTAGCTACTGTCCATCCCAACTATGCTACTATCAAACCAATGTGCTAGCTACTGTCCATCCCAACTATGCTACTATCAAACCAATGTGCTAGCTACTGTCCATCCCAACTATGCTACTATCAAACCAATGTGCTAGCTACTGTACATCCCAACTATGCTACTATCAAACCAATGTGCTAGCTACTGTCCATCCCAACTATGCTACTATCAAACCAATGTGCTAGCTACTGTCCATCACAACTATGCTACTATCAAACCAATGTGCTAGCTACTGTCCATCCCAACTATGCTACTATCAAACCAATGTGCTAGCTACTGTCCTTCCCAACTATGCTACTATCAAACCAATGTGCTAGCTACTGTACATCCCAACTATGCTACTATCAAACCAATGTGCTAGCTACTGTCCATCCCAACTATGCTACTATCAAACCAATGTGCTAGCTACTGTCCATCCCAACTATGCTACTATCATACCAATGTGCTAGCTACTGTCCATCCCAACTATGCTACTATCAAACCAATGTGCTAGCTTCTGTCCATCCCAACTATGCTACTATCAAACCAATCTGCTAGCTACTGTCCATCCCAACTATGCTACAATCAAACCAATGTGCTAGCTACTGTCCATCCCAACTATGCTACTATCAAACCAATGTGCTAGCTACTGTCCATCCCAACTATGCTACTATCAAACCAATGTGCTAGCTACTGTCCATCCCAACTATGCTACTATCAAACCAATGTGCTAGCTACTGTCCATCACAACTATGCTACTATCAAACCAATGTGCTAGCTACTGTCCATCCCAACTATGCTACTATCAAACCAATGTGCTAGCTACTGTCCATCCCAACTATGCTATCAAACCTTTGTGCTAGCTACTGTCCATCCCAACTATGCTACTATCAAACCAATTTGCTAGCTACTGTCCATCCCAACTATGCTACTATCAAACCAATGTGCTAGCTAATGTCCATCCCAACTATGCTACTATCAAACCAATGTGCTAGCTACTGTACATCCCAACTATGCTACTATCAAACCAATGTGCTAGCTACTGTCCATCCCAACTATGCTACTATCAAACCAATGTGCTAGCTACTGTCCATCCCAACTATGCTACTATCAAACCAATGTGCTAGCTACTGTCCATCCCAACTATGCTACTATCAAACCAATGTGCTAGCTACTGTACATCCCAACTATGCTACTATCAAACCAATGTGCTAGCTACTGTCCATCCCAACTATGCTACTATCAAACCAATGTGCTAGCTACTGTCCATCCCAACTATGCTATCAAACCTTTGTGCTAGCTACTGTCCATCCCAACTATGCTACTATCAAACCAATGTGCTAGCTACTGTCCATCACAACTATGCTACTATCAAACCAATGTGCTAGCTAATGTCCATCCCAACTATGCTACTATCAAACAATGTGCTAGCAACTGTCCATCCCAACTATGCTACTATCATACCAATGTGCTAGCTACTGTCCATCCCAACTATGCTACTATCAAACCAATGTGCTAGCTACTGTCCATCCCAACTATGCTACTATCAAACCAATGTGCTAGCTACTGTCCATCCCAACTATGCTACTATCAAACCAATGTGCTAGCTACTGTCCATCCCAACTATGCTACTATCAAACCAATGTGCTAGCTACTGTCCATCCCAACTATGCTACTATGAAACCAATGTGCTAGCTACTGTACATCCCAACTATGCTATCAAACCTTTGTGCTAGCTACTGTCCATCCCAACTATGCTACTATCAAACCAATGTGCTAGCTACTGTCCATCCCAACTATGCTACTATCAAACCAATGTGCTAGCTAATGTCCATCCCAACTATGCTACTATCAAACCAATGTGCTAGCTACTGTACATCCCAACTATGCTACTATCAAACCAATGTGCTAGCTACTGTCCATCCCAACTATGCTACCATCAAACCAATGTGCTAGCTACTGTCCATCCCAACTATGCTACTATCAAACCAATGTGCTAGCTACTGTCCATCCCAACTATGCTACTATCAAACCAATGTGCTAGCTACTGTCCATCCCAACTATGCTACTATCAAACCAATGTGCTAGCTACTGTCCATCCCAACTATGCTACTATCAAACCAATGTGCTAGCTACTGTCCATCCCAACTATGCTACTATCAAACCAATGTGCTAGCTACTGTCCATCCCAACTATGCTACTATCAAACCAATGTGCTAGCTACTGTCCATCCCAACTATGCTATCAAACCTTTGTGCTAGCTACTATCCATCCCAACTATGCTACTATCAAACCAATGTGCTAGCTACTGTCCATCCCAACTATGCTATCAAACCTTTGTGCTAGCTACTGTCCATCCCAACTATGCTACTATCAAATCAATGTGCTAGCTACTGTCCATCACAACTATGCTACTATCAAACCAATGTGCTAGCTAATGTCCATCCCAACTATGCTACTATCAAACAATGTGCTAGCAACTGTCCATCCCAACTATGCTACTATCATACCAATGTGCTAGCTACTGTCCATCCCAACTATGCTACTATCAAACCAATGTGCTAGCTACTGTCCATCCCAACTATGCTACTATCAAACCAATGTGCTAGCTACTGTCCATCCCAACTATGCTATCAAACATATGTGCTAGCTACTGTCCATCCCAACTATGCTACTATCAAACCAATGTGCTAGCTACTGTCCATCCCAACTATGCTACTATCAAACCAATGTGCTAGCTACTGTCCATCCCAACTATGCTACTATCAAACCAATGTGCTAGCTACTGTACATCCCAACTATGCTACTATCAAACCAATGTGCTAGCTACTGTCCATCCCAACTATGCTACTATCAAACCAATGTGCTAGCTACTGTCCATCCCAACTATGCTACTATCAAACCAATGTGCTAGCTACTGTCCATCCCAACTATGCTACTATCAAACCAATGTGCTAGCTACTGTCCATCCCAACTATGCTACTATCAAACCAATGTGCTAGCTACTGTACATCCCAACTATGCTACTATCAAACCAATGTGCTAGCTACTGTCCATCCCAACTATGCTACTATGAAACCAATGTGCTAGCTACTGTACATCCCAACTATGCTATCAAACCTTTGTGCTAGCTACTGTCCATCCCAACTATGCTACTATCAAACCAATGTGCTAGCTACTGTCCATCCCAACTATGCTACTATCAAACCAATGTGCTAGCTAATGTCCATCCCAACTATGCTACTATCAAACCAATGTGCTAGCTACTGTCCATCCCAACTATGCTACTATCAAACCAATGTGCTAGCTACTGTCCATCCCAACTATGCTATCAAACCTTTGTGCTAGCTACTATCCATCCCAACTTCGCTACTATCAAACCAATGTGCTAGCTACTGTCCATCCCAACTATGCTATCAAACCTTTGTGCTAGCTACTGTCCATCCCAACTATGCTACTATCAAACCAATGTGCTAGCTACTGTCCATCACAACTATGCTACTATCAAACCAATGTGCTAGCTAATGTCCATCCCAACTATGCTACTATCAAACAATGTGCTAGCAACTGTCCATCCCAACTATGCTACTATCATACCAATGTGCTAGCTACTGTCCATCCCAACTATGCTACTATCAAACCAATGTGCTAGCTACTGTCCATCCCAACTATGCTACTATCAAACCAATGTGCTAGCTACTGTCCATCCCAACTATGCTATCAAACGTATGTGCTAGCTACTGTCCATCCCAACTATGCTACTATCAAACCAATGTGCTAGCTACTGTCCATCCCAACTATGCTACTATCAAACCAATGTGCTAGCTACTGTCCATCCCAACTATGCTACTATGAAACCAATGTGCTAGCTACTGTCCATCCCAACTATGCTACTATCAAACCAATGTGCTAGCTACTGTCCATCCCAACTATGCTACTATCAAACCAATGTGCTAGCTACTGTCCATCCCAACTATGATATCAAAACTTTGTGCTAGCTACTGTCCATCCCAACTATGCTACTATCAAACCAATGTGCTAGCTACTGTCCATCACAACTATGCTACTATCAAACCAATGTGCTAGCTAATGTCCATCCCAACTATGCTACTATCAAACAATGTGCTAGCAACTGTCCATCCCAACTATGCTACTATCATACCAATGTGCTAGCTACTGTCCATCCCAACTATGCTACTATCAAACCAATGTGCTAGCTACTGTCCATCCCAACTATGCTATCAAACCTTTGTGCTAGCTACTATCCATCCCAACTATGCTACTATCAAACCAATGTGCTAGCTACTGTCCATCCCAACTATGCTATCAAACCTTTGTGCTAGCTACTGTCCATCCCAACTATGCTACTATCAAACCAATGTGCTAGCTACTGTCCATCCCAACTATGCAACTATCAAACCAATGTGCTAGCTAATGTCCATCCCAACTATGCTACTATCAAACCAATGTGCTAGCTACTGTACATCCCAACTATGCTACTATCAAACCAATGTGCTAGCTACTGTCCATCCCAACTATGCTACTATCAAACCAATGTGCTAGCTACTGTCCATCCCAACTATGCTACTATCAAACCAATGTGCTAGCTACTGTCCATCCCAACTATGCTACTATCAAACCAATGTGCTAGCTACTGTCCATCCCAACTATGCTACTATCAAACCAATGTGCTAGCTACTGTCCATCCCAACTATGCTACTATCAAACCAATGTGCTAGCTACTGTCCATCACAACTATGCTACTATCAAACCAATGTGCTAGCTACTGTCCATCCCAACTATGCTACTATCAAACCAATGTGCTAGCTACTGTCCATCCCAACTATGCTATCAAACCTTTGTGCTAGCTACTATCCATCCCAACTATGCTACTATCAAACCAATGTGCTAGCTACTGTCCATCCCAACTATGCTATCAAACCTTTGTGCTAGCTACTGTCCATCCCAACTATGGTACTATCTAACCAATGTGCTAGCTACTGTCCATCACAACTATGCTACTATCAAACCAATGTGCTAGCTAATGTCCATCCCAACTATGCTACTATCAAACAATGTGCTAGCAACTGTCCATCCCAACTATGCTACTATCATACCAATGTGCTAGCTACTGTCCATCCCAACTATGCTACTATCAAACCAATGTGCTAGCTACTGTCCATCCCAACTATGCTATCAAACGTATGTGCTAGCTACTGTCCATCCCAACTATGCTACTATCAAACCAATGTGCTAGCTACTGTCCATCCCAACTATGCTACTATCAAACCAATGTGCTAGCTACTGTCCATCCCAACTATGCTACTATGAAACCAATGTGTAGCTACTGTACATCCCAACTATGCTACTATCAAACCAATGTGCTAGCTACTGTCCATCCCAACTATGCTACTATCAAACCAATGTGCTAGCTACTGTCCATCCCAACTATGCTACTATCAAACCAATGTGCTAGCTACTGTCCATCCCAACTATGCTACTATCAAACCAATGTGCTAGCTACTGTCCATCCCAACTATGCTACTATCAAACCAATGTGCTAGCTACTGTCCATCCCAACTATGCTACTATCAAACCAATGTGCTAGCTAATGTCCATCCCAACTATGCTACTATCAAACCAATGTGCTAGCTGCTGTCCATTCCAACTATGCTACTATCAAACCAATGTGCTAGCTACTGTCCATCCCAACTATGCTACTATCAAACCAATGTGCTAGCTACTGTCCATCCCAACTATGCTACTATCAAACCAATGTGCTAGCTACTGTCCATCCCAACTATGCTACTATCAAACCAATGTGCTAGCTACTGTCCATCCCAACTATGCTACTATCAAACCAATGTGCTAGCTACTGTCCATCCCAACTATGCTATCAAACCTTTGTGCTAGCTACTATCCATCCCAACTATGCTACTATCAAACCAATGTGCTAGCTACTGTCCATCCCAACTATGCTATCAAACCTTTGTGCTAGCTACTGTCCATCCCAACTATGCTACTATCAAACCAATGTGCTAGCTACTGTCCATCACAACTATGCTACTATCAAACCTTTGTGCTAGCTAATGTCCATCCCAACTATGCTACTATCAAACAATGTGCTAGCAACTGTCCATCCCAACTATGCTACTATCATACCAATGTGCTAGCTACTGTCCATCCCAACTATGCTACTATCAAACCAATGTGCTAGCTACTGTCCATCCCAACTATGCTACTATCAAACCAATGTGCTAGCTACTGTCCATCCCAACTATGCTACTATCAAACCAATGTGCTAGCTACTGTCCATCCCAACTATGCTATCAAACGTATGTGCTAGCTACTGTCCATCCCAACTATGCTACTATCAAACCAATGTGCTAGCTACTGTCCATCCCAACTATGCTACTATCAAACCAATGTGCTAGCTACTGTCCATCCCAACTATGCTACTATCAAACCAATGTGCTAGCTACTGTCCATCCCAACTATGCTACTATGAAACCAATGTGCTAGCTACTGTACATCCCAACTATGCTACTATCAAACCAATGTGCTAGCTACTGTCCATCCCAACTATGCTACTATCAAACCAATGTGCTAGCTACTGTCCATCCCAACTATGCTACTATCAAACCAATGTGCTAGCTACTGTCCATCCCAACTATGCTACTATCAAACCAATGTGCTAGCTACTGTCCATCCCAACTATGCTACTATCAAACCAATGTGCTAGCTACTATCCATCCCAACTATGCTTCTATCAAACCAATGTGCTAGCTACTGTCCATCCCAACTATGCTATCAAACCTATGTGCTAGCTACTGTCCATCCCAACTATGCTACTATCAAACCAATGTGCTAGCTATTGTCCATCACAACTATGCTACTATCAAACCAATGTGCTAACTACTGTCCATCCCAACTATGCTACTATCAAACAATGTGCTAGCAACTGTCCATCCCAACTATGCTACTATCATACCAATGTGCTAGCTACTGTCCATCCCAACTATGCTACTATCAAACCAATGTGCTAGCTTCTGTCCATCCCAACTATGCTACTATCAAACCAATCTGCTAGCTACTGTCCATCCCAACTATGCTACAATCAAACCAATGTGCTAGCTACTGTCCATCCCAACTATGCTACTATCAAACCAATGTGCTAGCTACTGTCCATCCCAACTATGCTACTATCAAACCAATGTGCTAGCTACTGTCCATCCCAACTATGCTACTATCAAACCAATGTGCTAGCTACTGTCCATCACAACTATGCTACTATCAAACCAATGTGCTAGCTACTGTCCATCCCAACTATGCTACTATCAAACCAATGTGCTAGCTACTGTCCATCCCAACTATGCTATCAAACCTTTGTGCTAGCTACTGTCCATCCCAACTATGCTACTATCAAACCAATTTGCTAGCTACTGTCCATCCCAACTATGCTACTATCAAACCAATGTGCTAGCTAATGTCCATCCCAACTATGCTACTATCAAACCAATGTGCTAGCTACTGTACATCCCAACTATGCTACTATCAAACCAATGTGCTAGCTACTGTCCATCCCAACTATGCTACTATCAAACCAATGTGCTAGCTACTGTCCATCCCAACTATGCTACTATCAAACCAATGTGCTAGCTACTGTCCATCCCAACTATGCTACTATCAAACCAATGTGCTAGCTACTGTCCATCCCAACTATGCTACTATCAAACCAATGTGCTAGCTACTGTACATCCCAACTATGCTACTATCAAACCAATGTGCTAGCTACTGTCCATCCCAACTATGCTACTATCAAACCAATGTGCTAGCTACTGTCCATCACAACTATGCTACTATCAAACCAATGTGCTAGCTACTGTCCATCCCAACTATGCTACTATCAAACCAATGTGCTAGCTACTGTCCTTCCCAACTATGCTACTATCAAACCAATGTGCTAGCTACTGTACATCCCAACTATGCTACTATCAAACCAATGTGCTAGCTACTGTCCATCCCAACTATGCTACTATCAAACCAATGTGCTAGCTACTGTCCATCCCAACTATGCTACTATCATACCAATGTGCTAGCTACTGTCCATCCCAACTATGCTACTATCAAACCAATGTGCTAGCTTCTGTCCATCCCAACTATGCTACTATCAAACCAATCTGCTAGCTACTGTCCATCCCAACTATGCTACAATCAAACCAATGTGCTAGCTACTGTCCATCCCAACTATGCTACTATCAAACCAATGTGCTAGCTACTGTCCATCCCAACTATGCTACTATCAAACCAATGTGCTAGCTACTGTCCATCCCAACTATGCTACTATCAAACCAATGTGCTAGCTACTGTCCATCACAACTATGCTACTATCAAACCAATGTGCTAGCTACTGTCCATCCCAACTATGCTACTATCAAACCAATGTGCTAGCTACTGTCCATCCCAACTATGCTATCAAACCTTTGTGCTAGCTACTGTCCATCCCAACTATGCTACTATCAAACCAATTTGCTAGCTACTGTCCATCCCAACTATGCTACTATCAAACCAATGTGCTAGCTAATGTCCATCCCAACTATGCTACTATCAAACCAATGTGCTAGCTACTGTACATCCCAACTATGCTACTATCAAACCAATGTGCTAGCTACTGTCCATCCCAACTATGCTACTATCAAACCAATGTGCTAGCTACTGTCCATCCCAACTATGCTACTATCAAACCAATGTGCTAGCTACTGTCCATCCCAACTATGCTACTATCAAACCAATGTGCTAGCTACTGTCCATCCCAACTATGCTACTATCAAACCAATGTGCTAGCTACTGTACATCCCAACTATGCTACTATCAAACCAATGTGCTAGCTACTGTCCATCCCAACTATGCTACTATCAAACCAATGTGCTAGCTACTGTCCATCACAACTATGCTACTATCAAACCAATGTGCTAGCTACTGTCCATCCCAACTATGCTACTATCAAACCAATGTGCTAGCTACTGTCCTTCCCAACTATGCTACTATCAAACCAATGTGCTAGCTACTGTACATCCCAACTATGCTACTATCAAACCAATGTGCTAGCTACTGTCCATCCCAACTATGCTACTATCAAACCAATGTGCTAGCTACTGTCCATCCCAACTATGCTACTATCAAACCAATGTGCTAGCTACTGTCCATCCCAACTATGCTACTATCAAACCAATGTGCTAGCTACTGTCCATCCCAACTATGCTACTATCAAACCAATGTGCTAGCTACTGTCCATCCCAACTATGCTATCAAACCTTTGTGCTAGCTACTGTCCATCCCAACTATGCTACTATCAAACCAATGTGCTAGCTACTGTCCATCCCAACTATGCTACTATCAAACCAATGTGCTAGCTAATGTCCATCCCAACTATGCTACTATCAAACCAATGTGCTAGCAACTGTACATCCCAACTATGCTACTATCAAACCAATGTGCTAGCTACTGTCCATCCCAACTATGCTACTATCAAACCAATGTGCTAGCTACTGTCCATCCCAACTATGCTACTATCAAACCAATGTGCTAGCTACTGTCCATCACAACTATGCTACTATCAAACCAATGTGCTAGCTACTGTCCATCCCAACTATGCTACTATCAAACCAATGTGCTAGCTACTGTCCATCCCAACTATGCTATCAAACCTTTGTGCTAGCTACTATCCATCCCAACTATGCTACTATCAAACCAATGTGCTAGCTACTGTCCATCCCAACTATGCTATCAAACCTTTGTGCTAGCTACTGTCCATCCCAACTATGCTACTATCAAACCAATGTGCTAGCTACTGTCCATCCCAACTATGCTACTATCAAACCAATGTGCTAGCTAATGTCCATCCCAACTATGCTACTATCAAACAATGTGCTAGCAACTGTCCATCCCAACTATGCTACTATCATACCAATGTGCTAGCTACTGTCCATCCCAACTATGCTACTATCAAACCAATGTGCTAGCTACTGTCCATCCCAACTATGCTACTATGAAACCAATGTGCTAGCTACTGTACATCCCAACTATGCTATCAAACCTTTGTGCTAGCTACTGTCCATCCCAACTATGCTACTATCAAACCAATGTGCTAGCTACTGTCCATCCCAACTATGCTACTATCAAACCAATGTGCTAGCTAATGTCCATCCCAACTATGCTACTATCAAACCAATGTGCTAGCTACTGTACATCCCAACTATGCTACTATCAAACCAATGTGCTAGCTACTGTCCATCCCAACTATGCTACTATCAAACCAATGTGCTAGCTACTGTCCATCCCAACTATGCTACTATCAAACCAATGTGCTAGCTACTGTCCATCCCAACTATGCTACTATCAAACCAATGTGCTAGCTACTGTCCATCCCAACTATGCTACTATCAAACCAATGTGCTAACTACTGTCCATCCCAACTATGCTACTATCAAACCAATGTGCTAGCTACTGTCCATCACAACTATGCTACTATCAAACCAATGTGCTAGCTACTGTCCATCCCAACTATGCTACTATCAAACCAATGTGCTAGCTACTGTCCATCCCAACTATGCTATCAAACCTTTGTGCTAGCTACTATCCATCCCAACTATGCTACTATCAAACCAATGTGCTAGCTACTGTCCATCCCAACTATGCTATCAAACCTTTGTGCTAGCTACTGTCCATCCCAACTATGCTACTATCAAACCAATGTGCTAGCTACTGTCCATCACAACTATGCTACTATCAAACCAATGTGCTAGCTAATGTCCATCCCAACTATGCTACTATCAAACAATGTGCTAGCAACTGTCCATCCCAACTATGCTACTATCATACCAATGTGCTAGCTACTGTCCATCCCAACTATGCTACTATCAAACCAATGTGCTAGCTACTGTCCATCCCAACTATGCTACTATCAAACCAATGTGCTAGCTACTGTCCATCCCAACTATGCTACTATCAAACCAATGTGCTAGCTACTGTCCATCCCAACTATGCTACTATCAAACCAATGTGCTAGCTACTGTCCATCCCAACTATGCTACTATCAAACCAATGTGCTAGCTACTGTCCATCCCAACTATGCTACTATCAAACCAATGTGCTAGCTACTGTACATCCCAACTATGCTACTATCAAACCAATGTGCTAGCTACTGTCCATCCCAACTATGCTACTATCAAACCAATGTGCTAGCTACTGTCCATCCCAACTATGCTACTATCAAACCAATGTGCTAGCTACTGTACATCCCAACTATGCTACTATCAAACCAATGTGCTAGCTACTGTCCATCCCAACTATGCTACTATGAAACCAATGTGCTAGCTACTGTACATCCCAACTATGCTATCAAACCTTTGTGCTAGCTACTGTCCATCCCAACTATGCTACTATCAAACCAATGTGCTAGCTACTGTCCATCCCAACTATGCTACTATCAAACCAATGTGCTAGCTACTGTCCATCCCAACTATGCTACTATCAAACCAATGTGCTAGCTACTGTCCATCCCAACTATGCTACTATCTAACCAATGTGCTAGCTACTGTCCATCCCAACTATGCTACTATCAAACCAATGTGCTAGCTACTGTCCATCCCAACTATGCTACTATCAAACCAATGTGCTAGCTACTGTCCATCCCAACTATGCTACTATCAAACCTTTGTGCTAGCTACTATCCATCCCAACTATGCTACTATCAAACCAATGTGCTAGCTACTGTCCATCCCAACTATGCTATCACACCTTTGTGCTAGCTACTGTCCATCCCAACTATGCTACTATCAAACCAATGTGCTAGCTACTGTCCATCACAACTATGCTACTATCAAACCAATGTGCTAGCTAATGTCCATCCCAACTATGCTACTATCAAACAATGTGCTAGCAACTGTCCATCCCAACTATGCTACTATCATACCAATGTGCTAGCTACTGTCCATCCCAACTATGCTACTATCAAACCAATGTGCTAGCTACTGTCCATCCCAACTATGCTACTATCAAACCAATGTGCTAGCTACTGTCCATCCCAACTATGCTATCAAACATATGTGCTAGCTACTGTCCATCCCAACTATGCTACTATCAAACCAATGTGCTAGCTACTGTCCATCCCAACTATGCTACTATCAAACCAATGTGCTAGCTACTGTCCATCCCAACTATGCTACTATGAAACCAATGTGCTAGCTACTGTCCATCCCAACTATGCTACTATCAAACCAATGTGCTAGCTACTGTCCATCCCAACTATGCTACTATCAAACCAATGTGCTAGCTACTGTCCATCCCAACTATGCTACTATCAAACCAATGTGCTAGCTACTGTCCATCCCAACTATGCTATCAAACATATGTGCTAGCTACTGTCCATCCCAACTATGCTACTATCAAACCAATGTGCTAGCTACTGTCCATCCCAACTATGCTACTATCAAACCAATGTGCTAGCTACTGTCCATCCCAACTATGCTACTATGAAACCAATGTGCTAGCTACTGTCCATCCCAACTATGCTACTATCAAACCAATGTGCTAGCTACTGTCCATCCCAACTATGCTACTATCAAACCAATGTGCTAGCTACTGTCCATCCCAACTATGCTACTATCAAACCAATGTGCTAGCTACTGTCCATCCCAACTATGCTACTATCAAACCAATGTGCTAGCTACTGTCCATCCAAACTATGCTACTATCAAACCAATGTGCTAGCTAATGTCCATCCCAACTATGCTACTATCAAACCAATGTGCTAGCTACTGTACATCCCAACTATGCTACTATCAAACCAATGTGCTAGCTACTGTCCATCCCAACTATGCTATCAAACCTTTGTGCTAGCTACTATCCATCCCAACTATGCTACTATCAAACCAATGTGCTAGCTACTGTCCATCCCAACTATGCTATCAAACCTTTGTGCTAGCTACTGTCCATCCCAACTATGCTACTATCAATCCAATGTGCTAGCTACTGTCCATCACAACTATGCTACTATCAAACCAATGTGCTAGCTAATGTCCATCCCAACTATGCTACTATCAAACAATGTGCTAGCAACTGTCCATCCCAACTATGCTACTATCATACCAATGTGCTAGCTACTGTCCATCCCAACTATGCTACTATCAAACCAATGTGCTAGCTACTGTCCATCCCAACTATGCTACTATCAAACCAATGTGCTAGCTACTGTCCATCCCAACTATGCTATCAAACATATGTGCTAGCTACTGTCCATCCCAACTATGCTACTATCAAACCAATGTGCTAGCTACTGTCCATCCCAACTATGCTACTATCAAACCAATGTGCTAGCTTCTGTCCATCCCAACTATGCTACTATCAAACCAATGTGCTAGCTACTGTCCATCCCAACTATGCTACTATGAAACCAATGTGCTAGCTACTGTACATCCCAACTATGCTACTATCAAACCAATGTGCTAGCTACTGTCCATCCCAACTATGCTACTATCAAACCAATGTGCTAGCTACTGTCCATCCCAACTATGCTACTATCAAACCAATGTGCTAGCTACTGTCCATCCCAACTATGCTACTATCAAACCAATGTGCTAGCTACTGTCCATCCCAACTATGCTACTATCAAACCAATGTGCTAGCTACTGTCCATCCCAACTATGCTACTATCAAACCAATGTGCTAGCTACTGTCCATCCCAACTATGCTACTATCAAACCAATGTGCTAGCTAATGCCCATCCCAACTATGCTACTATCAAACCAATGTGCTAGCTACTGTACATCCCAACTATGCTACTATCATACCAATGTGCTAGCTACTGTCCATCCCAACTATGCTACTATCAAACCAATGTGCTAGCTACTGTCCATCCCAACTATGCTACTATCAAACCAATGTGCTAGCTACTGTCCATCCCAACTATGCTATCAAACATATGTGCTAGCTACTGTCCATCCCAACTATGCTACTATGAAACCAATGTGCTAGCTACTGTCCATCCCAACTATGCTACTATCAAACCAATGTGCTAGCTACTGTCCATCCCAACTATGCTACTATGAAACCAATGTGCTAGCTACTGTCCATCCCAACTATGCTACTATCAAACCAATGTGCTAGCTACTGTCCATCCCAACTATGCTACTATCAAACCAATGTGCTAGCTACTGTCCATCCCAACTATGCTACTATCAAACCAATGTGCTAGCTACTGTCCATCCCAACTATGCTACTATCAAACCAATGTGCTAGCTACTGTCCATCCCAACTATGCTACTATCAAACCAATGTGCTAGCTAATGTCCATCCCAACTATGCTACTATCAAACCAATGTGCTAGCTACTGTACATCCCAACTATGCTACTATCAAACCAATGTGCTAGCTACTGTCCATCCCAACTATGCTACTATCAAACCAATGTGATAGCTACTGTCCATCCCAACTATGCTACTATCAAACCAATGTGCTAGCTACTGTCCATCCCAACTATACTACTATCAAACCAATGTGCTAGCTACTGTCCATCCCAACTATGCTACTATCAAACCAATGTGCTAGCTACTGTCCATCCCAACTATGCTACTATCAAACCAATGTGCTAGCTACTGTCCATCACAACTATGCTACTATCAAACCAATGTGCTAGCTACTGTCCATCCCAACTATGCTACTATCAAACCAATGTGCTAGCTACTGTCCATCCCAACTATGCTATCAAACCTTTGTGCTAGCTACTATCCATCCCAACTATGCTACTATCAAACCAATGTGCTAGCTACTGTCCATCCCAACTATGCTATCAAACCTTTGTGCTAGCTACTGTCCATCCCAACTATGCTACTATCAAACCAATGTGCTAGCTACTGTCCATCACAACTATGCTACTATCAAACCAATGTGCTAGCTAATGTCCATCCCAACTATGCTACTATCAAACAATGTGCTAGCAACTGTCCATCCCAACTATGCTACTATCATACCAATGTGCTAGCTACTGTCCATCCCAACTATGCTACTATCAAACCAATGTGCTAGCTACTGTCCATCCCAACTATGCTACTATCAAACCAATGTGCTAGCTACTGTCCATCCCAACTATGCTATCAAACATATGTGCTAGCTACTGTCCATCCCAACTATGCTACTATCAAACCAATGTGCTAGCTACTGTCCATCCCAACTATGCTACTATCAAACCAATGTGCTAGCTACTGTCCATCCCAACTATGCTACTATCAAACCAATGTGCTAGCTACTGTCCATCCCAACTATGCTACTATGAAACCAATGTGCTAGCTACTGTACATCCCAACTATGCTACTATCAAACCAATGTGCTAGCTACTGTCCATCCCAACTATGCTACTATCAAACCAATGTGCTAGCTACTGTCCATCCCAACTATGCTACTATCAAACCAATGTGCTAGCTACTGTCCATCCCAACTATGCTACTATCAAACCAATGTGCTAGCTACTGTCCATCCCAACTATGCTACTATCAAACCAATGTGATAGCTACTGTCCATCCCAACTATGCTACTATCAAACCAATGTGCTAGCTAATGCCCATCCCAACTATGCTACTATCAAACCAATGTGCTAGCTACTGTACATCCCAACTATGCTACTATCAAACCAATGTGCTAGCTACTGTCCATCCCAACTATGCTACTATCAAACCAATGTGCTAGCTACTGTCCATCCCAACTATGCTACTATCAAACCAATGTGCTAGCTACTGTCCATCCCAACTATACTACTATCAAACCAATGTGCTAGCTACTGTCCATCCCAACTATGCTACTATCAAACCAATGTGCTAGCTACTGTCCATCCCAACTATGCTATCAAACCTTTGTGCTAGCTACTGTCCATCCCAACTATGCTACTATCAAACCAATGTGCTAGCTACTGTTTATCACAACTATGCTACTATCAAACCAATGTGCTAGCTAATGTCCATCCCAACTATGCTACTATCAAACAATGTGCTAGCAACTGTCCATCCCAACTATGCTACTATCATACCAATGTGCTAGCTACTGTCCATCCCAACTATGCTACTATCAAACCAATGTGCTAGCTACTGTCCATCCCAACTATGCTACTATCAAACCAATGTGCTAGCTACTGTCCATCCCAACTATGCTATCAAACGTACGTGGTAGCTACTGTCCATCCCAACTATGCTACTATCAAACCAATGTGCTAGCTACTGTCCATCCCAACTATGCTACTATCAAACCAATGTGCTAGCTACTGTCCACCCCAACTATGCTAATATCAAACCAATGTGCTAGCTACTGTCCATCCCAACTATGCTACTATGAAACCAATGTGCTAGCTACTGTACATCCCAACTATGCTACTATCAAACCAATGTGCTAGCTACTGTCCATCCCAACTATGCTACTATCAAACCAATGTGCTAGCTACTGTCCATCCCAACTATGCTACTACCAAACCAATGTGCTAGCTACTGTCCATCCCAACTATGCTACTATCAAACCAATGTGCTAGCTACTGTCCATCCCAACTATGCTACTATCAAACCAATGTGCTAGCTACTGTCCATCCCAACTATGCTACTATCAAACCAATGTGCTAGCTACTGTACATCCCAACTATGCTACTATCAAACCAATGTGCTAGCTACTGTCCATCCCAACTATGCTACTATCAAACCAATGTGCTAGCTACTGTCCATCCCAACTATGCTACTATCAAACCAATGTGCTAGCTACTGTCCATCCCAACTATGCTACTATCAAACCAATGTGCTAGCTACTGTACATCCCAACTATGCTACTATCAAACCAATGTGCTAGCTACTGTCCATCACAACTATGCTACTATCAAACCAATGTGCTAGCTAATGTCCATCCCAACTATGCTACTATCAAACAATGTGCTAGCAACTGTCCATCCCAACTATGCTACTATCAAACCAATGTGCTAGCTACTGTCCATCCCAACTATGCTACTATCAAACCAATGTGCTAGCTACTGTCCATCCCAACTATGCTATCAAACGTATGTCCTAGCTACTGTCCATCCCAACTATGCTACTATCAAACCAATGTGCTAGCTACTGTCCATCCCAACTATGCTATCAAACCTTTGTGCTAGCTACTATCCATCCCAACTATGCTACTATCAAACCAATGTGCTAGCTACTGTCCATCCCAACTATGCTATCAAACCTTTGTGCTAGCTACTGTCCATCCCAACTATGCTACTATCAAACCAATGTGCTAGCTACTGTCCATCACAACTATGCTACTATCAAACCAATGTGCTAGCTAATGTCCATCCCAACTATTCTACTATCAAACCAATGTGCTAGCTACTGTCCATCCCAACTATGCTATCAAACGTATGTGCTAGCTACTGTCCATCCCAACTATGCTACTATCAAACCAATGTGCTAGCTACTGTCCATCCCAACTATGCTACTATCAAACCAATGTGCTAGCTACTGTCCATCCCAACTATGCTACTATCAAACCAATGTGCTAGCTACTGTCAATCCCAACTATGCTACTATCAAACCAATGTGCTAGCTACTGTCCATCCCAACTATGCTACTATCAAACCAATGTGCTAGCTACTGTCCATCCCAACTATGCTACTATCAAACCAATGTGCTAGCTACTGTCCATCCCATCTATGCTATCAAAACTTTGTGCTAGCTACTGTCCATCCCAACTATGCTACTATCAAACCAATGTGCTAGCTACTGTCCATCACAACTATGCTACTATCAAACCAATGTGCTAGCTAATGTCCATCCCAACTATGCTACTATCAAACAATGTGCTAGCAACTGTCCATCCCAACTATGCTACTATCATACCAATGTGCTAGCTACTGTCCATCCCAACTATGCTACTATCAAACCAATGTGCTAGCTACTGTCCATCCCAACTATGCTACTATCAAACCAATGTGCTAGCTACTGTCCATCCCAACTATGCTATCAAACGTATGTGCTAGCTACTGTCCATCCCAACTATGCTACTATCAAACCAATGTGCTAGCTACTGTCCATCCCAACTATGCTACTATCAAACCAATGTGCTAGCTACTGTCCATCCCAACTATGCTACTATCAAACCAATGTGCTAGCTACTGTCCATCCCAACTATGCTACTATCAAACCAATGTGCTAGCTACTGTACATCCCAACTATGCTACTATCAAACCAATGTGCTAGCTACTGTCCATCCCAACTATGCTACTATCAAACCAATGTGCTAGCTACTGTCCATCCCAACTATGCTACTATCAAACCAATGTGCTAGCTACTGTCCATCCCAAGTATGCTACTATCAAACCAATGTGCTAGCTACTGTCCATCCCAACTATGCTATCAAACGTATGTGCTAGCTACTGTCCATCCCAACTATGCTACTATCAAACCAATGTGCTAGCTACTGTCCATCCCAACTATGCTACTATCAAACCAATGTGCTAGCTACTGTCCATCCCAACTATGCTACTATGAAACCAATGTGCTAGCTACTGTCCATCCCAACTATGCTACTATGAAACCAATGTGCTAGCTACTGTACATCCCAACTATGCTACTATCAAACCAATGTGCTAGCTACTGTCCATCCCAACTATGCTACTATCAAACCAATGTGCTAGCTACTGTACATCCCAACTATGCTACTATCAAACCAATGTGCTAGCTACTGTCCATCCCAACTATGCTACTATCAAACCAATGTGCTAGCTACTGTCCATCCCAACTATGCTACTATCAAACCAATGTGCTAGCTACTGTCCATCCCAACTATGCTACTATCAAACCAATGTGCTAGCTACTGTCCATCCCAACTATGCTACTATCAAACAATGTGCTAGCAACTGTCCATCCCAACTATGCTACTATCAAACCAATGTGCTAGCTACTGTCCATCCCAACTATGCTACTATCAAACCAATGTGCTAGCTACTGTCCATCCCAACTATGCTACTATCAAACCAATGTGCTAGCTACTGTCCATCCCAACTATGCTATCAAACGTATGTGCTAGCTACTGTCCATCCCAAATATGCTACTATCAAACCAATGTGCTAGCTACTGTCCATCCCAACTATGCTACTATCAAACCAATGTGCTAGCTACTGTCCATCCCAACTATGCTACTATCAAACCAATGTGCTAGCTACTGTCCATCCCAACTATGCTACTATGAAACCAATGTGCTAGCTACTGTACATCCCAACTATGCTACTATCAAACCAATGTGCTAGCTACTGTCCATCCCAACTATGCTACTATCAAACCAATGTGCTAGCTACTGTCCATCCCAACTATGCTACTATCAAACCAATGTGCTAGCTACTGTCCATCCCAACTATGCTACTATCAAACCAATGTGCTAGCTACTGTCCATCCCAACTATGCTACTATCAAACCAATGTGCTAGCTACTGTCCATCCCAACTATGCTATCAAACGTATGTGCTAGCTACTGTCCATCCCAACTATGCTACTATCAAACCAATGTGCTAGCTACTGTCCATCCCAACTATGCTACTATCAAACCAATGTGCTAGATACTGTCCATCCTAACTATGCTACTATGAAACCAATGTGCTAGCTACTGTCCATCCCAACTATGCTACTATGAAACCAATGTGCTAGCTACTGTACATCCCAACTATGCTACTATCAAACCAATGTGCTAGCTACTGTCCATCCCAACTATGCTACTATCAAACCAATGTGCTAGCTACTGTACATCCCAACTATGCTACTATCAAACCAATGTGCTAGCTACTGTCCATCCCAACTATGCTACTATCAAACCAATGTGCTAGCTACTGTCCATCCCAACTATGCTACTATCAAACCAATGTACTAGCTACTGTCCATCCCAACTATGCTACTATCAAACCAATGTGCTAGCTACTGTCCATCCCAACTATGCTACTATCAAACCAATGTGCTAGCTACTGTCCATCCCAACTATGCTATCAAACCTTTGTGCTAGCTACTATCCATCCCAACTATGCTACTATCAAACCAATGTGCTAGCTACTGTCCATCCCAACTATGCTATCAAACCTTTGTGCTAGCTACTGTCCATCCCAACTATGCTACTATCAAACCAATGTGCTAGCTACTGTCCATCACAACTATGCTACTATCAAACCAATGTGCTAGCTAATGTCCATCCCAACTATGCTACTATCAAACAATGTGCTAGCAACTGTCCATCCCAACTATGCTACTATCATACCAATGTGCTAGCTACTGTCCATCCCAACTATGCTACTATCAAACCAATGTGCTAGCTACTGTCCATCCCAACTATGCTACTATCAAACCAATGTGCTAGCTACTGTCCATCCCAACTATGCTATCAAACGTATGTGCTAGCTACTGTCCATCCCAACTATGCTACTATCAAACCAATGTGCTAGCTACTGTCCATCCCAACTATGCTACTATCAAACCAATGTGCTAGCTACTGTCCATCCCAACTATGCTACTATCAAACCAATGTGCTAGCTACTGTCCATCCCAACTATGCTACTATGAAACCAATGTGCTAGCTACTGTACATCCCAACTATGCTACTATCAAACCAATGTGCTAGCTACTGTCCATCCCAACTATGCTACTATCAAACCAATGTGCTAGCTACTGTCCATCCCAACTATGCTACTATCAAACCAATGTGCTAGCTACTGTACATCCCAACTATGCTACTATCAAACCAATGTGCTAGCTACTGTCCATCCCAACTATGCTACTATCAAACCAATGTGCTAGCTACTGTCCATCCCCACTATGCTACTATCAAACCAATGTGCTAGCTACTGTCCATCCCAACTATGCTACTATCAAACCAATGTGCTAGCTACTGTCCATCACAACTATGCTACTATCAAACCAATGTGCTAGCTACTGTCCATCCCAACTATGCTACTATCAAACCAATGTGCTAGCTACTGTCCATCCCAACTATGCTATCAAACCTTTGTGCTAGCTACTATCCATCCCAACTATGCTACTATCAAACCAATGTGCTAGCTACTGTCCATCCCAACTATGCTATCAAACCTTTGTGCTAGCTACTGTCCATCCCAACTATGCTACTATCAAACCAATGTGCTAGCTACTGTCCATCCCAACTATGCTACTATCAAACCAATGTGCTAGCTAATGTCCATCCCAACTATGCTACTATGAAACCAATGTGCTAGCTACTGTACATCCCAACTATGCTACTATCAAACCAATGTGCTAGCTACTGTCCATCCCAACTATGCTACTATCAAACCAATGTGCTAGCTACTGTCCATCCCAACTATGCTACTATCAAACCAATGTGCT
The DNA here is from genome assembly GCF_949987555.1 of Borostomias antarcticus. Taxonomy (NCBI): domain Eukaryota; kingdom Metazoa; phylum Chordata; class Actinopteri; order Stomiiformes; family Stomiidae; genus Borostomias; species Borostomias antarcticus. Next base: position 2,031,399 of record NW_028176195.1, read on the forward strand.
AGCTACTGTCCATCCCAACTATGCTACTATCAAACCAATGTGCTAGCTACTGTCCATCCCAACTATGCTACTATCAAACCAATGTGCTAGCTACTGTCCATCCCAACTATGCTACTATCAAACCAATGTGCTAGCTAATGCCCATCCCAACTATGCTACTATCAAACCAATGTGCTAGCTACTGTACATCCCAACTATGCTACTATCAAACCAATGTGCTAGCTACTGTCCATCCCAACTATGCTACTATCAAACCAATGTGCTAGCTACTGTCCATCCCAACTATGCTACTATCAAACCAATGTGCTAGCTACTGTCCATCCCAACTATGCTACTATCAAACAATGTGCTAGCAACTGTCCATCCCAACTATGCTACTATCATACCAATGTGCTAGCTACTGTCCATCCCAACTATGCTACTATCAAACCAATGTGCTAGCTACTGTCCATCCCAACTATGCTACTATCAAACCAATGTGCTAGCTACTGTCCATCCCAACTATGCTATCAAACGTATGTGCTAGCTACTGTCCATCCCAAATATGCTACTATCAAACCAATGTGCTAGCTACTGTCCATCCCAACTATGCTACTATCAAACCAATGTGCTAGCTAATGCCCATCCCAACTATGCTACTATCAAACCAATGTGCTAGCTACTGTACATCCCAACTATGCTACTATCAAACCAATGTGCTAGCTACTGTCCATCCCAACTATGCTACTATCAAACCAATGTGCTAGCTACTGTCCATCCCAACTATGCTACTATCAAACCAATGTGCTAGCTACTGTCCATCCCAACTATGCTACTATCAAACAATGTGCTAGCAACTGTCCATCCCAACTATGCTACTATCATACCAATGTGCTAGCTACTGTCCATCCCAACTATGCTACTATCAAACCAATGTGCTAGCTACTGTCCATCCCAACTATGCTACTATCAAACCAATGTGCTAGCTACTGTCCATCCCAACTATGCTATCAAACGTATGTGCTAGCTACTGTCCATCCCAAATATGCTACTATCAAACCAATGTGCTAGCTACTGTCCATCCCAACTATGCTACTATCAAACCAATGTGCTAGCTACTGTCCATCCCAACTATGCTACTATCAAACCAATGTGCTAGCTACTGTCCATCCCAACTATGCTACTATGAAACCAATGTGCTAGCTACTGTACATCCCAACTATGCTACTATCAAACCAATGTGCTAGCTACTGTCCATCCCAACTATGCTACTATCAAACCAATGTGCTAGCTACTGTCCATCCCAACTATGCTACTATCAAACCAATGTGCTAGCTACTGTCCATCCCAACTATGCTACTATCAAACCAATGTGCTAGCACTGTCCATCCCAACTATGCTACTATCAAACCAATGTGCTAGCTACTGTCCATCCCAACTATGCTATCAAACGTATGTGCTAGCTACTGTCCATCCCAACTATGCTACTATCAAACCAATGTGCTAGCTACTGTCCATCCCAACTATGCTACTATCAAACCAATGTGCTAGCTACTGTCCATCCTAACTATGCTACTATGAAACCAATGTGCTAGCTACTGTCCATCCCAACTATGCTACTATGAAACCAATGTGCTAGCTACTGTACATCCCAACTATGCTACTATCAAACCAATGTGCTAGCTACTGTCCATCCCAACTATGCTACTATCAAACCAATGTGCTAGCTACTGTACATCCCAACTATGCTACTATCAAACCAATGTGCTAGCTACTGTCCATCCCAACTATGCTACTATCAAACCAATGTGCTAGCTACTGTCCATCCCAACTATGCTACTATCAAACCAATGTGCTAGCTACTGTCCATCCCAAATATGCTATCAAACGTATGTGCTAGCTACTGTCCATCCCAACTATGCTACTATCAAACCAATGTGCTAGCTACTGTCCATCCCAACTATGCTACTATCAAACCAATGTGCTAGCTACTGTCCATCCCAACTATGCTACTATCAAACCAATGTGCTAGCTACTGTCAATCCCAACTATGCTACTATCAAACCAATGTGCTAGCTACTGTCCATCCCAACTATGCTACTATCAAACCAATGTGCTAGCTACTGTCCATCCCAACTATGCTACTATCAAACCAATGTGCTAGCTACTGTCCATCCCAACTATGCTATCAAACCTTTGTGCTAGCTACTGTCCATCCCAACTATGCTACTATCAAACCAATGTGCTAGCTACTGTCCATCACAACTATGCTACTATCAAACCAATGTGCTAGCTAATGTCCATCCCAACTATGCTACTATCAAACAATGTGCTAGCAACTGTCCATCCCAACTATGCTACTATCATACCAATGTGCTAGCTACTGTCCATCCCAACTATGCTACTATCAAACCAATGTGCTAGCTACTGTCCATCCCAACTATGCTACTATCAAACCAATGTGCTAGCTACTGTCCATCCCAACTATGCTATCAAACGTATGTGCTAGCTACTGTCCATCCCAACTATGCTACTATCAAACCAATGTGCTAGCTACTGTCCATCCCAACTATGCTACTATCAAACCAATGTGCTAGCTACTGTCCATCCCAACTATGCTACTATCAAACCAATGTGCTAGCTACTGTCCATCCCAACTATGCTACTATCAAACCAATGTGCTAGCTACTGTACATCCCAACTATGCTACTATCAAACCAATGTGCTAGCTACTGTCCATCCCAACTATGCTACTATCAAACCAATGTGCTAGCTACTGTCCATCCCAACTATGCTACTATCAAACCAATGTGCTAGCTACTGTCCATCCCAACTATGCTACTATCAAACCAATGTGCTAGCTACTGTCCATCCCAACTATGCTACTATCAAACCAATGTGCTAGCTACTGTCCATCCCAACTATGCTATCAAACGTATGTGCTAGCTACTGTCCATCCCAACTATGCTACTATCAAACCAATGTGCTAGCTACTGTCCATCCCAACTATGCTACTATCAAACCAATGTGCTAGCTACTGTACATCCCAACTATGCTACTATCAAACCAATGTGCTAGCTACTGTCCATCCCAACTATGCTACTATCAAACCAATGTGCTAGCTACTGTCCATCCCAACTATGCTACTATCAAACCAATGTGCTAGCTACTGTCCATCCCAAATATGCTATCAAACGTATGTGCTAGCTACTGTCCATCCCAACTATGCTACTATCAAACCAATGTGCTAGCTACTGTCCATCCCAACTATGCTACTATCAAACCAATGTGCTAGCTACTGTCCATCCCAACTATGCTACTATCAAACCAATGTGCTAGCTACTGTCAATCCCAACTATGCTACTATCAAACCAATGTGCTAGCTACTGTCCATCCCAACTATGCTACTATCAAACCAATGTGCTAGCTACTGTCCATCCCAACTATGCTACTATCAAACCAATGTGCTAGCTACTGTCCATCCCAACTATGCTATCAAACCTTTGTGCTAGCTACTGTCCATCCCAACTATGCTACTATCAAACCAATGTGCTAGCTACTGTCCATCACAACTATGCTACTATCAAACCAATGTGCTAGCTAATGTCCATCCCAACTATGCTACTATCAAACAATGTGCTAGCAACTGTCCATCCCAACTATGCTACTATCATACCAATGTGCTAGCTACTGTCCATCCCAACTATGCTACTATCAAACCAATGTGCTAGCTACTGTCCATCCCAACTATGCTACTATCAAACCAATGTGCTAGCTACTGTCCATCCCAACTATGCTATCAAACGTATGTGCTAGCTACTGTCCATCCCAACTATGCTACTATCAAACCAATGTGCTAGCTACTGTCCATCCCAACTATGCTACTATCAAACCAATGTGCTAGCTACTGTCCATCCCAACTATGCTACTATCAAACCAATGTGCTAGCTACTGTCCATCCCAACTATGCTACTATCAAACCAATGTGCTAGCTACTGTACATCCCAACTATGCTACTATCAAACCAATGTGCTAGCTACTGTCCATCCCAACTATGCTACTATCAAACCAATGTGCTAGCTACTGTCCATCCCAACTATGCTACTATCAAACCAATGTGCTAGCTACTGTCCATCCCAACTATGCTACTATCAAACCAATGTGCTAGCTACTGTCCATCCCAACTATGCTACTATCAAACCAATGTGCTAGCTACTGTCCATCCCAACTATGCTATCAAACGTATGTACTAGCTACTGTCCATCCCAACTATGCTACTATCAAACCAATGTGCTAGCTACTGTCCATCCCAACTATGCTACTATCAAACCAATGTGCTAGCTACTGTCCATCCCAACTATGCTACTATGAAACCAATGTGCTAGCTACTGTCCATCCCAACTATGCTACTATGAAACCAATGTGCTAGCTACTGTACATCCCAACTATGCTACTATCAAACCAATGTGCTAGCTACTGTCCATCCCAACTATGCTACTATCAAACCAATGTGCTAGCTACTGTACATCCCAACTATGCTACTATCAAACCAATGTGCTAGCTACTGTCCATCCCAACTATGCTACTATCAAACCAATGTGCTAGCTACTGTCCATCTCAACTATGCTACTATCAAACCAATGTGCTAGCTACTGTCCATCCCAACTATGCTATCAAACCTTTGTGCTAGCTACTATCCATCCCAACTATGCTACTATCAAACCAATGTACTAGCTACTGTCCATCCCAACTATGCTATCAAACCTTTGTGCTAGCTACTGTCCATCCCAACTATGCTACTATCAAACCAATGTGCTAGCTAATGTCCATCCCAACTATGCTACTATCAAACAATGTGCTAGCAACTGTCCATCCCAACTATGCTACTATCATACCAATGTGCTAGCTACTGTCCATCCCAACTATGCTACTATCAAACCAATGTGCTAGCTACTGTCCATCCCAACTATGCTACTATCAAACCAATGTGCTAGCTACTGTCCATCCCAACTATGCTATCAAACGTATGTGCTAGCTACGGTCCATCCCAACTATGCTACTATCAAACCAATGTGCTAGCTACTGTCCATCCCAACTATGCTACTATCAAACCAATGTGCTAGCTACTGTCCATCCCAACTATGCTACTATCAAACCAATGTGCTAGCTACTGTCCATCCCAACTATGCTACTATCAAACCAATGTGCTAGCTACTGTCCATCCCAACTATGCTACTATCAAACCTTTGTGCTAGCTACTGTCCATCCCAACTATGCTACTATCAAACCAATGTGCTAGCTACTGTCCATCACAACTATGCTACTATCAAACCAATGTGCTAGCTAATGTCCATCCCAACTATGCTACTATCAAACAATGTGCTAGCAACTGTCCATCCCAACTATGCTACTATCATACCAATGTGCTAGCTACTGTCCATCCCAACTATGCTACTATCAAACCAATGTGCTAGCTACTGTCCATCCCAACTATGCTACTATCAAACCAATGTGCTAGCTACTGTCCATCCCAACTATGCTATCAAACGTATGTGCTAGCTACTGTCCATCCCAAATATGCTACTATCAAACCAATGTGCTAGCTACTGTCCATCCCAACTATGCTACTATCAAACCAATGTGCTAGCTACTGTCCATCCCAACTATGCTACTATCAAACCAATGTGCTAGCTACTGTCCATCCCAACAATGCTACTATGAAACCAATGTGCTAGCTACTGTACATCCCAACTATGCTACTATCAAACCAATGTGCTAGCTACTGTCCATCCCAACTATGCTACTATCAAACCAATGTGCTAGCTACTGTCCATCCCAACTATGCTACTATCAAACCAATGTGCTAGCTACTGTCCATCCCAACTATGCTACTATCAAACCAATGTGCTAGCTACTGTCCATCCCAACTATGCTACTATCAAACCAATGTGCTAGCTACTGTCCATCCCAACTATGCTATCAAACGTATGTGCTAGCTACTGTCCATCCCAACTATGCTACTATCAAACCAATGTGCTAGCTACTGTCCATCCCAACTATGCTACTATCAAACCAATGTGCTAGCTACTGTCCATCCTAACTATGCTACTATGAAACCAATGTGCTAGCTACTGTCCATCCCAACTATGCTATCAAACCTTTGTGCTAGCTACTATCCATCCCAACTATGCTACTATCAAACCAATGTGCTAGCTACTGTCCATCCCAACTATGCTATCAAACCTTTGTGCTAGCTACTGTCCATCCCAACTATGCTACTATCAAACCAATGTACTAGCTACTGTCCATCCCAACTATGCTACTATCAAACAATGTGCTAGCAACTGTCCATCCAAACTATGCTACTATCATACCAATGTGCTAGCTACTGTCCATCCCAACTATGCTACTATCAAACCAATGTGCTAGCTACTGTCCATCCCAACTATGCTACTATCAAACCAATGTGCTAGCTACTGTCCATCCCAACTATGCTATCAAACGTATGTGCTAGCTACTGTCCATCCCAACTATGCTACTATCAAACCAATGTGCTAGCTACTGTCCATCCCAACTATGCTACTATCAAACCAATGTGCTAGCTACTGTCCATCCCAACTATGCTACTATCAAACCAATGTGCTAGCTACTGTCCATCCCAACTATGCTACTATGAAACCAATGTGCTAGCTACTGTACATCCCAACTATGCTACTATCAAACCAATGTGCTAGCTACTGTCCATCCCAACTATGCTACTATCAAACCAATGTGCTAGCTACTGTCCATCCCAACTATGCTACTATCAAACCAATGTGCTAGCTACTGTACATCCCAACTATGCTACTATCAAACCAATGTGCTAGCTACTGTCCATCCCAACTATGCTACTATCAAACCAATGTGCTAGCTACTGTCCATCCCAACTATGCTACTATCAAACCAATGTGCTAGCTACTGTCCATCCCAACTATGCTACTATCAAACCAATGTGCTAGCTACTGTCCATCACAACTATGCTACTATCAAACCAATGTGCTAGCTACTGTCCATCCCAACTATGCTACTATCAAACCAATGTGCTAGCTACTGTCCATCCCAACTATGCTATCAAACCTTTGTGCTAGCTACTATCCATCCCAACTATGCTACTATCAAACCAATGTGCTAGCTACTGTCCATCCCAACTATGCTATCAAACCTTTGTGCTAGCTACTGTCCATCCCAACTATGCTACTATCAAACCAATGTGCTAGCTACTGTCCATCCCAACTATGCTACTATCAAACCAATGTGCTAGCTAATGTCCATCCCAACTATGCTACTATCAAACCAATGTGCTAGCTACTGTACATCCCAACTATGCTACTATCAAACCAATGTGCTAGCTACTGTCCATCCCAACTATGCTATCAAACCAATGTGCTAGCTACTGTCCATCCCAACTATGCTACTATCAAACCAATGTGCTAGCTACTGTCCATCCCAACTATGCTACTATCAAACCAATGTGCTAGCTACTGTCCATCCCAACTATGCTACTATCAAACCAATGTGCTAGCTACTGTCCATCCCAACTATGCTACTATCAAACCAATGTGCTAGCTACTGTCCATCCCAACTATGCTATCAAACCTTTGTGCTAGCTACTGTCCATCCCAACTATGCTACTATCAAACCAATGTGCTAGCTACTGTCCATCACAACTATGCTACTATCAAACCAATGTGCTAGCTAATGTCCATCCCAACTATGCTACTATCAAACAATGTGCTAGCAACTGTCCATCCCAACTATGCTACTATCATACCAATGTGCTAGCTACTGTCCATCCCAACTATGCTACTATCAAACCAATGTGCTAGCTACTGTCCATCCCAACTATGCTACTATCAAACCAATGTGCTAGCTACTGTCCATCCCAACTATGCTATCAAACGTATGTGCTAGCTACTGTCCATCCCAACTATGCTACTATCAAACCAATGTGCTAGCTACTGTCCATCCCAACTATGCTACTATCAAACCAATGTGCTAGCTACTGTCCATCCCAACTATGCTACTATCAAACCAATGTGCTAGCTACTGTCCATCCCAACTATGCTACTATGAAACCAATGTGCTAGCTACTGTACATCCCAACTATGCTACTATCAAACCAATGTGCTAGCTACTGTCCATCCCAACTATGCTACTATCAAACCAATGTGCTAGCTACTGTCCATCCCAACTATGCTACTATCAAACCAATGTGCTAGCTACTGTCCATCCCAACTATGCTACTATCAAACCAATGTGCTAGCTACTGTCCATCCCAACTATGCTACTATCAAACCAATGTGCTAGCTAATGTCCATCACAACTATGCTACTATCAAACCAATGTGCTAGCTACTGTACATCCCAACTATGCTACTATCAAACCAATGTGCTAGCTACTGTCCATCCCAACTATGCTACTATCAAACCAATGTGCTAGCTACTGTCCATCCCAACTATGCTACTATCAAACCAATGTGCTAGCTACTGTCCATCCCAACTATGCTACTATCAAACCAATGTGCTAGCTACTGTCCATCCCAACTATGCTACTATCAAACCAATGTGCTAGCTACTGTCCATCACAACTATGCTACTATCAAACCAATGTGCTAGCTAATGTCCATCCCAACTATGCTACTATCAAACCAATGTGCTAGCTACTGTCCATCCCAACTATGCTATCAAACCTTTGTGCTAGCTACTATCCATCCCAACTATGCTACTATCAAACCAATGTGCTAGCTACTGTCCATCCCAACTATGCTATCAAACCTTTGTGCTAGCTACTGTCCATCCCAACTATGCTACTATCAAACCAATGTGCTAGCTACTGTCCATCACAACTATGCTACTATCAAACCAATGTGCTAGCTAATGTCCATCCCAACTATGCTACTATCAAACAATGTGCTAGCAACTGTCCATCCCAACTATGCTACTATCATACCAATGTGCTAGCTACTGTCCATCCCAACTATGCTACTATCAAACCAATGTGCTAGCTACTGTCCATCCCAACTATGCTACTATCAAACCAATGTGCTAGCTACTGTCCATCCCAACTATGCTATCAAACCTTTGTGCTAGCTACTATCCATCCCAACTATGCTACTATCAAACCAATGTGCTAGCTACTGTCCATCCCAACTATGCTATCAAACCTTTGTGCTAGCTACTGTCCATCCCAACTATGCTACTATCAAACCAATGTGCTAGCTACTGTCCATCCCAACTATGCTACTATCAAACCAATGTGCTAGCTAATGTCCATCCCAACTATGCTACTATCAAACCAATGTGCTAGCTACTGTACATCCCAACTATGCTACTATCAAACCAATGTGCTAGCTACTGTCCATCCCAACTATGCTACTATCAAACCAATGTGCTAGCTACTGTACATCCCAACTATGCTACTATCAAACCAATGTGCTAGCTACTGTCCATCCCAACTATGCTACTATCAAACCAATGTGCTAGCTACTGTCCATCCCAACTATGCTACTATCAAACCAATGTGCTAGCTACTGTCCATCACAACTATGCTACTATCAAACCAATGTGCTAGCTACTGTCCATCCCAACTATGCTACTATCAAACCAATGTGCTAGCTACTGTCCATCACAACTATGCTATCAAACCTTTGTGCTAGCTACTATCCATCCCAACTATGCTACTATCAAACCAATGTGCTAGCTACTGTCCATCCCAACTATGCTATCAAACCTTTGTGCTAGCTACTGTCCATCCCAACTATGCTACTATCAAACCAATGTGCTAGCTACTGTCCATCACAACTATGCTTCTATCAAACCAATGTGCTAGCTAATGTCCATCCCAACTATGCTACTATCAAACAATGTGCTAGCAACTGTCCATCCCAACTATGCTACTATCATACCAATGTGCTAGCTACTGTCCATCCCAACTATGCTACTATCAAACCAATGTGCTAGCTACTATCCATCCCAACTATGCTATCAAACGTATGTGCTAGCTACTGTCCATCCCAACTATGCTATCAAACCAATGTGCTAGCTACTGTCCATCACAACTATGCTACTATCAAACCAATGTGCTAGCTAATGTCCATCCCAACTATGCTACTATCAAACAATGTGCTAGCAACTGTCCATCCCAACTATGCTACTATCATACCAATGTGCTAGCTACTGTCCATCCCAACTATGCTACTATCAAACCAATGTGCTAGCTACTGTCCATCCCAACTATGCTACTATCAAACCAATGTGCTAGCTACTGTCCATCCCAACTATGCTATCAAACGTATGTGCTAGCTACTGTCCATCCCAAATATGCTACTATCAAACCAATGTGCTAGCTACTGTCCATCCCAACTATGCTACTATCAAACCAATGTGCTAGCTACTGTCCATCCCAACTATGCTACTATCAAACCAATGTGCTAGCTACTGTCCATCCCAACAATGCTACTATGAAACCAATGTGCTAGCTACTGTACATCCCAACTATGCTACTATCAAACCAATGTGCTAGCTACTGTCCATCCCAACTATGCTACTATCAAACCAATGTGCTAGCTACTGTCCATCCCAACTATGCTACTATCAAACCAATGTGCTAGCTACTGTCCATCCCAACTATGCTACTATCAAACCAATGTGCTAGCTACTGTCCATCCCAACTATGCTACTATCAAACCAATGTGCTAGCTACTGTCCATCCCAACTATGCTATCAAACGTATGTGCTAGCTACTGTCCATCCCAACTATGCTACTATCAAACCAATGTGCTAGCTACTGTCCATCCCAACTATGCTACTATCAAACCAATGTGCTAGCTACTGTCCATCCTAACTATGCTACTATGAAACCAATGTGCTAGCTACTGTCCATCCCAACTATGCTATCAAACCTTTGTGCTAGCTACTATCCATCCCAACTATGCTACTATCAAACCAATGTGCTAGCTACTGTCCATCCCAACTATGCTATCAAACCTTTGTGCTAGCTACTGTCCATCCCAACTATGCTACTATCAAACCAATGTACTAGCTACTGTCCATCCCAACTATGCTACTATCAAACAATGTGCTAGCAACTGTCCATCCAAACTATGCTACTATCATACCAATGTGCTAGCTACTGTCCATCCCAACTATGCTACTATCAAACCAATGTGCTAGCTACTGTCCATCCCAACTATGCTACTATCAAACCAATGTGCTAGCTACTGTCCATCCCAACTATGCTACTATCAAACCAATGTGCTAGCTACTGTCCATCCCAACTATGCTATCAAACGTATGTGCTAGCTACTGTCCATCCCAACTATGCTACTATCAAACCAATGTGCTAGCTACTGTCCATCCCAACTATGCTACTATCAAACCAATGTGCTAGCTACTGTCCATCCCAACTATGCTACTATCAAACCAATGTGCTAGCTACTGTCCATCCCAACTATGCTACTATGAAACCAATGTGCTAGCTACTGTCCATCCCAACTATGCTACTATCAAACCAATGTGCTAGCTACTGTACATCCCAACTATGCTACTATCAAACCAATGTGCTAGCTACTGTACATCCCAACTATGCTACTATCAAACCAATGTGCTAGCTACTGTCCATCCCAACTATGCTACTATCAAACCAATGTGCTAGCTACTGTCCATCCCAACTATGCTACTATCAAACCAATGTGCTAGCTACTGTCCATCACAACTATGCTACTATCAAACCAATGTGCTAGCTACTGTCCATCCCAACTATGCTACTATCAAACCAATGTGCTAGCTACTGTCCATCCCAACTATGCTATCAAACCTTTGTGCTAGCTACTATCCATCCCAACTATGCTACTATCAAACCAATATGCTAGCTACTGTCCATCCCAACTATGCTATCAAACCTTTGTGCTAGCTACTGTCCATCCCAACTATGCTACTATCAAACCAATGTGCTAGCTACTGTCCATCCCAACTATGCTACTATCAAACCAATGTGCTAGCTAATGTCCATCCCAACTATGCTACTATCAAACCAATGTGCTAGCTACTGTACATCCCAACTATGCTACTATCAAACCAATGTGCTAGCTACTGTCCATCCCAACTATGCTATCAAACCAATGTGCTAGCTACTGTCCATCCCAACTATGCTACTATCAAACCAATGTGCTAGCTACTGTCCATCCCAACTATGCTACTATCAAACCAATGTGCTAGCTACTGTCCATCCCAACTATGCTACTATCAAACCAATGTGCTAGCTACTGTCCATCCCAACTATGCTACTATCAAACCAATGTGCTAGCTACTGTCCATCCCAACTATGCTACTATCAAACCAATGTGCTAGCTACTGTCCATCCCAACTATGCTATCAAACCTTTGTGCTAGCTACTGTCCATCCCAACTATGCTACTATCAAACCAATGTGCTAGCTACTGTCCATCACAACTATGCTACTATCAAACCAATGTGCTAGCTAATGTCCATCCCAACTATGCTACTATCAAACAATGTGCTAGCAACTGTCCATCCCAACTATGCTACTATCATACCAATGTGCTAGCTACTGTCCATCCCAACTATGCTACTATCAAACCAATGTGCTAGCTACTGTCCATCCCAACTATGCTACTATCAAACCAATGTGCTAGCTACTGTCCATCCCAACTATGCTATCAAACGTATGTGCTAGCTACTGTCCATCCCAACTATGCTACTATCAAACCAATGTGCTAGCTACTGTCCATCCCAACTATGCTACTATCAAACCAATGTGCTAGCTACTGTCCATCCCAACTATGCTACTATCAAACCAATGTGCTAGCTACTGTCCATCCCAACTATGCTACTATCAAACCAATGTGCTAGCTACTGTACATCCCAACTATGCTACTATCAAACCAATGTGCTAGCTACTGTCCATCCCAACTATGCTACTATCAAACCAATGTGCTAGCTACTGTCCATCCCAACTATGCTACTATCAAACCAATGTGCTAGCTACTGTCCATCCCAACTATGCTACTATCAAACCAATGTGCTAGCTACTGTCCATCCCAACTATGCTACTATCAAACCAATGTGCTAGCTAATGTCCATCACAACTATGCTACTATCAAACCAATGTGCTAGCTACTGTACATCCCAACTATGCTACTATCAAACCAATGTGCTAGCTACTGTCCATCCCAACTATGCTACTATCAAACCAATGTGCTAGCTACTGTCCATCCCAACTATGCTACTATCAAACCAATGTGCTAGCTACTGTCCATCCCAACTATGCTACTATCAAACCAATGTGCTAGCTACTGTCCATCACAACTATGCTACTATCAAACCAATGTGCTAGCTAATGTCCATCCCAACTATGCTACTATCAAACCAATGTGCTAGCTACTGTCCATCCCAACTATGCTATCAAACCTTTGTGCTAGCTACTATCCATCCCAACTATGCTACTATCAAACCAATGTGCTAGCTACTGTCCATCCCAACTATGCTATCAAACCTTTGTGCTAGCTACTGTCCATCCCAACTATGCTACTATCAAACCAATGTGCTAGCTACTGTCCATCACAACTATGCTACTATCAAACCAATGTGCTAGCTAATGTCCATCCCAACTATGCTACTATCAAACAATGTGCTAGCAACTGTCCATCCCAACTATGCTACTATCATACCAATGTGCTAGCTACTGTCCATCCCAACTATGCTACTATCAAACCAATGTGCTAGCTACTGTCCATCCCAACTATGCTACTATCAAACCAATGTGCTAGCTACTGTCCATCCCAACTATGCTATCAAACCTTTGTGCTAGCTACTATCCATCCCAACTATGCTACTATCAAACCAATGTGCTAGCTACTGTCCATCCCAACTATGCTATCAAACCTTTGTGCTAGCTACTGTCCATCCCAACTATGCTACTATCAAACCAATGTGCTAGCTACTGTCCATCCCAACTATGCTACTATCAAATCAATGTGCTAGCTAATGTCCATCCCAACTATGCTACTATCAAACCAATGTGCTAGCTACTGTACATCCCAACTATGCTACTATCAAACCAATGTGCTAGCTACTGTCCATCCCAACTATGCTACTATCAAACCAATGTGCTAGCTACTGTCCATCCCAACTATGCTACTATCAAACCAATGTGCTAGCTACTGTCCATCCCAACTATGCTACTATCAAACCAATGTGCTAGCTACTGTCCATCCCAACTATGCTACTATCAAACCAATGTGCTAGCTACTGTCCATCACAACTATGCTACTATCAAACCAATGTGCTAGCTACTGTCCATCCCAACTATGCTACTATCAAACCAATGTGCTAGCTACTGTCCATCACAACTATGCTATTAAACCTTTGTGCTAGCTACTATCCATCCCAACTATGCTACTATCAAACCAATGTGCTAGCTACTGTCCATCCCAACTATGCTATCAAACCTTTGTGCTAGCTACTGTCCATCCCAACTATGCTACTATCAAACCAATGTGCTAGCTACTGTCCATCACAACTATGCTTCTATCAAACCAATGTGCTAGCTAATGTCCATCCCAACTATGCTACTATCAAACAATGTGCTAGCAACTGTCCATCCCAACTATGCTACTATTATACCAATGTGCTAGCTACTGTCCATCCCAACTATGCTACTATCAAACCAATGTGCTAGCTACTATCCATCCCAACTATGCTATCAAACGTATGTGCTAGCTACTGTCCATCCCAACTATGCTATTAAACCAATGTGCTAGCTACTGTCCATCCCAACTATGCTACTATCAAACAAATGTGCTAGCTACTGTCCATCCCAACTATGCTACTATCAAACCAATGTGCTAGCTACTGTCCATCCCAACTATGCTACTATCAAACCAATGTGCTAGCTACTGTCCATCCAACTATGCTACTATCAAACCAATGTGCTAGCTACTGTCCATCCCAACTATGCTACTATCAAACCAATGTGCTAGCTAATGTCCATCCCAACTATGCTACTATCAAACCAATGTGCTAGCTACTGTACATCCCAACTATGCTACTATCAAACCAATGTGCTAGCTACTGTCCATCCCAACTATGCTACTATCAAACCAATGTGCTAGCTACTGTCCATCCCAACTATGCTACTATCAAACCAATGTGCTAGCTACTGTCCATCCCAACTATGCTACTATCAAACCAATGTGCTAGCTACTGTCCATCCCAACTATGCTACTATCAAACCAATGTGCTAGCTACTGTCCATCCCAACTATGCTACTATCAAACCAATGTGCTAGCTACTGTCCATCACAACTATGCTACTATCAAACCAATGTGCTAGCTACTGTCCATCCCAACTATGCTACTATCAAACCAATGTGCTAGCTACTGTCCATCCCAACTATGCTATCAAACCTTTGTGCTAGCTACTATCCATCCCAACTATGCTACTATCAAACCAATGTGCTAGCTACTGTCCATCCCAACTATGCTATCAAACCTTTGTGCTAGCTACTGTCCATCCCAACTATGCTACTATCAAACCAATGTGCTAGCTACTGTTTATCACAACTATGCTACTATCAAACCAATGTGCTAGCTAATGTCCATCCCAACTATGCTACTATCAAACAATGTGCTAGCAACTGTCCATCCCAACTATGCTACTATCATACCAATGTGCTAGTTACTGTCCATCCCAACTATGCTACTATCAAACCAATGTGCTAGCTACTGTCCATCTCAACTATGCTACTATCAAACCAATGTGCTAGCTACTGTCCATCCCAACTATGCTATCAAACGTATGTGCTAGCTACTGTCCATCCCAACTATGCTACTATCAAACCAATGTGCTAGCTACTGTCCATCCCAACTATGCTACTATCAAACCAATGTGCTAGCTACTGTCCATCCCAACTATGCTACTATGAAACCAATGTGCTAGCTACTGTACATCCCAACTATGCTTCTATCAAACCAATGTGCTAGCAACTGTCCATCCCAACTATGCTACTATCAAACCAATGTGCTAGCTACTGTCCATCCCAACTATGCTACTATCAAACCAATGTGCTAGCTACTGTCCATCCCAACTATGCTACTATCAAACCAATGTGCAAGCTACTGTCCATCCCAACTATGCTACTATCAAACCAATGTGCTAGCTACTGTCCATCCCAACTATGCTACTATCAAACCAATGTGCTAGCTACTGTCCATCCCAACTATGCTACTATCAAACCAATGTGCTAGCTACTGTCCATCCCAACTATGCTACTATCAAACCAATGTGCTAGCTACTGTCCATCCCAACTATGCTACTATCAAACCAATGTGCTAGCTACTGTCCATCCCAACTATGCTACTATCAAACCAATGTGCTAGCTACTGTCCATCCCAACTATGCTACTATCAAACCAATGTGCTAGCTACTGTCCTTCCCAACTATGCTACTATCAAACCAATGTGCTAGCTACTGTCCATCCCAACTATGCTACTATCAAACCAATGTGCTAGCTAATGTCCATCCCAACTATGCTACTATCAAACAATGTGCTAGCAACTGTCCATCCCAACTATGCTACTATCAAACCAATGTGCTAGCTACTGTCCATCCCAACTATGCTATCAAACGTATGTGCTAGCTACTGTCCATCCCAACTATGCTACTATCAAACCAATGTGCTAGCTACTGTCCATCCCAACTATGCTATCAAACCTTTGTGCTAGCTACTATCCATCCCAACTATGCTACTATCAAACCAATGTGCTAGCTACTGTCCATCCCAACTATGCTATCAAACCTTTGTGCTAGCTACTGTCCATCCCAACTATGCTACTATCAAACCAATGTGCTAGCTACTGTCCATCCCAACTATGCTACTATCAAACAATGTGCTAGCAACTGTCCATCCCAACTATGCTACTATCATACCAATGTGCTAGCTACTGTCCATCCCAACTATGCTACTATCAAACCAATGTGCTAGCTACTGTCCATCCCAACTATGCTACTATCAAACCAATGTGCTAGCTACTGTCCATCCCAACTATGCTATCAAACGTATGTGCTAGCTACTGTCCATCCCAACTATGCTACTATCAAACCAATGTGCTAGCTACTGTCCATCCCAACTATGCTACTATCAAACCAATGTGCTAGCTACTGTCCATCCCAACTATGCTACTATCAAACCAATGTGCTAGCTACTGTCCATCCCAACTATGCTACTATGAAACCAATGTGCTAGCTACTGTACATCCCAACTATGCTACTATCAAACCAATGTGCTAGCTACTGTCCATCCCAACTATGCTACTATCAAACCAATGTGCTAGCTACTGTCCATCCCAACTATGCTACTATCAAACCAATGTGCTAGCTACTGTACATCCCAACTATGCTACTATCAAACCAATGTGCTAGCTACTGTCCATCCCAACTATGCTACTATCAAACCAATGTGCTAGCTACTGTCCATCCCAACTATGCTACTATCAAACCAATGTGCTAGCTACTGTCCATCCCAACTATGCTACTATCAAACCAATGTGCTAGCTACTGTCCATCACAACTATGCTACTATCAAACCAATGTGCTAGCTACTGTCCACCCCAACTATGCTACTATCAAACCAATGTGCTAGCTACTGTCCATCCCAACTATGCTACTATCAAACCAATGTGCTAGCTACTGTCCATCCCAACTATGCTACTATCAAACCAATGTGCTAGCTACTGTCCATCACAACTATGCTACTATCAAACCAATGTGCTAGCTACTGTCCACCCCAACTATGCTACTATCAAACCAATGTGCTAGCTACTGTCCATCCCAACTATGCTATCAAACCTTTGTGCTAGCTACTATCCATCCCACCTATGCTACTATCAAACCAATGTGCTAGCTACTGTCCATCCCAACTATGCTACTATCAAACCAATGTGCTAGCTACTGTACATCCCAACTATGCTACTATCAAACCAATGTGCTAGCTACTGTCCATCCCAACTATGCTACTATCAAACCAATGTGCTAGCTACTGTCCATCCCAACTATGCTACTATCAAACCAATGTGCTAGCTACTGTCCATCCCAACTATGCTACTATCAAACCAATGTGCTAGCTACTGTCCATCACAACTATGCTACTATCAAACCAATGTGCTAGCTACTGTCCACCCCAACTATGCTACTATCAAACCAATGTGCTAGCTACTGTCCATCCCAACTATGCTATCAAACCTTTGTGCTAGCTACTATCCATCCCAACTATGCTACTATCAAACCAATGTGCTAGCTACTGTCCATCCCAACTATGCTATCAAACCTTTGTGCTAGCTACTGTCCATCCCAACTATGCTACTATCAAACCAATGTGCTAGCTACTGTCCATCCCAACTATGCTACTATCAAACCAATGTGCTAGCTAATGTCCATCCCAACTATGCTACTATCAAACCAATGTGCTAGCTACTGTACATCCCAACTATGCTACTATCAAACCAATGTGCTAGCTACTGTCTATCCCAACTATGCTATCAAACCAATGTGCTAGCTACTGTCCATCCCAACTATGCTACTATCAAACCAATGTGCTAGCTACTGTCCATCCCAACTATGCTACTATCAAACCAATGTGCTAGCTACTGTCCATCCCAACTATGCTACTATCAAACCAATGTGCTAGCTACTGTCCATCCCAACTATGCTACTATCAAACCAATGTGCTAGCTACTGTCCATCCCAACTATGCTATCAAACCTTTGTGCTAGCTACTGTCCATCCCAACTATGCTACTATCAAACCAATGTGCTAGCTACTGTCCATCACAACTATGCTACTATCAAACCAATGTGCTAGCTAATGTCCATCCCAACTATGCTACTATCAAACAATGTGCTAGCAACTGTCCATCCCAACTATGCTACTATCATACCAATGTGCTAGCTACTGTCCATCCCAACTATGCTACTATCAAACCAATGTGCTAGCTACTGTCCATCCCAACTATGCTACTATCAAACCAATGTGCTAGCTACTGTCCATCCCAACTATGCTATCAAACGTATGTGCTAGCTACTGTCCATCCCAACTATGCTACTATCAAACCAATGTGCTAGCTACTGTCCATCCCAACTATGCTACTATCAAACCAATGTGCTAGCTACTGTCCATCCCAACTATGCTACTATCAAACCAATGTGCTAGCTACTGTCCATCCCAACTATGCTACTATGAAGCCAATGTGCTAGCTACTGTACATCCCAACTATGCTACTATCAAACCAATGTGCTAGCTACTGTCCATCCCAACTATGCTACTATCAAACCAATGTGCTAGCTACTGTCCATCCCAACTATGCTACTATCAAACCAATGTGCTAGCTACTGTCCATCCCAACTATGCTACTATCAAACCAATGTGCTAGCTACTGTCCATCCCAACTATGCTACTATCAAACCAATGTGCTAGCTAATGTCCATCACAACTATGCTACTATCAAACCAATGTGCTAGCTACTGTACATCCCAACTATGCTACTATCAAACCAATGTGCTAGCTACTGTCCATCCCAACTATGCTACTATCAAACCAATGTGCTAGCTACTGTCCATCCCAACTATGCTACTATCAAACCAATGTGCTAGCTACTGTCCATCCCAACTATGCTACTATCAAACCAATGTGCTAGCTACTGTCCATCCCAACTATGCTACTATCAAACCAATGTGCTAGCTACTGTCCATCACAACTATGCTACTATCAAACCAATGTGCTAGCTAATGTCCATCCCAACTATGCTACTATCAAACCAATGTGCTAGCTACTGTCCATCCCAACTATGCTATCAAACCTTTGTGCTAGCTACTATCCATCCCAACTATGCTACTATCAAACCAATGTGCTAGCTACTGTCCATCCCAACTATGCTATCAAACCTTTGTGCTAGCTACTGTCCATCCCAACTATGCTACTATCAAACCAATGTGCTAGCTACTGTCCATCACAACTATGCTACTATCAAACCAATGTGCTAGCTAATGTCCATCCCAACTATGCTACTATCAAACAATGTGCTAGCAACTGTCCATCCCAACTATGCTACTATCATACCAATGTGCTAGCTACTGTCCATCCCAACTATGCTACTATCAAACCAATGTGCTAGCTACTGTCCATCCCAACTATGCTACTATCAAACCAATGTGCTAGCTACTGTCCATCCCAACTATGCTATCAAACCTTTGTGCTAGCTACTATCCATCCCAACTATGCTACTATCAAACCAATGTGCTAGCTACTGTCCATCCCAACTATGCTATCAAACCTTTGTGCTAGCTACTGTCCATCCCAACTATGCTACTATCAAACCAATGTGCTAGCTACTGTCCATCCCAACTATGCTACTATCAAACCAATGTGCTAGCTAATGTCCATCCCAACTATGCTACTATCAAACCAATGTGCTAGCTACTGTACATCCCAACTATGCTACTATCAAACCAATGTGCTAGCTACTGTCCATCCCAACTATGCTACTATCAAACCAATGTGCTAGCTACTGTACATCCCAACTATGCTACTATCAAACCAATGTGCTAGCTACTGTCCATCCCAACTATGCTACTATCAAACCAATGTGCTAGCTACTGTCCATCCCAACTATGCTACTATCAAACCAATGTGCTAGCTACTGTCCATCACAACTATGCTACTATCAAACCAATGTGCTAGCTACTGTCCATCCCAACTATGCTACTATCAAACCAATGTGCTAGCTACTGTCCATCACAACTATGCTATCAAACCTTTGTGCTAGCTACTATCCATCCCAACTATGCTACTATCAAACCAATGTGCTAGCTACTGTCCATCCCAACTATGCTATCAAACCTTTGTGCTAGCTACTGTCCATCCCAACTATGCTACTATCAAACCAATGTGCTAGCTACTGTCCATCCCAACTATGCTACTATCAAACCAATGTGCTAGCTACTGTCCATCCCAACTATGCTATCAAACGTATGTGCTAGCTACTGTCCATCCCAACTATGCTACTATCAAACCAATGTGCTAGCTACTGTCCATCCCAACTATGCTACTATCAAACCAATGTGCTAGCTACTGTCCATCCCAACTATGCTACTATCAAACCAATGTGCTAGCTACTGTCCATCCCAACTATGCTACTATGAAACCAATGTGCTAGCTACTGTACATCCCAACTATGCTACTATCAAACCAATGTGCTAGCTACTGTCCATCCCAACTATGCTACTATCAAACCAATGTGCTAGCTACTGTCCATCCCAACTATGCTACTATCAAACCAATGTGCCAGCTACTGTACATCCCAACTATGCTACTATCAAACCAATGTGCTAGCTACTGTCCATCCCAACTATGGTAATATCAAACCAATGTGCTAGCTACTGTCCATCCCAACTATGCTACTATCAAACCAATGTGCTAGCTACTGTCCATCACAACTATGCTACTATCAAACCAATGTGCTAGCTACTGTCCATCCCAACTATGCTACTATCAAACCAATGTGCTAGCTACTGTCCATCCCAACTATGCTATCAAACCTTTGTGCTAGCTACTGTCCATCCCAACTATGCTACTATCAAACCAATGTGCTAGCTACTGTCCATCCCAACTATGCTACTATCAAACCAATGTGCTAGCTAATGTCCATCCCAACTATGCTACTATCAAACCAATGTGCTAGCTACTGTACATCCCAACTATGCTACTATCAAACCAATGTGCTAGCTACTGTCCATCCCAACTATGCTACTATCAAACCAATGTGCTAGCTACTGTACATCCCAACTATGCTACTATCAAACCAATGTGCTAGCTACTGTCCATCCCAACTATGCTACTATCAAACCAATGTGCTAGCTACTGTCCATCACAACTATGCTACTATCAAACCAATGTGCTAGCTACTGTCCATCCCAACTATGCTACTATCAAACCAATGTGCTAGCTACTGTCCATCCCAACTATGCTACTATCAAACCAATGTGCTAGCTACTGTACATCCCAACTATGCTACTATCAAACCAATGTGCTAGCTACTGTCCATCCCAACTATGCTACTATCAAACCAATGTGCTAGCTACTGTCCATCCCAACTATGCTACTATCAAACCAATGTGCTAGCTACTGTCCATCCCAACTATGCTACTATCAAACCAATGTGCTAGCTACTGTCCATCCCAACTATGCTACTATCAAACCAATGTGCTAGCTACTGTCCATCCCAACTATGCTATCAAACCTTTGTGCTAGCTACTGTCCATCCCAACTATGCTACTATCAAACCAATGTGCTAGCTACTGTCCATCCCAACTATGCTACTATCAAACCAATGTGCTAGCTAATGTCCATCCCAACTATGCTACTATCAAACCAATGTGCTAGCAACTGTACATCCCAACTATGCTACTATCAAACCAATGTGCTAGCTACTGTCCATCCCAACTATGCTACTATCAAACCAATGTGCTAGCTACTGTCCATCCCAACTATGCTACTATCAAACCAATGTGCTAGCTACTGTCCATCCCAACTATGCTACTATCAAACCAATGTGCTAGCTACTGTCCATCCCAACTATGCTATCAAACCTTTGTGCTAGCTACTATCCATCCCAACTATGCTACTATCAAACCAATGTGCTAGCTACTGTCCATCCCAACTATGCTATCAAACCTTTGTGCTAGCTTCTGTCCATCCCAACTATGCTACTATCAAACCAATGTGCTAGCTACTGTCCATCCCAACTATGCTACTATCAAACCAATGTGCTAGCTAATGTCCATCCCAACTATGCTACTATCAAACAATGTGCTAGCAACTGTCCATCCCAACTATGCTACTATCATACCAATGTGCTAGCTACTGTCCATCACAACTATGCTACTATCAAACCAATGTGCTAGCTACTGTCCATCCCAACTATGCTACTATGAAACCAATGTGCTAGCTACTGTACATCCCAACTATGCTATCAAACCTTTGTGCTAGCTACTGTCCATCCCAACTATGCTACTATCAAACCAATGTGCTAGCTACTGTCCATCCCAACTATGCTACTATCAAACCAATGTGCTAGCTAATGTCCATCCCAACTATGCTACTATCAAACCAATGTGCTAGCTACTGTCCATCCCAACTATGCTACTATCAAACCAATGTGCTAGCTACTGTCCATCCCAACTATGCTACTATCAAACCAATGTGCTAGCTACTGTCCATCCCAACTATGCTACTATCAAACCAATGTGCTAGCTACTGTCCATCCCAACTATGCTACTATCAAACCAATGTGCTAGCTACTGTCCATCCCAACTATGCTACTATCAAACCAATGTGCTAGCTAATGTCCATCCCAACTATGCTACTATCAAACAATGTGCTAGCAACTGTCCATCCCAACTATGCTACTATCATACCAATGTGCTAGCTACTGTCCATCCCAACTATGCTACTATCAAACCAATGTGCTAGCTACTGTCCATCCCAACTATGCTACTATGAAACCAATGTGCTAGCTACTGTACATCCCAACTATGCTATCAAACCTTTGTGCTAGCTACTGTCCATCCCAACTATGCTACTATCAAACCAATGTGCTAGCTACTGTCCATCCCAACTATGCTACTATCAAACCAATGTGCTAGCTAATGTCCATCCCAACTATGCTACTATCAAACCAATGTGCTAGCTACTGTACATCCCAACTATGCTACTATCAAACCAATGTGCTAGCTACTGTCCATCCCAACTATGCTACTATCAAACCAATGTGCTAGCTACTGTCCATCCCAACTATGCTACTATCAAACCAATGTGCTAGCTACTGTCCATCACAACTATGCTACTATCAAACCAATGTGCTAGCTACTGTCCATCCCAACTATGCTACTATCAAACCAATGTGCTAGCTACTATCCATCCCAACTATGCTATCAAACGTATGTGCTAGCTACTGTCCATCCCAACTATGCTATCAAACCAATGTGCTAGCTACTGTCCATCACAACTATGCTACTATCAAACCAATGTGCTAGCTAATGTCCATCCCAACTATGCTACTATCAAACAATGTGCTAGCAACTGTCCATCCCAACTATGCTACTATCATACCAATGTGCTAGCTACTGTCCATCCCAACTATGCTACTATCAAACCAATGTGCTAGCTACTGTCCATCCCAACTATGCTACTATCAAACCAATGTGCTAGCTACTGTCCATCCCAACTATGCTATCAAACGTATGTGCTAGCTACTGTCCATCCCAACTATGCTACTATCAAACCAATGTGCTAGCTACTGTCCATCCCAACTATGCTACTATCAAACCAATGTGCTAGCTACTGTCCATCCCAACTATGCTACTATCAAACCAATGTGCTAGCTACTGTCCATCCCAACTATGCTACTATGAAACCAATGTGCTAGCTACTGTACATCCCAACTATGCTACTATCAAACCAATGTGCTAGCTACTGTCCATCCCAACTATGCTACTATCAAACCAATGTGCTAGCTACTGTCCATCCCAACTATGCTACTATCAAACCAATGTGCTAGCTACTGTACATCCCAACTATGCTACTATCAAACCAATGTGCTAGCTACTGTCCATCCCAACTATGCTACTATCAAACCAATGTGCTAGCTACTGTCCATCCCAACTATGCTACTATCAAACCAATGTGCTAGCTACTGTCCATCACAACTATGCTACTATCAAACCAATGTGCTAGCTACTGTCCATCCCAACTATGCTACTATCAAACCAATGTGCTAGCTACTGTCCATCCCAACTATGCTATCAAACCTTTGTGCTAGCTACTGTCCATCCCAACTATGCTACTATCAAACCAATGTGCTAGCTACTGTCCATCCCAACTATGCTACTATCAAACCAATGTGCTAGCTAATGTCCATCCCAACTATGCTACTATCAAACCAATGTGCTAGCTACTGTACATCCCAACTATGCTACTATCAAACCAATGTGCTAGCTACTGTCCATCCCAACTATGCTACTATCAAACCAATGTGCTAGCTACTGTCCATCCCAACTATGCTACTATCAAACCAATGTGCTAGCTACTGTCCATCCCAACTATGCTACTATCAAACCAATGTGCTAGCTACTGTCCATCCCAACTATGCTACTATCAAACCAATGTGCTAGCTACTGTCCATCACAACTATACTACTATCAAACCAATGTGCTAGCTACTGTCCATCACAACTATGCTACTATCAAACCAATGTGCTAGCTACTGTCCATCCCAACTATGCTACTATCAAACCAATGTGCTAGCTACTGTACATCCCAACTATGCTACTATCAAACCAATGTGCTAGCTACTGTCCATCCCAACTATGCTACTATCAAACCAATGTGCTAGCTACTGTCCATCCCAACTATGCTACTATCAAACCAATGTGCTAGCTACTGTCCATCCCAACTATGCTACTATCAAACCAATGTGCTAGCTACTGTCCATCCCAACTATGCTACTATCAAACCAATGTGATAGCTACTGTCCATCCCAACTATGCTATCAAACCTTTGTGCTAGCTACTGTCCATCCCAACTATGCTACTATCAAACCAATGTGCTAGCTACTGTCCATCCCAACTATGCTACTATCAAACCAATGTGCTAGCTAATGTCCATCCCAACTATGCTACTATCAAACCAATGTGCTAGCAACTGTACATCCCAACTATGCTACTATCAAACCAATGTGCTAGCTACTGTCCATCCCAACTATGCTACTATCAAACCAATGTGATAGCTACTGTCCATCCCAACTATGCTACTATCAAACCAATGTGCTAGCTACTGTCCATCACAACTATGCTACTATCAAACCAATGTGCTAGCTACTGTCCATCCCAACTATGCTACTATCAAACCAATGTGCTAGCTACTGTCCATCCCAACTATGCTATCAAACCTTTGTGCTAGCTACTATCCATCCCAACTATGCTACTATCAAACCAATGTGCTAGCTACTGTCCATCCCAACTATGCTATCAAACCTTTGTGCTAGCTACTGTCCATCCCAACTATGCTACTATCAAACCAATGTGCTAGCTACTGTCCATCCCAACTATGCTACTATCAAACCAATGTGCTAGCTAATGTCCATCCCAACTATGCTACTATCAAACAATGTGCTAGCAACTGTCCATCCCAACTATGCTACTATCATACCAATGTGCTAGCTACTGTCCATCTTAACTATGCTACTATCAAACCAATGTGCTAGCTACTGTCCATCCCAACTATGCTACTATGAAACCAATGTGCTAGCTACTGTACATCCCAACTATGCTATCAAACCTTTGTGCTAGCTACTGTCCATCCCAACTATGCTACTATCAAACCAATGTGCTAGCTACTGTCCATCCCAACTATGCTACTATCAAACCAATGTGCTAGCTAATGTCCATCCCAACTATGCTACTATCAAACCAATGTGCTAGCTACTGTACATCCCAACTATGCTACTATCAAACCAATGTGCTAGCTACTGTCCATCCCAACTATGCTACTATCAAACCAATGTGCTAGCTACTGTCCATCCCAACTATGCTACTATCAAACCAATGTGCTAGCTACTGTCCATCCCAACTATGCTACTATCAAACCAATGTGCTAGCTACTGTCCATCCCAACTATGCTACTATCAAACCAATGTGCTAGCTAATGTCCATCCCAACTATGCTACTATCAAACAATGTGCTAGCAACTGTCCATCCCAACTATGCTACTATCATACCAATGTGCTAGCTACTGTCCATCCCAACTATGCTACTATCAAACCAATGTGCTAGCTACTGTCCATCCCAACTATGCTACTATGAAACCAATGTGCTAGCTACTGTACATCCCAACTATGCTATCAAACCTTTGTGCTAGCTACTGTCCATCCCAACTATGCTACTATCAAACCAATGTGCTAGCTACTGTCCATCCCAACTATGCTACTATCAAACCAATGTGCTAGCTAATGTCCATCCCAACTATGCTACTATCAAACCAATGTGCTAGCTACTGTACATCCCAACTATGCTACTATCAAACCAATGTGCTAGCTACTGTCCATCCCAACTATGCTACTATCAAACCAATGTGCTAGCTACTGTCCATCCCAACTATGCTACTATCAAACCAATGTGCTAGCTACTGTCCATCCCAACTATGCTACTATCAAACCAATGTGCTAGCTACTGTCCATCCCAACTATGCTACTATCAAACCAATGTGCTAGCTACTGTCCATCACAACTATGCTACTATCAAACCAATGTGCTAGCTACTGTCCATCCCAACTATGCTACTATCAAACCAATGTGCTAGCTACTGTCCATCCCAACTATGCTATCAAACCTTTGTGCTAGCTACTATCCATCCCAACTATGCTACTATCAAACCAATGTGCTAGCTACTGTCCATCCCAACTATGCTATCAAACCTTTGTGCTAGCTACTGTCCATCCCAACTATGCTACTATCAAACCAATGTGCTAGCTACTGTCCATCACAACTATGCTACTATCAAACCAATGTGCTAGCTAATGTCCATCCCAACTATGCTACTATCAAACAATGTGCTAGCAACTGTCCATCCCAACTATGCTACTATCATACCAATGTGCTAGCTACTGTCCATCCCAACTATGCTACTATCAAACCAATGTGCTAGCTACTGTCCATCCCAACTATGCTACTATCAAACCAATGTGCTAGCTACTGTCCATCCCAACTATGCTATCAAACATATGTGCTAGCTACTGTCCATCCCAACTATGCTACTATCAAACCAATGTGCTAGCTACTGTCCATCCCAACTATGCTACTGTCCATCCCAACTATGCTACTATCAAACCAATGTGCTAGCTACTGTACATCCCAACTATGCTACTATCAAACCAATGTGCTAGCTACTGTCCATCCCAACTATGCTACTATCAAACCAATGTGCTAGCTACTGTCCATCCCAACTATGCTACTATCAAACCAATGTGCTAGCTACTGTACATCCCAACTATGCTACTATCAAACCAATGTGCTAGCTACTGTCCATCCCAACTATGCTACTATGAAACCAATGTGCTAGCTACTGTACATCCCAACTATGCTATCAAACCTTTGTGCTAGCTACTGTCCATCCCAACTATGCTACTATCAAACCAATGTGCTAGCTACTGTCCATCCCAACTATGCTACTATCAAACCTATGTGCTAGCTACTGTCCATCCCAACTATGCTACTATCAAACCAATGTGCTAGCTACTGTCCATCCCAACTATGCTACTATCAAACCAATGTGCTAGCTACTGTCCATCACAACTATGCTACTATCAAACCAATGTGCTAGCTACTGTCCATCCCAACTATGCTACTATCAAACCAATGTGCTAGCTACTGTCCATCCCAACTATGCTATCAAACCTTTGTGCTAGCTACTATCCATCCCAACTATGCTACTATCAAACCAATGTGCTAGCTACTGTCCATCCCAACTATGCTATCAAACCTTTGTGCTAGCTACTGTCCATCCCAACTATGCTACTATCAAACCAATGTGCTAGCTACTGTCCATCACAACTATGCTACTATCAAACCAATGTGCTAGCTAATGTCCATCCCAACTATGCTACTATCAAACAATGTGCTAGCAACTGTCCATCCCAACTATGCTACTATCATACCAATGTGCTAGCTACTGTCCATCCCAACTATGCTACTATCAAACCAATGTGCTAGCTACTGTCCATCCCAACTATGCTACTATCAAACCAATGTGCTAGCTACTGTCCATCCCAACTATGCTATCAAACATATGTGCTAGCTACTGTCCATCCCAACTATGCTACTATCAAACCAATGTGCTAGCTACTGTCCATCCCAACTATGCTACTGTCCATCCCAACTATGCTACTATCAAACCAATGTGCTAGCTACTGTACATCCCAACTATGCTACTATCAAACCAATGTGCTAGCTACTGTCCATCCCAACTATGCTACTATCAAACCAATGTGCTAGCTACTGTCCATCCCAACTATGCTACTATCAAACCAATGTGCTAGCTACTGTACATCCCAACTATGCTACTATCAAACCAATGTGCTAGCTACTGTCCATCCCAACTATGCTACTATGAAACCAATGTGCTAGCTACTGTACATCCCAACTATGCTATCAAACCTTTGTGCTAGCTACTGTCCATCCCAACTATGCTACTATCAAACCAATGTGCTAGCTACTGTCCATCCCAACTATGCTACTATCAAACCAATGTGCTAGCTACTGTCCATCCCAACTATGCTACTATCAAACCAATGTGCTAGCTACTGTCCATCCCAACTATGCTACTATCAAACCAATGTGCTAGCTACTGTCCATCCCAACTATGCTACTATCAAACCAATGTGCTAGCTACTGTCCATCCCAACTATGCTACTATCAAACCAATGTGCTAGCTACTGTCCATCACAACTATGCTACTATCAAACCAATGGGCTAGCTACTGTCCATCCCAACTATGCTACTATCAAACCAATGTGCTAGCTACTGTCCATCCCAACTATGCTATCAAACCTTTGTGCTAGCTACTATCCATCCCAACTATGCTACTATCAAACCAATGTGCTAGCTACTGTCCATCCCAACTATGCTATCAAACCTTTGTGCTAGCTACTGTCCATCCCAACTATGCTACTATCAAACCAATGTGCTAGCTAATGTCCATCCCAACTATGCTACTATCAAACCAATGTGCTAGCTACTGTACATCCCAACTATGCTACTATCAAACCAATGTGCTAGCTACTGTCCATCCCAACTATGCTACTATCAAACCAATGTGCTAGCTACTGTCCATCCCAACTATGCTACTATCAAACCAATGTGCTAGCTACTGTCCATCCCAACTATGCTACTATCAAACCAATGTGCTAGCTACTGTCCATCCCAACTATGCTACTATCAAACCAATGTGCTAGCTACTGTCCATCACAACTATACTACTATCAAACCAATGTGCTAGCTACTGTCCATCACAACTATGCTACTATCAAACCAATGTGCTAGCTACTGTCCATCCCAACTATGCTACTATCAAACCAATGTGCTAGCTACTGTACATCCCAACTATGCTACTATCAAACCAATGTGCTAGCTACTGTCCATCCCAACTATGCTACTATCAAACCAATGTGCTAGCTACTGTCCATCCCAACTATGCTATCAAACATATGTGCTAGCTACTGTCCATCCCAACTATGCTACTATCAAACCAATGTGCTAGCTACTGTCCATCCCAACTATGCTACTGTCCATCCCAACTATGCTACTATCAAACCAATGTGCTAGCTACTGTACATCCCAACTATGCTACTATCAAACCAATGTGCTAGCTACTGTCCATCCCAACTATGCTACTATCAAACCAATGTGCTAGCTACTGTCCATCCCAACTATGCTACTATCAAACCAATGTGCTAGCTACTGTACATCCCAACTATGCTACTATCAAACCAATGTGCTAGCTACTGTCCATCCCAACTATGCTACTATGAAACCAATGTGCTAGCTACTGTACATCCCAACTATGCTATCAAACCTTTGTGCTAGCTACTGTCCATCCCAACTATGCTACTATCAAACCAATGTGCTAGCTACTGTCCATCCCAACTATGCTACTATCAAACCTATGTGCTAGCTACTGTCCATCCCAACTATGCTACTATCAAACCAATGTGCTAGCTACTGTCCATCCCAACTATGCTACTATCAAACCAATGTGCTAGCTACTGTCCATCACAACTATGCTACTATCAAACCAATGTGCTAGCTACTGTCCATCCCAACTATGCTACTATCAAACCAATGTGCTAGCTACTGTCCATCCCAACTATGCTATCAAACCTTTGTGCTAGCTACTATCCATCCCAACTATGCTACTATCAAACCAATGTGCTAGCTACTGTCCATCCCAACTATGCTATCAAACCTTTGTGCTAGCTACTGTCCATCCCAACTATGCTACTATCAAACCAATGTGCTAGCTACTGTCCATCACAACTATGCTACTATCAAACCAATGTGCTAGCTAATGTCCATC
The DNA here is from genome assembly GCF_949987555.1 of Borostomias antarcticus. NCBI lineage: Eukaryota > Metazoa > Chordata > Actinopteri > Stomiiformes > Stomiidae > Borostomias > Borostomias antarcticus. The sequence goes on from NW_028176195.1 coordinate 2,062,610, forward strand.
CCAACTATGCTACTATCAAACAATGTGCTAGCAACTGTCCATCCCAACTATGCTACTATCATACCAATGTGCTAGCTACTGTCCATCCCAACTATGCTACTATCAAACCAATGTGCTAGCTACTGTCCATCCCAACTATGCTACCATCAAACCAATGTGCTAGCTACTGTCCATCCCAACTATGCTATCAAACATATGTGCTAGCTACTGTCCATCCCAACTATGCTACTATCAAACCAATGTGCTAGCTACTGTCCATCCCAACTATGCTACTGTCCATCCCAACTATGCTACTATCAAACCAATGTGCTAGCTACTGTACATCCCAACTATGCTACTATCAAACCAATGTGCTAGCTACTGTCCATCCCAACTATGCTACTATCAAACCAATGTGCTAGCTACTGTCCATCCCAACTATGCTACTATCAAACCAATGTGCTAGCTACTGTACATCCCAACTATGCTACTATCACACCAATGTGCTAGCTACTGTCCATCCCAACTATGCTACTATGAAACCAATGTGCTAGCTACTGTACATCCCAACTATGCTATCAAACCTTTGTGCTAGCTACTGTCCATCCCAACTATGCTACTATCAAACCAATGTGCTAGCTACTGTCCATCCCAACTATGCTACTATCAAACCAATGTGCTAGCTACTGTCCATCCCAACTATGCTACTATCAAACCAATGTGCTAGCTACTGTCCATCCCAACTATGCTACTATCAAACCAATGTGCTAGCTACTGTCCATCCCAACTATGCTACTATCAAACCAATGTGCTAGCTACTGTCCATCCCAACTATGCTACTATCAAACCAATGTGCTAGCTACTGTCCATCACAACTATGCTACTATCAAACCAATGGGCTAGCTACTGTCCATCCCAACTATGCTACTATCAAACCAATGTGCTAGCTACTGTCCATCCCAACTATGCTATCAAACCTTTGTGCTAGCTACTATCCATCCCAACTATGCTACTATCAAACCAATGTGCTAGCTACTGTCCATCCCAACTATGCTATCAAACCTTTGTGCTAGCTACTGTCCATCCCAACTATGCTACTATCAAACCAATGTGCTAGCTAATGTCCATCCCAACTATGCTACTATCAAACCAATGTGCTAGCTACTGTACATCCCAACTATGCTACTATCAAACCAATGTGCTAGCTACTGTCCATCCCAACTATGCTACTATCAAACCAATGTGCTAGCTACTGTCCATCCCAACTATGCTACTATCAAACCAATGTGCTAGCTACTGTCCATCCCAACTATGCTACTATCAAACCAATGTGCTAGCTACTGTCCATCCCAACTATGCTACTATCAAACCAATGTGCTAGCTACTGTCCATCACAACTATACTACTATCAAACCAATGTGCTAGCTACTGTCCATCACAACTATGCTACTATCAAACCAATGTGCTAGCTACTGTCCATCCCAACTATGCTACTATCAAACCAATGTGCTAGCTACTGTACATCCCAACTATGCTACTATCAAACCAATGTGCTAGCTACTGTCCATCCCAACTATGCTACTATCAAACCAATGTGCTAGCTACTGTCCATCCCAACTATGCTACTATCAAACCAATGTGCTAGCTACTGTCCATCCCAACTATGCTACTATCAAACCAATGTGCTAGCTACTGTCCATCCCAACTATGCTACTATCAAACCAATGTGATAGCTACTGTCCATCCCAACTATGCTATCAAACCAATGTGCTAGCTACTGTCCATCCCAACTATGCTACTATCAAACCAATGTGCTAGCTACTGTCCATCACAACTATACTACTATCAAACCAATGTGCTAGCTACTGTCCATCACAACTATGCTACTATCAAACCAATGTGCTAGCTACTGTCCATCCCAACTATGCTACTATCAAACCAATGTGCTAGCTACTGTACATCCCAACTATGCTACTATCAAACCAATGTGCTAGCTACTGTCCATCCCAACTATGCTACTATCAAACCAATGTGCTAGCTACTGTCCATCCCAACTATGCTATCAAACATATGTGCTAGCTACTGTCCATCCCAACTATGCTACTATCAAACCAATGTGCTAGCTACTGTCCATCCCAACTATGCTACTGTCCATCCCAACTATGCTACTATCAAACCAATGTGCTAGCTACTGTACATCCCAACTATGCTACTATCAAACCAATGTGCTAGCTACTGTCCATCCCAACTATGCTACTATCAAACCAATGTGCTAGCTACTGTCCATCCCAACTATGCTACTATCAAACCAATGTGCTAGCTACTGTACATCCCAACTATGCTACTATCAAACCAATGTGCTAGCTACTGTCCATCCCAACTATGCTACTATGAAACCAATGTGCTAGCTACTGTACATCCCAACTATGCTATCAAACCTTTGTGCTAGCTACTGTCCATCCCAACTATGCTACTATCAAACCAATGTGCTAGCTACTGTCCATCCCAACTATGCTACTATCAAACCTATGTGCTAGCTACTGTCCATCCCAACTATGCTACTATCAAACCAATGTGCTAGCTACTGTCCATCCCAACTATGCTACTATCAAACCAATGTGCTAGCTACTGTCCATCACAACTATGCTACTATCAAACCAATGTGCTAGCTACTGTCCATCCCAACTATGCTACTATCAAACCAATGTGCTAGCTACTGTCCATCCCAACTATGCTATCAAACCTTTGTGCTAGCTACTATCCATCCCAACTATGCTACTATCAAACCAATGTGCTAGCTACTGTCCATCCCAACTATGCTATCAAACCTTTGTGCTAGCTACTGTCCATCCCAACTATGCTACTATCAAACCAATGTGCTAGCTACTGTCCATCACAACTATGCTACTATCAAACCAATGTGCTAGCTAATGTCCATCCCAACTATGCTACTATCAAACAATGTGCTAGCAACTGTCCATCCCAACTATGCTACTATCATACCAATGTGCTAGCTACTGTCCATCCCAACTATGCTACTATCAAACCAATGTGCTAGCTACTGTCCATCCCAACTATGCTACTATCAAACCAATGTGCTAGCTACTGTCCATCCCAACTATGCTATCAAACATATGTGCTAGCTACTGTCCATCCCAACTATGCTACTATCAAACCAATGTGCTAGCTACTGTCCATCCCAACTATGCTACTGTCCATCCCAACTATGCTACTATCAAACCAATGTGCTAGCTACTGTACATCCCAACTATGCTACTATCAAACCAATGTGCTAGCTACTGTCCATCCCAACTATGCTACTATCAAACCAATGTGCTAGCTACTGTCCATCCCAACTATGCTACTATCAAACCAATGTGCTAGCTACTGTACATCCCAACTATGCTACTATCACACCAATGTGCTAGCTACTGTCCATCCCAACTATGCTACTATGAAACCAATGTGCTAGCTACTGTACATCCCAACTATGCTATCAAACCTTTGTGCTAGCTACTGTCCATCCCAACTATGCTACTATCAAACCAATGTGCTAGCTACTGTCCATCCCAACTATGCTACTATCAAACCAATGTGCTAGCTACTGTCCATCCCAACTATGCTACTATCAAACCAATGTGCTAGCTACTGTCCATCCCAACTATGCTACTATCAAACCAATGTGCTAGCTACTGTCCATCCCAACTATGCTACTATCAAACCAATGTGCTAGCTACTGTCCATCCCAACTATGCTACTATCAAACCAATGTGCTAGCTACTGTCCATCACAACTATGCTACTATCAAACCAATGGGCTAGCTACTGTCCATCCCAACTATGCTACTATCAAACCAATGTGCTAGCTACTGTCCATCCCAACTATGCTATCAAACCTTTGTGCTAGCTACTATCCATCCCAACTATGCTACTATCAAACCAATGTGCTAGCTACTGTCCATCCCAACTATGCTATCAAACCTTTGTGCTAGCTACTGTCCATCCCAACTATGCTACTATCAAACCAATGTGCTAGCTAATGTCCATCCCAACTATGCTACTATCAAACCAATGTGCTAGCTACTGTACATCCCAACTATGCTACTATCAAACCAATGTGCTAGCTACTGTCCATCCCAACTATGCTACTATCAAACCAATGTGCTAGCTACTGTCCATCCCAACTATGCTACTATCAAACCAATGTGCTAGCTACTGTCCATCCCAACTATGCTACTATCAAACCAATGTGCTAGCTACTGTCCATCCCAACTATGCTACTATCAAACCAATGTGCTAGCTACTGTCCATCACAACTATACTACTATCAAACCAATGTGCTAGCTACTGTCCATCACAACTATGCTACTATCAAACCAATGTGCTAGCTACTGTCCATCCCAACTATGCTACTATCAAACCAATGTGCTAGCTACTGTACATCCCAACTATGCTACTATCAAACCAATGTGCTAGCTACTGTCCATCCCAACTATGCTACTATCAAACCAATGTGCTAGCTACTGTCCATCCCAACTATGCTACTATCAAACCAATGTGCTAGCTACTGTCCATCCCAACTATGCTACTATCAAACCAATGTGCTAGCTACTGTCCATCCCAACTATGCTACTATCAAACCAATGTGATAGCTACTGTCCATCCCAACTATGCTATCAAACCTTTGTGCTAGCTACTGTCCATCCCAACTATGCTACTATCAAACCAATGTGCTAGCTACTGTCCATCCCAACTATGCTACTATCAAACCAATGTGCTAGCTAATGTCCATCCCAACTATGCTACTATCAAACCAATGTGCTAGCAACTGTACATCCCAACTATGCTACTATCAAACCAATGTGCTAGCTACTGTCCATCCCAACTATGCTACTATCAAACCAATGTGATAGCTACTGTCCATCCCAACTATGCTACTATCAAACCAATGTGCTAGCTACTGTCCATCACAACTATGCTACTATCAAACCAATGTGCTAGCTACTGTCCATCCCAACTATGCTACTATCAAACCAATGTGCTAGCTACTGTCCATCCCAACTATGCTATCAAACCTTTGTGCTAGCTACTATCCATCCCAACTATGCTACTATCAAACCAATGTGCTAGCTACTGTCCATCCCAACTATGCTATCAAACCTTTGTGCTAGCTACTGTCCATCCCAACTATGCTACTATCAAACCAATGTGCTAGCTACTGTCCATCCCAACTATGCTACTATCAAACCAATGTGCTAGCTAATGTCCATCCCAACTATGCTACTATCAAACAATGTGCTAGCAACTGTCCATCCCAACTATGCTACTATCATACCAATGTGCTAGCTACTGTCCATCTTAACTATGCTACTATCAAACCAATGTGCTAGCTACTGTCCATCCCAACTATGCTACTATGAAACCAATGTGCTAGCTACTGTACATCCCAACTATGCTACTATCAAACCAATGTGCTAGCTAATGTCCATCCCAACTATGCTACTATCAAACCAATGTGCTAGCAACTGTACATCCCAACTATGCTACTATCAAACCAATGTGCTAGCTACTGTCCATCCCAACTATGCTACTATCAAACCAATGTGATAGCTACTGTCCATCCCAACTATGCTACTATCAAACCAATGTGCTAGCTACTGTCCATCACAACTATGCTACTATCAAACCAATGTGCTAGCTACTGTCCATCCCAACTATGCTACTATCAAACCAATGTGCTAGCTACTGTCCATCCCAACTATGCTATCAAACCTTTGTGCTAGCTACTATCCATCCCAACTATGCTACTATCAAACCAATGTGCTAGCTACTGTCCATCCCAACTATGCTATCAAACCTTTGTGCTAGCTACTGTCCATCCCAACTATGCTACTATCAAACCAATGTGCTAGCTACTGTCCATCCCAACTATGCTACTATCAAACCAATGTGCTAGCTAATGTCCATCCCAACTATGCTACTATCAAACAATGTGCTAGCAACTGTCCATCCCAACTATGCTACTATCATACCAATGTGCTAGCTACTGTCCATCTTAACTATGCTACTATCAAACCAATGTGCTAGCTACTGTCCATCCCAACTATGCTACTATGAAACCAATGTGCTAGCTACTGTACATCCCAACTATGCTATCAAACCTTTGTGCTAGCTACTGTCCATCCCAACTATGCTACTATCAAACCAATGTGCTAGCTACTGTCCATCCCAACTATGCTACTATCAAACCAATGTGCTAGCTAATGTCCATCCCAACTATGCTACTATCAAACCAATGTGCTAGCTACTGTACATCCCAACTATGCTACTATCAAACCAATGTGCTAGCTACTGTCCATCCCAACTATGCTACTATCAAACCAATGTGCTAGCTACTGTCCATCCCAACTATGCTACTATCAAACCAATGTGCTAGCTACTGTCCATCCCAACTATGCTACTATCAAACCAATGTGCTAGCTACTGTCCATCCCAACTATGCTACTATCAAACCAATGTGCTAGCTAATGTCCATCCCAACTATGCTACTATCAAACAATGTGCTAGCAACTGTCCATCCCAACTATGCTACTATCATACCAATGTGCTAGCTACTGTCCATCCCAACTATGCTACTATCAAACCAATGTGCTAGCTACTGTCCATCCCAACTATGCTACTATGAAACCAATGTGCTAGCTACTGTACATCCCAACTATGCTATCAAACCTTTGTGCTAGCTACTGTCCATCCCAACTATGCTACTATCAAACCAATGTGCTAGCTACTGTCCATCCCAACTATGCTACTATCAAACCAATGTGCTAGCTAATGTCCATCCCAACTATGCTACTATCAAACCAATGTGCTAGCTACTGTACATCCCAACTATGCTACTATCAAACCAATGTGCTAGCTACTGTCCATCCCAACTATGCTACTATCAAACCAATGTGCTAGCTACTGTCCATCCCAACTATGCTACTATCAAACCAATGTGCTAGCTACTGTCCATCCCAACTATGCTACTATCAAACCAATGTGCTAGCTACTGTCCATCCCAACTATGCTACTATCAAACCAATGTGCTAGCTACTGTCCATCACAACTATGCTACTATCAAACCAATGTGCTAGCTACTGTCCATCCCAACTATGCTACTATCAAACCAATGTGCTAGCTACTGTCCATCCCAACTATGCTATCAAACCTTTGTGCTAGCTACTATCCATCCCAACTATGCTACTATCAAACCAATGTGCTAGCTACTGTCCATCCCAACTATGCTATCAAACCTTTGTGCTAGCTACTGTCCATCCCAACTATGCTACTATCAAACCAATGTGCTAGCTACTGTCCATCACAACTATGCTACTATCAAACCAATGTGCTAGCTAATGTCCATCCCAACTATGCTACTATCAAACAATGTGCTAGCAACTGTCCATCCCAACTATGCTACTATCATACCAATGTGCTAGCTACTGTCCATCCCAACTATGCTACTATCAAACCAATGTGCTAGCTACTGTCCATCCCAACTATGCTACTATCAAACCAATGTGCTAGCTACTGTCCATCCCAACTATGCTATCAAACATATGTGCTAGCTACTGTCCATCCCAACTATGCTACTATCAAACCAATGTGCTAGCTACTGTCCATCCCAACTATGCTACTGTCCATCCCAACTATGCTACTATCAAACCAATGTGCTAGCTACTGTACATCCCAACTATGCTACTATCAAACCAATGTGCTAGCTACTGTCCATCCCAACTATGCTACTATCAAACCAATGTGCTAGCTACTGTCCATCCCAACTATGCTACTATCAAACCAATGTGCTAGCTACTGTACATCCCAACTATGCTACTATCAAACCAATGTGCTAGCTACTGTCCATCCCAACTATGCTACTATGAAACCAATGTGCTAGCTACTGTACATCCCAACTATGCTATCAAACCTTTGTGCTAGCTACTGTCCATCCCAACTATGCTACTATCAAACCAATGTGCTAGCTACTGTCCATCCCAACTATGCTACTATCAAACCTATGTGCTAGCTACTGTCCATCCCAACTATGCTACTATCAAACCAATGTGCTAGCTACTGTCCATCCCAACTATGCTACTATCAAACCAATGTGCTAGCTACTGTCCATCACAACTATGCTACTATCAAACCAATGTGCTAGCTACTGTCCATCCCAACTATGCTACTATCAAACCAATGTGCTAGCTACTGTCCATCCCAACTATGCTATCAAACCTTTGTGCTAGCTACTATCCATCCCAACTATGCTACTATCAAACCAATGTGCTAGCTACTGTCCATCCCAACTATGCTATCAAACCTTTGTGCTAGCTACTGTCCATCCCAACTATGCTACTATCAAACCAATGTGCTAGCTACTGTCCATCACAACTATGCTACTATCAAACCAATGTGCTAGCTAATGTCCATCCCAACTATGCTACTATCAAACAATGTGCTAGCAACTGTCCATCCCAACTATGCTACTATCATACCAATGTGCTAGCTACTGTCCATCCCAACTATGCTACTATCAAACCAATGTGCTAGCTACTGTCCATCCCAACTATGCTACTATCAAACCAATGTGCTAGCTACTGTCCATCCCAACTCTGCTATCAAACATATGTGCTAGCTACTGTCCATCCCAACTATGCTACTATCAAACCAATGTGTTAGCTACTGTCCATCCCAACTATGCTACTGTCCATCCCAACTATGCTACTATCAAACCAATGTGCTAGCTACTGTACATCCCAACTATGCTACTATCAAACCAATGTGCTAGCTACTGTCCATCCCAACTATGCTACTATCAAACCAATGTGCTAGCTACTGTCCATCCCAACTATGCTACTATCAAACCAATGTGCTAGCTACTGTACATCCCAACTATGCTACTATCAAACCAATGTGCTAGCTACTGTCCATCCCAACTATGCTACTATGAAACCAATGTGCTAGCTACTGTACATCCCAACTATGCTATCAAACCTTTGTGCTAGCTACTGTCCATCCCAACTATGCTACTATCAAACCAATGTGCTAGCTACTGTCCATCCCAACTATGCTACTATCAAACCAATGTGCTAGCTACTGTCCATCCCAACTATGCTACTATCAAACCAATGTGCTAGCTACTGTCCATCCCAACTATGCTACTATCAAACCAATGTGCTAGCTACTGTCCATCCCAACTATGCTACTATCAAACCAATGTGCTAGCTACTGTCCATCCCAACTATGCTACTATCAAACCAATGTGCTAGCTACTGTCCATCACAACTATGCTACTATCAAACCAATGGGCTAGCTACTGTCCATCCCAACTATGCTACTATCAAACCAATGTGCTAGCTACTGTCCATCCCAACTATGCTATCAAACCTTTGTGCTAGCTACTATCCATCCCAACTATGCTACTATCAAACCAATGTGCTAGCTACTGTCCATCCCAACTATGCTATCAAACCTTTGTGCTAGCTACTGTCCATCCCAACTATGCTACTATCAAACCAATGTGCTAGCTACTGTCCATCACAACTATGCTACTATCAAACCAATGTGCTAGCTACTGTCCATCCCAACTATGCTATCAAACATATGTGCTAGCTACTGTCCATCCCAACTATGCTACTATCAAACCAATGTGCTAGCTACTGTCCATCCCAACTATGCTACTATCAAACCAATGTGCTAGCTACTGTCCATCCCAACTATGCTACTATGAAACCAATGTGCTAGCTACTGTCCATCCCAACTATGCTACTATCAAACCAATGTGCTAGCTACTGTCCATCCCAACTATGCTACTATCAAACCAATGTGCTAGCTACTGTCCATCCCAACTATGCTACTATCAAACCAATGTGCTAGCTACTGTCCATCCCAACTATGCTACTATCAAACCAATGTGCTAGCTACTGTCCATCCAAACTATGCTACTATCAAACCAATGTGCTAGCTAATGTCCATCCCAACTATGCTACTATCAAACCAATGTGCTAGCTACTGTACATCCCAACTATGCTACTATCAAACCAATGTGCTAGCTACTGTCCATCCCAACTATGATACTATCAAACCAATGTGCTAGCTACTGTCCATCCCAACTATGCTACTATCAAACCAATGTGCTAGCTACTGTCCATCCCAACTATGCTACTATCAAACCAATGTGCTAGCTACTGTCCATCCCAACTATGCTACTATCAAACCAATGTGCTAGCTACTGTCCATCCCAACTATGCTACTATCAAACCAATGTGCTAGCTACTGTCCATCACAACTATGCTACTATCAAACCAATGTGCTAGCTACTGTCCATCCCAACTATGCTATCAAACCTTTGTGCTAGCTACTATCCATCCCAACTATGCTACTATCAAACCAATGTGCTAGCTACTGTCCATCCCAACTATGCTATCAAACCTTTGTGCTAGCTACTGTCCATCCCAACTATGCTACTATCAAACCAATGTGCTAGCTACTGTCCATCCCAACTATGCTATCAAACATATGTGCTAGCTACTGTCCATCCCAACTATGCTACTATCAAACCAATGTGCTAGCTACTGTCCATCCCAACTATGCTACTGTCCATCCCAACTATGCTACTATCAAACCAATGTGCTAGCTACTGTACATCCCAACTATGCTACTATCAAACCAATGTGCTAGCTACTGTCCATCCCAACTATGCTACTATCAAACCAATGTGCTAGCTACTGTCCATCCCAACTATGCTACTATCAAACCAATGTGCTAGCTACTGTACATCCCAACTATGCTACTATCAAACCAATGTGCTAGCTACTGTCCATCCCAACTATGCTACTATGAAACCAATGTGCTAGCTACTGTACATCCCAACTATGCTATCAAACCTTTGTGCTAGCTACTGTCCATCCCAACTATGCTACTATCAAACCAATGTGCTAGCTACTGTCCATCCCAACTATGCTACTATCAAAACAATGTGCTAGCTACTGTCCATCCCAACTATGCTACTATCAAACCAATGTGCTAGCTACTGTCCATCCCAACTATGCTACTATCAAACCAATGTGCTAGCTACTGTCCATCCCAACTATGCTACTATCAAACCAATGTGCTAGCTACTGTCCATCCCAACTATGCTACTATCAAACCAATGTGCTAGCTACTGTCCATCACAACTATGCTACTATCAAACCAATGGGCTAGCTACTGTCCATCCCAACTATGCTACTATCAAACCAATGTGCTAGCTACTGTCCATCCCAACTATGCTATCAAACCTTTGTGCTAGCTACTATCCATCCCAACTATGCTACTATCAAACCAATGTGCTAGCTACTGTCCATCCCAACTATGCTATCAAACCTTTGTGCTAGCTACTGTCCATCCCAACTATGCTACTATCAAACCAATGTGCTAGCTACTGTCCATCACAACTATGCTACTATCAAACCAATGTGCTAGCTAATGTCCATCCCAACTATGCTACTATCAAACAATGTGCTAGCAACTGTCCATCCCAACTATGCTACTATCATACCAATGTGCTAGCTACTGTCCATCCCAACTATGCTACTATCAAACCAATGTGCTAGCTACTGTCCATCCCAACTATGCTACTATCAAACCAATGTGCTAGCTACTGTCCATCCCAACTATGCTATCAAACATATGTGCTAGCTACTGTCCATCCCAACTATGCTACTATCAAACCAATGTGCTAGCTACTGTCCATCCCAACTATGCTACTATCAAACCAATGTGCTAGCTACTGTCCATCCCAACTATGCTACTATGAAACCAATGTGCTAGCTACTGTCCATCCCAACTATGCTACTATCAAACCAATGTGCTAGCTACTGTCCATCCCAACTATGCTACTATCAAACCAATGTGCTAGCTACTGTCCATCCCAACTATGCTACTATCAAACCAATGTGCTAGCTACTGTCCATCCCAACTATGCTACTATCAAACCAATGTGCTAGCTACTGTCCATCCAAACTATGCTACTATCAAACCAATGTGCTAGCTAATGTCCATCCCAACTATGCTACTATCAAACCAATGTGCTAGCTACTGTACATCCCAACTATGCTACTATCAAACCAATGTGCTAGCTACTGTCCATCCCAACTATGCTACTATCAAACCAATGTGCTAGCTACTGTCCATCCCAACTATGCTACTATCAAACCAATGTGCTAGCTACTGTCCATCCCAACTATGCTACTATCAAACCAATGTGCTAGCTACTGTCCATCCCAACTATGCTACTATCAAACCAATGTGCTAGCTACTGTCCATCCCAACTATGCTACTATCAAACCAATGTGCTAGCTACTGTCCATCACAACTATGCTACTATCAAACCAATGTGCTAGCTACTGTCCATCCCAACTATGCTATCAAACCTTTGTGCTAGCTACTATCCATCCCAACTATGCTACTATCAAACCAATGTGCTAGCTACTGTCCATCCCAACTATGCTATCAAACCTTTGTGCTAGCTACTGTCCATCCCAACTATGCTACTATCAAACCAATGTGCTAGCTACTGTCCATCACAACTATGCTACTATCAAACCAATGTGCTAGCTAATGTCCATCCCAACTATGCTACTATCAAACAATGTGCTAGCAACTGTCCATCCCAACTATGCTACTATCATACCAATGTGCTAGCTACTGTCCATCCCAACTATGCTACTATCAAACCAATGTGCTAGCTACTGTCCATCCCAACTATGCTACTATCAAACCAATGTGCTAGCTACTGTCCATCCCAACTATGCTATCAAACATATGTGCTAGCTACTGTCCATCCCAACTATGCTACTATCAAAACAATGTGCTAGCTACTGTCCATCCCAACTATGCTACTATCAAACCAATGTGCTAGCTACTGTCCATCCCAACTATGCTACTATCAAACCAATGTGCTAGCTACTGTCCATCCCAACTATGCTACTATGAAACCAATGTGCTAGCTACTGTACATCCCAACTATGCTACTATCAAACCAATGTGCTAGCTACTGTCCATCCCAACTATGCTACTATCAAACCAATGTGCTAGCTACTGTCCATCCCAACTATGCTACTATCAAACCAATGTGCTAGCTACTGTCCATCCCAACTATGCTACTATCAAACCAATGTGCTAGCTAATGCCCATCCCAACTATGCTACTATCAAACCAATGTGATAGCTACTGTCCATCCCAACTATGCTACTATCAAACCAATGTGCTAGCTACTGTCCATCCCAACTATGCTACTATCAAACCAATGTGCTAGCTAATGCCCATCCCAACTATGCTACTATCAAACCAATGTGCTAGCTACTGTACATCCCAACTATGCTACTATCATACCAATGTGCTAGCTACTGTCCATCCCAACTATGCTACTATCAAACCAATGTGCTAGCTACTGTCCATCCCAACTATGCTACTATCAAACCAATGTGCTAGCTACTGTCCATCCCAACTATGCTATCAAACATATGTGCTAGCTACTGTCCATCCCAACTATGCTACTATCAAACCAATGTGCTAGCTACTGTCCATCCCAACTATGCTACTATCAAACCAATGTGCTAGCTACTGTCCATCCCAACTATGCTACTATGAAACCAATGTGCTAGCTACTGTCCATCCCAACTATGCTACTATCAAACCAATGTGCTAGCTACTGTCCATCCCAACTATGCTACTATCAAACCAATGTGCTAGCTACTGTCCATCCCAACTATGCTACTATCAAACCAATATGCTAGCTACTGTCCATCCCAACTATGCTATCAAACCTTTGTGCTAGCTACTATCCATCCCAACTATGCTACTATCAAACCAATGTGCTAGCTACTGTCCATCCCAACTATGCTATCAAACCTTTGTGCTAGCTACTGTCCATCCCAACTATGCTACTATCAAACCAATGTGCTAGCTACTGTCCATCCCAACTATGCTACTATCAAACCAATGTGCTAGCTAATGTCCATCCCAACTATGCTACTATCAAACCAATGTGCTAGCTACTGTACATCCCAACTATGCTACTATCAAACCAATGTGCTAGCTACTGTCCATCCCAACTATGCTATCAAACCAATGTGCTAGCTACTGTCCATCCCAACTATGCTACTATCAAACCAATGTGCTAGCTACTGTCCATCCCAACTATGCTACTATCAAACCAATGTGCTAGCTACTGTCCATCCCAACTATGCTACTATCAAACCAATGTGCTAGCTACTGTCCATCCCAACTATGCTATCAAACCTTTGTGCTAGCTACTGTCCATCCCAACTATGCTACTATCAAACCAATGTGCTAGCTACTGTCCATCACAACTATGCTACTATCAAACCAATGTGCTAGCTAATGTCCATCCCAACTATGCTACTATCAAACAATGTGCTAGCAACTGTCCATCCCAACTATGCTACTATCATACCAATGTGCTAGCTACTGTCCATCCCAACTATGCTACTATCAAACCAATGTGCTAGCTACTGTCCATCCCAACTATGCTACTATCAAACCAATGTGCTAGCTACTGTCCATCCCAACTATGCTATCAAACGTATGTGCTAGCTACTGTCCATCCCAACTATGCTACTATCAAACCAATGTGCTAGCTACTGTCCATCCCAACTATGCTACTATCAAACCAATGTGCTAGCTACTGTCCATCCCAACTATGCTACTATCAAACCAATGTGCTAGCTACTGTCCATCCCAACTATGCTACTATGAAACCAATGTGCTAGCTACTGTACATCCCAACTATGCTACTATGAAACCAATGTGCTAGCTACTGTACATCCCAACTATGCTACTATCAAACCAATGTGCTAGCTACTGTCCATCCCAACTATGCTACTATCAAACCAATGTGCTAGCTACTGTCCATCCCAACTATGCTACTATCAAACCAATGTGCTAGCTACTGTCCATCCCAACTATGATACTATCAAACCAATGTGCTAGCTAATGTCCATCACAACTATGCTACTATCAAACCAATGTGCTAGCTACTGTACATCCCAACTATGCTACTATCAAACCAATGTGCTAGCTACTGTCCATCCCAACTATGCTACTATCAAACCAATGTGCTAGCTACTGTCCATCCCAACTATGCTACTATCAAACCAATGTGCTAGCTACTGTCCATCCCAACTATGCTACTATCAAACCAATGTGCTAGCTACTGTCCATCCCAACTATGCTACTATCAAACAAATGTGCTAGCTACTGTCCATCACAACTATGCTACTATCAAACCAATGTGCTAGCTAATGTCCATCCCAACTATGCTACTATCAAACCAATGTGCTAGCTACTGTCCATCCCAACTATGCTATCAAACCTTTGTGCTAGCTACTATCCATCCCAACTATGCTACTATCAAACCAATGTGCTAGCTACTGTCCATCCCAACTATGCTATCAAACCTTTGTGCTAGCTACTGTCCATCCCAACTATGCTACTATCAAACCAATGTGCTAGCTACTGTCCATCACAACTATGCTACTATCAAACCAATGTGCTAGCTAATGTCCATCCCAACTATGCTACTATCAAACAATGTGCTAGCAACTGTCCATCCCAACTATGCTACTATCATACCAATGTGCTAGCTACTGTCCATCCCAACTATGCTACTATCAAACCAATGTGCTAGCTACTGTCCATCCCAACTATGCTACTATCAAACCAATGTGCTAGCTACTGTCCATCCCAACTATGCTATCAAACCTTTGTGCTAGCTACTATCCATCCCAACTATGCTACTATCAAACCAATGTGCTAGCTACTGTCCATCCCAACTATGCTATCAAACCTTTGTGCTAGCTACTGTCCATCCCAACTATGCTACTATCAAACCAATGTGCTAGCTACTGTCCATCCCAACTATGCTACTATCAAACCAATGTGCTAGCTAATGTCCATCCCAACTATGCTACTATCAAACCAATGTGCTAGCTACTGTACATCCCAACTATGCTACTATCAAACCAATGTGCTAGCTACTGTCCATCCCAACTATGCTACTATCAAACCAATGTGCTAGCTACTGTACATCCCAACTATGCTACTATCAAACCAATGTGCTAGCTACTGTCCATCCCAACTATGCTACTATCAAACCAATGTGCTAGCTACTGTCCATCCCAACTATGCTACTATCAAACCAATGTGCTAGCTACTGTCCATCACAACTATGCTACTATCAAACCAATGTGCTAGCTACTGTCCATCCCAACTATGCTACTATCAAACCAATGTGCTAGCTACTGTCCATCACAACTATGCTATCAAACCTTTGTGCTAGCTACTATCCATCCCAACTATGCTACTATCAAACCAATGTGCTAGCTACTGTCCATCCCAACTATGCTATCAAACCTTTGTGCTAGCTACTGTCCATCCCAACTATGCTACTATCAAACCAATGTGCTAGCTACTGTCCATCACAACTATGCTTCTATCAAACCAATGTGCTAGCTAATGTCCATCCCAACTATGCTACTATCAAACAATGTGCTAGCAACTGTCCATCCCAACTATGCTACTATCATACCAATGTGCTAGCTACTGTCCATCCCAACTATGCTACTATCAAACCAATGTGCTAGCTACTATCCATCCCAACTATGCTATCAAACGTATGTGCTAGCTACTGTCCATCCCAACTATGCTATCAAACCAATGTGCTAGCTACTGTCCATCCCAACTATGCTACTATCAAACCAATGTGCTAGCTACTGTCCATCCCAACTATGCTACTATCAAACCAATGTGCTAGCTACTGTCCATCCCAACTATGCTACTATCAAACCAATGTGCTAGCTACTGTACATCCCAACTATGCTACTATCAAACCAATGTGCTAGCTACTGTCCATCCCAACTATGCTACTATCAAACCAATGTGCTAGCTACTGTCCATCCCAACTATGCTACTATCAAACCAATGTGCTAGCTACTGTCCATCCCAACTATGCTACTATCAAACCAATGTGCTAGCTACTGTCCATCACAACTATGCTACTATCAAACCAATGTGCTAGCTACTGTCCATCCCAACTATGCTACTATCAAACCAATGTGCTAGCTACTGTCCATCACAACTATGCTACTATCAAAACTTTGTGCTAGCTACTATCCATCCCAACTATGCTACTATCAAACCAATGTGCTAGCTACTGTCCATCCCAACTATGCTATCAAACCTTTGTGCTAGCTACTGTCCATCCCAACTATGCTACTATCAAACCAATGTGCTAGCTACTGTCCATCACAACTATGCTACTATCAAACCAATGTGCTAGCTAATGTCCATCCCAACTATGCTACTATCAAACAATGTGCTAGCAACTGTCCATCCCAACTATGCTACTATCATACCAATGTGCTAGCTACTGTCCATCCCAACTATGCTACTATCAAACCAATGTGCTAGCTACTGTCCATCCCAACTATGCTACTATCAAACCAATGTGCTAGCTACTGTCCATCCCAACTATGCTATCAAACCTTTGTGCTAGCTACTATCCATCCCAACTATGCTACTATCAAACCAATGTGCTAGCTACTGTCCATCCCAACTATGCTATCAAACCTTTGTGCTAGCTACTGTCCATCCCAACTATGCTACTATCAAACCAATGTGCTAGCTACTGTCCATCCCAACTATGCTACTATCAAACCAATGTGCTAGCTAATGTCCATCCCAACTATGCTACTATCAAACCAATGTGCTAGCTACTGTACATCCCAACTATGCTACTATCAAACCAATGTGCTAGCTACTGTCCATCCCAACTATGCTACTATCAAACCAATGTGCTAGCTACTGTACATCCCAACTATGCTACTATCAAACCAATGTGCTAGCTACTGTCCATCCCAACTATGCTACTATCAAACCAATGTGCTAGCTACTGTCCATCCCAACTATGCTACTATCAAACCAATGTGCTAGCTACTGTCCATCACAACTATGCTACTATCAAACCAATGTGCTAGCTACTGTCCATCCCAACTATGCTACTATCAAACCAATGTGCTAGCTACTGTCCATCACAACTATGCTATCAAACCTTTGTGCTAGCTACTATCCATCCCAACTATGCTACTATCAAACCAATGTGCTAGCTACTGTCCATCCCAACTATGCTATCAAACCTTTGTGCTAGCTACTGTCCATTCCAACTATGCTACTATCAAACCAATGTGCTAGCTACTGTCCATCACAACTATGCTTCTATCAAACCAATGTGCTAGCTAATGTCCATCCCAACTATGCTACTATCAAACAATGTGCTAGCAACTGTCCATCCCAACTATGCTACTATCATACCAATGTGCTAGCTACTGTCCATCCCAACTATGCTACTATCAAACCAATGTGCTAGCTACTATCCATCCCAACAATGCTATCAAACGTATGTGCTAGCTACTGTCCATCCCAACTATGCTATCAAACCAATGTGCTAGCTACTGTCCATCACAACTATGCTACTATCAAACCAATGTGCTAGCTAATGTCCATCCCAACTATGCTACTATCAAACAATGTGCTAGCAACTGTCCATCCCAACTATGCTACTATCATACCAATGTGCTAGCTACTGTCCATCCCAACTATGCTACTATCAAACCAATGTGCTAGCTACTGTCCATCCCAACTATGCTACTATCAAACCAATGTGCTAGCTACTGTCCATCCCAACTATGCTATCAAACGTATGTGCTAGCTACTGTCCATCCCAACTATGCTACTATCAAACCAATGTGCTAGCTACTGTCCATCCCAACTATGCTACTATCAAACCAATGTGCTAGCTACTGTCCATCCCAACTATGCTACTATGAAACCAATGTGCTAGCTACTGTACATCCCAACTATGCTACTATCAAACCAATGTGCTAGCTACTGTCCATCCCAACTATGCTACTATCAAACCAATGTGCTAGCTACTGTCCATCCAAACTATGCTACTATCAAACCAATGTGCTAGCTACTGTACATCCCAACTATGCTACTATCAAACCAATGTGCTAGCTACTGTCCATCCCAACTATGCTACTATCAAACCAATGTGCTAGCTACTGTCCATCCCAACTATGCTACTATCAAACCAATGTGCTAGCTACTGTCCATCCCAACTATGCTACTATCAAACCAATGTGCTAGCTACTGTCCATCACAACTATGCTACTATCAAACCAATGTGCTAGCTACTGTCCATCCCAACTATGCTACTATCAAACCAATGTGCTAGCTACTGTCCATCCCAACTATGCTATCAAACCTTTGTGCTAGCTACTATCCATCCCAACTATGCTACTATCAAACCAATGTGCTAGCTACTGTCCATCCCAACTATGCTATCAAACCTTTGTGCTAGCTACTGTCCATCCCAACTATGCTACTATCAAACCAATGTGCTAGCTACTGTCCATCCCAACTATGCTACTATCAAACCAATGTGCTAGCTAATGTCCATCCCAACTATGCTACTATCAAACCAATGTGCTAGCTACTGTACATCCCAACTATGCTACTATCAAACCAATGTGCTAGCTACTGTCCATCCCAACTATGCTATCAAACCAATGTGCTAGCTACTGTCCATCCCAACTATGCTACTATCAAACCAATGTGCTAGCTACTGTCCATCCCAACTATGCTACTATCAAACCAATGTGCTAGCTACTGTCCATCCCAACTATGCTACTATCAAACCAATGTGCTAGCTACTGTCCATCCCAACTATGCTACTATCAAACCAATGTGCTAGCTACTGTCCATCCCAACTATGCTATCAAACCTTTGTGCTAGCTACTGTCCATCCCAACTATGCTACTATCAAACCAATGTGCTAGCTACTGTCCATCACAACTATGCTACTATCAAACCAATGTGCTAGCTAATGTCCATCCCAACTATGCTACTATCAAACAATGTGCTAGCAACTGTCCATCCCAACTATGCTACTATCATACCAATGTGCTAGCTACTGTCCATCCCAACTATGCTACTATCAAACCAATGTGCTAGCTACTGTCCATCCCAACTATGCTACTATCAAACCAATGTGCTAGCTACTGTCCATCCCAACTATGCTATCAAACGTATGTGCTAGCTACTGTCCATCCCAACTATGCTACTATCAAACCAATGTGCTAGCTACTGTCCATCCCAACTATGCTACTATCAAACCAATGTGCTAGCTACTGTCCATCCCAACTATGCTACTATCAAACCAATGTGCTAGCTACTGTCCATCCCAACTATGCTACTATGAAACCAATGTGCTAGCTACTGTACATCCCAACTATGCTACTATCAAACCAATGTGCTAGCTACTGTCCATCCCAACTATGCTACTATCAAACCAATGTGCTAGCTACTGTCCATCCCAACTATGCTACTATCAAACCAATGTGCTAGCTAATGTCCATCCCAACTATGCTACTATCAAACAATGTGCTAGCAACTGTCCATCCCAACTATGCTACTATCAAACCAATGTGCTAGCTACTGTCCATCCCAACTATGCTATCAAACGTATGTGCTAGCTACTGTCCATCCCAACTATGCTACTATCAAACCAATGTGCTAGCTACTGTCCATCCAAACTATGCTATCAAACCTTTGTGCTAGCTACTATCCATCCCAACTATGCTACTATCAAACCAATGTGCTAGCTACTGTCCATCCCAACTATGCTATCAAACCTTTGTGCTAGCTAATGTCCATCCCAACTATGCTACTATCAAACCAATGTGCTAGCTACTGTCCATCCCAACTATGCTATCAAACGTATGTGCTAGCTACTGTCCATCCCAACTATGCTACTATCAAACCAATGTGCTAGCTACTGTCCATCCCAACTATGCTACTATCAAACCAATGTGCTAGCTACTGTCCATCCCAACTATGCTACTATCAAACCAATGTGCTAGCTACTGTCCATCCCAACTATGCTACTATGAAACCAATGTGCTAGCTACTGTACATCCCAACTATGCTACTATCAAACCAATGTGCTAGCTACTGTCCATCCCAACTATGCTACTATCAAACCAATGTGCTAGCTACTGTCCATCCAAACCACTGCTACTATCAAACCAATGTGCTAGCTACTGTACATCCCAACTATGCTACTATCAAACCAATGTGCTAGCTACTGTCCATCCCAACTATGCTACTATCAAACCAATGTGCTAGCTACTGTCCATCCCAACTATGCTACTATCAAACCAATGTGCTAGCTACTGTCCATCCCAACTATGCTACTATCAAACCAATGTGCTAGCTACTGTCCATCACAACTATGCTACTATCAAACCAATGTGCTAGCTACTGTCCATCCCAACTATGCTATCAAACCTTTGTGCTAGCTACTATCCATCCCAACTATGCTACTATCAAACCAATGTGCTAGCTACTGTCCATCCCAACTATGCTACTATCAAACCAATGTGCTAGCTACTGTCCATCCCAACTATGCTACTATCAAACCAATGTGCTAGCTACTGTCCATCCCAACTATGCTACTATCAAACCAATGTGCTAGCTAATGTCCATCCCAACTATGCTACTATCAAACCAATGTGCTAGCTACTGTACATCCCAACTATGCTACTATCAAACCAATGTGCTAGCTACTGTCCATCCCAACTATGCTATCAAACCAATGTGCTAGCTACTGTCCATCCCAACTATGCTACTATCAAACCAATGTGCTAGCTACTGTCCATCCCAACTATGCTACTATCAAACCAATGTGCTAGCTACTGTCCATCCCAACTATGCTACTATCAAACCAATGTGCTAGCTACTGTCCATCCCAACTATGCTACTATCAAACCAATGTGCTAGCTACTGTCCATCCCAACTATGCTATCAAACCTTTGTGCTAGCTACTGTCCATCCCAACTATGCTACTATCAAACCAATGTGCTAGCTACTGTCCATCACAACTATGCTACTATCAAACCAATGTGCTAGCTAATGTCCATCCCAACTATGCTACTATCAAACAATGTGCTAGCAACTGTCCATCCCAACTATGCTACTATCATACCAATGTGCTAGCTACTGTCCATCCCAACTATGCTACTATCAAACCAATGTGCTAGCTACTGTCCATCCCAACTATGATACTATCAAACCAATGTGCTAGCTACTGTCCATCCCAACTATGCTATCAAACGTATGTGCTAGCTACTGTCCATCCCAACTATGCTATCAAACGTATGTGCTAGCTACTGTCCATCCCAACTATGCTACTATCAAACCAATGTGCTAGCTACTGTCCATCCCAACTATGCTACTATCAAACCAATGTGCTAGCTACTGTCCATCCCAACTATGCTACTATGAAACCAATGTGCTAGCTACTGTACATCCCAACTATGCTACTATCAAACCAATGTGCTAGCTACTGTCCATCCCAACTATGCTACTATCAAACCAATGTGCTAGCTACTGTCCATCCCAACTATGCTACTATCAAACCAATGTGCTAGCTACTGTCCATCCCAACTATGATACTATCAAACCAATGTGCTAGCTAATGTCCATCACAACTATGCTACTATCAAACCAATGTGCTAGCTACTGTACATCCCAACTATGCTACTATCAAACCAATGTGCTAGCTACTGTCCATCCCAACTATGCTACTATCAAACCAATGTGCTAGCTACTGTCCATCCCAACTATGCTACTATCAAACCAATGTGCTAGCTACTGTCCATCCCAACTATGCTACTATCAAACCAATGTGCTAGCTACTGTCCATCCCAACTATGCTACTATCAAACAAATGTGCTAGCTACTGTCCATCACAACTATGCTACTATCAAACCAATGTGCTAGCTAATGTCCATCCCAACTATGCTACTATCAAACCAATGTGCTAGCTACTGTCCATCCCAACTATGCTATCAAACCTTTGTGCTAGCTACTATCCATCCCAACTATGCTACTATCAAACCAATGTGCTAGCTACTGTCCATCCCAACTATGCTATCAAACCTTTGTGCTAGCTACTGTCCATCCCAACTATGCTACTATCAAACCAATGTGCTAGCTACTGTCCATCACAACTATGCTACTATCAAACCAATGTGCTAGCTAATGTCCATCCCAACTATGCTACTATCAAACAATGTGCTAGCAACTGTCCATCCCAACTATGCTACTATCATACCAATGTGCTAGCTACTGTCCATCCCAACTATGCTACTATCAAACCAATGTGCTAGCTACTGTCCATCCCAACTATGCTACTATCAAACCAATGTGCTAGCTACTGTCCATCCCAACTATGCTATCAAACCTTTGTGCTAGCTACTATCCATCCCAACTATGCTACTATCAAACCAATGTGCTAGCTACTGTCCATCCCAACTATGCTATCAAACCTTTGTGCTAGCTACTGTCCATCCCAACTATGCTACTATCAAACCAATGTGCTAGCTACTGTCCATCCCAACTATGCTACTATCAAACCAATGTGCTAGCTAATGTCCATCCCAACTATGCTACTATCAAACCAATGTGCTAGCTACTGTACATCCCAACTATGCTACTATCAAACCAATGTGCTAGCTACTGTCCATCCCAACTATGCTACTATCAAACCAATGTGCTAGCTACTGTACATCCCAACTATGCTACTATCAAACCAATGTGCTAGCTACTGTCCATCCCAACTATGCTACTATCAAACCAATGTGCTAGCTACTGTCCATCCCAACTATGCTACTATCAAACCAATGTGCTAGCTACTGTCCATCACAACTATGCTACTATCAAACCAATGTGCTAGCTACTGTCCATCCCAACTATGCTACTATCAAACCAATGTGCTAGCTACTGTCCATCACAACTATGCTATCAAACCTTTGTGCTAGCTACTATCCATCCCAACTATGCTACTATCAAACCAATGTGCTAGCTACTGTCCATCCCAACTATGCTATCAAACCTTTGTGCTAGCTACTGTCCATCCCAACTATGCTACTATCAAACCAATGTGCTAGCTACTGTCCATCACAACTATGCTTCTATCAAACCAATGTGCTAGCTAATGTCCATCCCAACTATGCTACTATCAAACAATGTGCTAGCAACTGTCCATCCCAACTATGCTACTATCATACCAATGTGCTAGCTACTGTCCATCCCAACTATGCTACTATCAAACCAATGTGCTAGCTACTATCCATCCCAACTATGCTATCAAACGTATGTGCTAGCTACTGTCCATCCCAACTATGCTATCAAACCAATGTGCTAGCTACTGTCCATCCCAACTATGCTACTATCAAACCAATGTGCTAGCTACTGTCCATCCCAACTATGCTACTATCAAACCAATGTGCTAGCTACTGTCCATCCCAACTATGCTACTATCAAACCAATGTGCTAGCTACTGTACATCCCAACTATGCTACTATCAAACCAATGTGCTAGCTACTGTCCATCCCAACTATGCTACTATCAAACCAATGTGCTAGCTACTGTCCATCCCAACTATGCTACTATCAAACCAATGTGCTAGCTACTGTCCATCCCAACTATGCTACTATCAAACCAATGTGCTAGCTACTGTCCATCACAACTATGCTACTATCAAACCAATGTGCTAGCTACTGTCCATCCCAACTATGCTACTATCAAACCAATGTGCTAGCTACTGTCCATCACAACTATGCTACTATCAAAACTTTGTGCTAGCTACTATCCATCCCAACTATGCTACTATCAAACCAATGTGCTAGCTACTGTCCATCCCAACTATGCTATCAAACCTTTGTGCTAGCTACTGTCCATCCCAACTATGCTACTATCAAACCAATGTGCTAGCTACTGTCCATCACAACTATGCTACTATCAAACCAATGTGCTAGCTAATGTCCATCCCAACTATGCTACTATCAAACAATGTGCTAGCAACTGTCCATCCCAACTATGCTACTATCATACCAATGTGCTAGCTACTGTCCATCCCAACTATGCTACTATCAAACCAATGTGCTAGCTACTGTCCATCCCAACTATGCTACTATCAAACCAATGTGCTAGCTACTGTCCATCCCAACTATGCTATCAAACCTTTGTGCTAGCTACTATCCATCCCAACTATGCTACTATCAAACCAATGTGCTAGCTACTGTCCATCCCAACTATGCTATCAAACCTTTGTGCTAGCTACTGTCCATCCCAACTATGCTACTATCAAACCAATGTGCTAGCTACTGTCCATCCCAACTATGCTACTATCAAACCAATGTGCTAGCTAATGTCCATCCCAACTATGCTACTATCAAACCAATGTGCTAGCTACTGTACATCCCAACTATGCTACTATCAAACCAATGTGCTAGCTACTGTCCATCCCAACTATGCTACTATCAAACCAATGTGCTAGCTACTGTACATCCCAACTATGCTACTATCAAACCAATGTGCTAGCTACTGTCCATCCCAACTATGCTACTATCAAACCAATGTGCTAGCTACTGTCCATCCCAACTATGCTACTATCAAACCAATGTGCTAGCTACTGTCCATCACAACTATGCTACTATCAAACCAATGTGCTAGCTACTGTCCATCCCAACTATGCTACTATCAAACCAATGTGCTAGCTACTGTCCATCACAACTATGCTATCAAACCTTTGTGCTAGCTACTATCCATCCCAACTATGCTACTATCAAACCAATGTGCTAGCTACTGTCCATCCCAACTATGCTATCAAACCTTTGTGCTAGCTACTGTCCATTCCAACTATGCTACTATCAAACCAATGTGCTAGCTACTGTCCATCACAACTATGCTTCTATCAAACCAATGTGCTAGCTAATGTCCATCCCAACTATGCTACTATCAAACAATGTGCTAGCAACTGTCCATCCCAACTATGCTACTATCATACCAATGTGCTAGCTACTGTCCATCCCAACTATGCTACTATCAAACCAATGTGCTAGCTACTATCCATCCCAACAATGCTATCAAACGTATGTGCTAGCTACTGTCCATCCCAACTATGCTATCAAACCAATGTGCTAGCTACTGTCCATCACAACTATGCTACTATCAAACCAATGTGCTAGCTAATGTCCATCCCAACTATGCTACTATCAAACAATGTGCTAGCAACTGTCCATCCCAACTATGCTACTATCATACCAATGTGCTAGCTACTGTCCATCCCAACTATGCTACTATCAAACCAATGTGCTAGCTACTGTCCATCCCAACTATGATACTATCAAACCAATGTGCTAGCTACTGTCCATCCCAACTATGCTATCAAACGTATGTGCTAGCTACTGTCCATCCCAACTATGCTACTATCAAACCAATGTGCTAGCTACTGTCCATCCCAACTATGCTACTATCAAACCAATGTGCTAGCTACTGTCCATCCCAACTATGCTACTATCAAACCAATGTGCTAGCTACTGTCCATCCCAACTATGCTACTATGAAACCAATGTGCTAGCTACTGTACATCCCAACTATGCTACTATCAAACCAATGTGCTAGCTACTGTCCATCCCAACTATGCTACTATCAAACCAATGTGCTAGCTACTGTCCATCCCAACTATGCTACTATCAAACCAATGTGCTAGCTACTGTCCATCCCAACTATGATACTATCAAACCAATGTGCTAGCTAATGTCCATCACAACTATGCTACTATCAAACCAATGTGCTAGCTACTGTACATCCCAACTATGCTACTATCAAACCAATGTGCTAGCTACTGTCCATCCCAACTATGCTACTATCAAACCAATGTGCTAGCTACTGTCCATCCCAACTATGCTACTATCAAACCAATGTGCTAGCTACTGTCCATCCCAACTATGCTACTATCAAACCAATGTGCTAGCTACTGTCCATCCCAACTATGCTACTATCAAACAAATGTGCTAGCTACTGTCCATCACAACTATGCTACTATCAAACCAATGTGCTAGCTAATGTCCATCCCAACTATGCTACTATCAAACCAATGTGCTAGCTACTGTCCATCCCAACTATGCTATCAAACCTTTGTGCTAGCTACTATCCATCCCAACTATGCTACTATCAAACCAATGTGCTAGCTACTGTCCATCCCAACTATGCTATCAAACCTTTGTGCTAGCTACTGTCCATCCCAACTATGCTACTATCAAACCAATGTGCTAGCTACTGTCCATCACAACTATGCTACTATCAAACCAATGTGCTAGCTAATGTCCATCCCAACTATGCTACTATCAAACAATGTGCTAGCAACTGTCCATCCCAACTATGCTACTATCATACCAATGTGCTAGCTACTGTCCATCCCAACTATGCTACTATCAAACCAATGTGCTAGCTACTTTACATCCCAACTATGCTACTATCAAACCAATGTGCTAGCTACTGTCCATCCCAACTATGCTATCAAACCTTTGTGCTAGCTACTATCCATCCCAACTATGCTACTATCAAACCAATGTGCTAGCTACTGTCCATCCCAACTATGCTATCAAACCTTTGTGCTAGCTACTGTCCATCCCAACTATGCTACTATCAAACCAATGTGCTAGCTACTGTCCATCCCAACTATGCTACTATCAAACCAATGTGCTAGCTAATGTCCATCCCAACTATGCTACTATCAAACCAATGTGCTAGCTACTGTACATCCCAACTATGCTACTATCAAACCAATGTGCTAGCTACTGTCCATCCCAACTATGCTACTATCAAACCAATGTGCTAGCTACTGTACATCCCAACTATGCTACTATCAAACCAATGTGCTAGCTACTGTCCATCCCAACTATGCTACTATCAAACCAATGTGCTAGCTACTGTCCATCCCAACTATGCTACTATCAAACCAATGTGCTAGCTACTGTCCATCACAACTATGCTACTATCAAACCAATGTGCTAGCTACTGTCCATCCCAACTATGCTACTATCAAACCAATGTGCTAGCTACTGTCCATCACAACTATGCTATCAAACCTTTGTGCTAGCTACTATCCATCCCAACTATGCTACTATCAAACCAATGTGCTAGCTACTGTCCATCCCAACTATGCTATCAAACCTTTGTGCTAGCTACTGTCCATCCCAACTATGCTACTATCAAACCAATGTGCTAGCTACTGTCCATCACAACTATGCTTCTATCAAACCAATGTGCTAGCTAATGTCCATCCCAACTATGCTACTATCAAACAATGTGCTAGCAACTGTCCATCCCAACTATGCTACTATCATACCAATGTGCTAGCTACTGTCCATCCCAACTATGCTACTATCAAACCAATGTGCTAGCTACTATCCATCCCAACTATGCTATCAAACGTATGTGCTAGCTACTGTCCATCCCAACTATGCTATCAAACCAATGTGCTAGCTACTGTCCATCCCAACTATGCTACTATCAAACCAATGTGCTAGCTACTGTCCATCCCAACTATGCTACTATCAAACCAATGTGCTAGCTACTGTCCATCCCAACTATGCTACTATCAAACCAATGTGCTAGCTACTGTACATCCCAACTATGCTACTATCAAACCAATGTGCTAGCTACTGTCCATCCCAACTATGCTACTATCAAACCAATGTGCTAGCTACTGTCCATCCCAACTATGCTACTATCAAACCAATGTGCTAGCTACTGTCCATCCCAACTATGCTACTATCAAACCAATGTGCTAGCTACTGTCCATCACAACTATGCTACTATCAAACCAATGTGCTAGCTACTGTCCATCCCAACTATGCTACTATCAAACCAATGTGCTAGCTACTGTCCATCACAACTATGCTACTATCAAAACTTTGTGCTAGCTACTATCCATCCCAACTATGCTACTATCAAACCAATGTGCTAGCTACTGTCCATCCCAACTATGCTATCAAACCTTTGTGCTAGCTACTGTCCATCCCAACTATGCTACTATCAAACCAATGTGCTAGCTACTGTCCATCACAACTATGCTACTATCAAACCAATGTGCTAGCTAATGTCCATCCCAACTATGCTACTATCAAACAATGTGCTAGCAACTGTCCATCCCAACTATGCTACTATCATACCAATGTGCTAGCTACTGTCCATCCCAACTATGCTACTATCAAACCAAGGTGCTAGCTACTGTCCATCCCAACTATGCTACTATCAAACCAATGTGCTAGCTACTGTCCATCCCAACTATGCTATCAAACCTTTGTGCTAGCTACTATCCATCCCAACTATGCTACTATCAAACCAATGTGCTAGCTACTGTCCATCCCAACTATGCTATCAAACCTTTGTGCTAGCTACTGTCCATCCCAACTATGCTACTATCAAACCAATGTGCTAGCTACTGTCCATCCCAACTATGCTACTATCAAACCAATGTGCTAGCTAATGTCCATCCCAACTATGCTACTATCAAACCAATGTGCTAGCTACTGTACATCCCAACTATGCTACTATCAAACCAATGTGCTAGCTACTGTCCATCCCAACTATGCTACTATCAAACCAATGTGCTAGCTACTGTACATCCCAACTATGCTACTATCAAACCAATGTGCTAGCTACTGTCCATCCCAACTATGCTACTATCAAACCAATGTGCTAGCTACTGTCCATCCCAACTATGCTACTATCAAACCAATGTGCTAGCTACTGTCCATCACAACTATGCTACTATCAAACCAATGTGCTAGCTACTGTCCATCCCAACTATGCTACTATCAAACCAATGTGCTAGCTACTGTCCATCCCAACTATGCTACTATCAAACCAATGTGCTAGCTACTGTCCATCCCAACTATGCTACTATCAAACCAATGTGCTAGCTACTGTCCATCACAACTATGCTACTATCAAACCAATGTGCTAGCTACTGTCCATCCCAACTATGCTACTATCAAACCAATGTGCTAGCTACTGTCCATCACAACTATGCTATCAAACCTTTGTGCTAGCTACTATCCATCCCAACTATGCTACTATCAAACCAATGTGCTAGCTACTGTCCATCCCAACTATGCTATCAAACCTTTGTGCTAGCTACTGTCCATCCCAACTATGCTACTATCAAACCAATGTGCTAGCTACTGTCCATCACAACTATGCTTCTATCAAACCAATGTGCTAGCTAATGTCCATCCCAACTATGCTACTATCAAACAATGTGCTAGCAACTGTCCATCCCAACTATGCTACTATCATACCAATGTGCTAGCTACTGTCCATCCCAACTATGCTACTATCAAACCAATGTGCTAGCTACTATCCATCCCAACTATGCTATCAAACGTATGTGCTAGCTACTGTCCATCCCAACTATGCTATCAAACCAATGTGCTAGCTACTGTCCATCCCAACTATGCTACTATCAAACCAATGTGCTAGCTACTGTCCATCCCAACTATGCTACTATCAAACCAATGTGCTAGCTACTGTCCATCCCAACTATGCTACTATCAAACCAATGTGCTAGCTACTGTACATCCCAACTATGCTACTATCAAACCAATGTGCTAGCTACTGTCCATCCCAACTATGCTACTATCAAACCAATGTGCTAGCTACTGTCCATCCCAACTATGCTACTATCAAACCAATGTGCTAGCTACTGTCCATCCCAACTATGCTACTATCAAACCAATGTGCTAGCTACTGTCCATCACAACTATGCTACTATCAAACCAATGTGCTAGCTACTGTCCATCCCAACTATGCTACTATCAAACCAATGTGCTAGCTACTGTCCATCACAACTATGCTACTATCAAAACTTTGTGCTAGCTACTATCCATCCCAACTATGCTACTATCAAACCAATGTGCTAGCTACTGTCCATCCCAACTATGCTATCAAACCTTTGTGCTAGCTACTGTCCATCCCAACTATGCTACTATCAAACCAATGTGCTAGCTACTGTCCATCACAACTATGCTACTATCAAACCAATGTGCTAGCTAATGTCCATCCCAACTATGCTACTATCAAACAATGTGCTAGCAACTGTCCATCCCAACTATGCTACTATCATACCAATGTGCTAGCTACTGTCCATCCCAACTATGCTACTATCAAACCAAGGTGCTAGCTACTGTCCATCCCAACTATGCTACTATCAAACCAATGTGCTAGCTACTGTCCATCCCAACTATGCTATCAAACCTTTGTGCTAGCTACTATCCATCCCAACTATGCTACTATCAAACCAATGTGCTAGCTACTGTCCATCCCAACTATGCTATCAAACCTTTGTGCTAGCTACTGTCCATCCCAACTATGCTACTATCAAACCAATGTGCTAGCTACTGTCCATCCCAACTATGCTACTATCAAACCAATGTGCTAGCTAATGTCCATCCCAACTATGCTACTATCAAACCAATGTGCTAGCTACTGTACATCCCAACTATGCTACTATCAAACCAATGTGCTAGCTACTGTCCATCCCAACTATGCTACTATCAAACCAATGTGCTAGCTACTGTACATCCCAACTATGCTACTATCAAACCAATGTGCTAGCTACTGTCCATCCCAACTATGCTACTATCAAACCAATGTGCTAGCTACTGTCCATCCCAACTATGCTACTATCAAACCAATGTGCTAGCTACTGTCCATCACAACTATGCTACTATCAAACCAATGTGCTAGCTACTGTCCATCCCAACTATGCTACTATCAAACCAATGTGCTAGCTACTGTCCATCACAACTATGCTATCAAACCTTTGTGCTAGCTACTATCCATCCCAACTATGCTACTATCAAACCAATGTGCTAGCTACTGTCCATCCCAACTATGCTATCAAACCTTTGTGCTAGCTACTGTCCATTCCAACTATGCTACCATCAAACCAATGTGCTAGCTACTGTCCATCACAACTATGCTTCTATCAAACCAATGTGCTAGCTAATGTCCATCCCAACTATGCTACTATCAAACAATGTGCTAGCAACTGTCCATCCCAACTATGCTACTATCATACCAATGTGCTAGCTACTGTCCATCCCAACTATGCTACTATCAAACCAATGTGCTAGCTACTATCCATCCCAACAATGCTATCAAACGTATGTGCTAGCTACTGTCCATCCCAACTATGCTATCAAACCAATGTGCTAGCTACTGTCCATCACAACTATGCTACTATCAAACCAATGTGCTAGCTAATGTCCATCCCAACTATGCTACTATCAAACAATGTGCTAGCAACTGTCCATCCCAACTATGCTACTATCATACCAATGTGCTAGCTACTGTCCATCCCAACTATGCTACTATCAAACCAATGTGCTAGCTACTGTCCATCCCAACTATGCTACTATCAAACCAATGTGCTAGCTACTGTCCATCCCAACTATGCTATCAAACGTATGTGCTAGCTACTGTCCATCCCAACTATGCTACTATCAAACCAATGTGCTAGCTACTGTCCATCCCAACTATGCTACTATCAAACCAATGTGCTAGCTACTGTCCATCCCAACTATGCTACTATGAAACCAATGTGCTAGCTACTGTACATCCCAACTATGCTACTATCAAACCAATGTGCTAGCTACTGTCCATCCCAACTATGCTACTATCAAACCAATGTGCTAGCTACTGTCCATCCAAACTATGCGTCTATCAAACCAATGTGCTAGCTACTGTACATCCCAACTATGCTACTATCAAACCAATGTGCTAGCTACTGTCCATCCCAACTATGCTACTATCAAACCAATGTGCTAGCTACTGTCCATCCCAACTATGCTACTATCAAACCAATGTGCTAGCTACTGTCCATCCCAACTATGCTACTATCAAACCAATGTGCTAGCTACTGTCCATCACAACTATGCTACTATCAAACCAATGTGCTAGCTACTGTCCATCCCAACTATGCTACTATCAAACCAATGTGCTAGCTACTGTCCATCCCAACTATGCTACTATCAAACCAATGTGCTAGCTACTGTCCATCCCAACTATGCTATCAAACCTTTGTGCTAGCTACTGTCCATCCCAACTATGCTACTATCAAACCAATGTGCTAGCTACTGTCCATCCCAACTATGCTACTATCAAACCAATGTGCTAGCTAATGTCCATCCCAACTATGCTACTATCAAACCAATGTGCTAGCTACTGTACATCCCAACTATGCTACTATCAAACCAATGTGCTAGCTACTGTCCATCCCAACTATGCTATCAAACCAATGTGCTAGCTACTGTCCATCCCAACTATGCTACTATCAAACCAATGTGCTAGCTACTGTCCATCCCAACTATGCTACTATCAAACCAATGTGCTAGCTACTGTCCATCCCAACTATGCTACTATCAAACCAATGTGCTAGCTACTGTCCATCCCAACTATGCTACTATCAAACCAATGTGCTAGCTACTGTCCATCCCAACTATGCTATCAAACCTTTGTGCTAGCTACTGTCCATCCCAACTATGCTACTATCAAACCAATGTGCTAGCTACTGTCCATCACAACTATGCTACTATCAAACCAATGTGCTAGCTAATGTCCATCCCAACTATGCTACTATCAAACAATGTGCTAGCAACTGTCCATCCCAACTATGCTACTATCATACCAATGTGCTAGCTACTGTCCATCCCAACTATGCTACTATCAAACCAATGTGCTAGCTACTGTCCATCCCAACTATGCTACTATCAAACCAATGTGCTAGCTACTGTCCATCCCAACTATGCTATCAAACGTATGTGCTAGCTACTGTCCATCCCAACTATGCTACTATCAAACCAATGTGCTAGCTACTGTCCATCCCAACTATGCTACTATCAAACCAATGTGCTAGCTACTGTCCATCCCAACTATGCTACTATCAAACCAATGTGCTAGCTACTGTCCATCCCAACTATGCTACTATGAAACCAATGTGCTAGCTACTGTACATCCCAACTATGCTACTATCAAACCAATGTGCTAGCTACTGTCCATCCCAACTATGCTACTATCAAACCAATGTGCTAGCTACTGTCCATCCCAACTATGCTACTATCAAACCAATGTGCTAGCTAATGTCCATCCCAACTATGCTACTATCAAACAATGTGCTAGCAACTGTCCATCCCAACTATGCTACTATCAAACCAATGTGCTAGCTACTGTCCATCCCAACTATGCTATCAAACGTATGTGCTAGCTACTGTCCATCCCAACTATGCTACTATCAAACCAATGTGCTAGCTACTGTCCATCCCAACTATGCTATCAAACCTTTGTGCTAGCTACTATCCATCCCAACTATGCTACTATCAAACCAATGTGCTAGCTACTGTCCATCCCAACTATGCTATCAAACCTTTGTGCTAGCTAATGTCCATCCCAACTATGCTACTATCAAACCAATGTGCTAGCTACTGTCCATCCCAACTATGCTACTATCAAACAATGTGCTAGCAACTGTCCATCCCAACTATGCTACTATCATACCAATGTGCTAGCTACTGTCCATCCCAACTATGCTACTATCAAACCAATGTGCTAGCTACTGTCCATCCCAACTATGCTACTATCAAACCAATGTGCTAGCTACTGTCCATCCCAACTATGCTATCAAACGTATGTGCTAGCTACTGTCCATCCCAACTATGCTACTATCAAACCAATGTGCTAGCTACTGTCCATCCCAACTATGCTACTATCAAACCAATGTGCTAGCTACTGTCCATCCCAACTATGCTACTATCAAACCAATGTGCTAGCTACTGTCCATCCCAACTATGCTACTATCAAACCAATGTGCTAGCTACTGTACATCCCAACTATGCTACTATCAAACCAATGTGCTAGCTACTGTCCATCCCAACTATGCTACTATCAAACCAATGTGCTAGCTACTGTCCATCCCAACTATGCTACTATCAAACCAATGTGCTAGCTACTGTACATCCCAACTATGCTACTATCAAACCAATGTGCTAGCTACTGTCCATCCCAACTATGCTACTATCAAACCAATGTGCTAGCTACTGTCCATCCCAACTATGCTACTATCAAACCAATGTGCTAGCTACTGTCCATCCCAACTATGCTACTATCAAACCAATGTGCTAGCTACTGTCCATCACAACTATGCTACTATCAAACCAATGTGCTAGCTACTGTCCATCCCAACTATGCTACTATCAAACCTTTGTGCTAGCTACTATCCATCCCAACTATGCTACTATCAAACCAATGTGCTAGCTACTGTCCATCCCAACTATGCTATCAAACCTTTGTGCTAGCTACTGTCCATCCCAACTATGCTACTATCAAACCAATGTGCTAGCTACTGTCCATCACAACTATGCTACTATCAAACCAATGTGCTAGCTACTGTCCATCCCAACTATGCTACTATCAAACCTTTGTGCTAGCTACTATCCATCCCAACTATGCTACTATCAAACCAATGTGCTAGCTACTGTCCATCCCAACTATGCTATCAAACCTTTGTGCTAGCTACTGTCCATCCCAACTATGCTACTATCAAACCAATGTGCTAGCTACTGTCCATCCCAACTATGCTACTATCAAACCAATGTGCTAGCTAATGTCCATCCCAACTATGCTACTATCAAACCAATGTGCTAGCTACTGTACATCCCAACTATGCTACTATCAAACCAATGTGCTAGCTACTGTCCATCCCAACTATGCTATCAAACCAATGTGCTAGCTACTGTCCATCCCAACTATGCTACTATCAAACCAATGTGCTAGCTACTGTCCATCCCAACTATGCTACTATCAAACCAATGTGCTAGCTACTGTCCATCCCAACTATGCTACTATCAAACCAATGTGCTAGCTACTGTCCATCCCAACTATGCTACTATCAAACCAATGTGCTAGCTACTGTCCATCCCAACTATGCTATCAAACCTTTGTGCTAGCTACTGTCCATCCCAACTATGCTACTATCAAACCAATGTGCTAGCTACTGTCCATCACAACTATGCTACTATCAAACCAATGTGCTAGCTAATGTCCATCCCAACTATGCTACTATCAAACAATGTGCTAGCAACTGTCCATCCCAACTATGCTACTATCATACCAATGTGCTAGCTACTGTCCATCCCAACTATGCTACTATCAAACCAATGTGCTAGCTACTGTCCATCCCAACTATGCTACTATCAAACCAATGTGCTAGCTACTGTCCATCCCAACTATGCTACTATGAAACCAATGTGCTAGCTACTGTACATCCCAACTATGCTACTATCAAACCAATGTGCTAGCTACTGTCCATCCCAACTATGCTACTATCAAACCAATGTGCTAGCTACTGTCCATCCCAACTATGCTACTATCAAACCAATGTGCTAGCTACTGTCCATCCCAACTATGCTACTATGAAACCAATGTGCTAGCTACTGTACATCCCAACTATGCTACTATCAAACCAATGTGCTAGCTACTGTCCATCCCAACTATGCTACTATCAAACCAATGTGCTAGCTACTGTCCATCCCAACTATGCTACTATCAAACCAATGTGCTAGCTACTGTCCATCCCAACTATGCTACTATCAAACCAATGTGCTAGCTACTGTCCATCCCAACTATGCTACTATCAAACCAATGTGCTAGCTAATGTCCATCACAACTATGCTACTATCAAACCAATGTGCTAGCTACTGTACATCCCAACTATGCTACTATCAAACCAATGTGCTAGCTACTGTCCATCCCAACTATGCTACTATCAAACCAATGTGCTAGCTACTGTCCATCCCAACTATGCTACTATCAAACCAATGTGCTAGCTACTGTCCATCCCAACTATGCTACTATCAAACCAATGTGCTAGCTACTGTCCATCACAACTATGCTACTATCAAACCAATGTGCTAGCTAATGTCCATCACAACTATGCTACTATCAAACCAATGTGCTAGCTACTGTCCATCCCAACTATGCTATCAAACCTTTGTGCTAGCTACTATCCATCCCAACTATGCTACTATCAAACCAATGTGCTAGCTACTGTCCATCCCAACTATGCTATCAAACCTTTGTGCTAGCTACTGTCCATCCCAACTATGCTACTATCAAACCAATGTGCTAGCTACTGTCCATCCCAACTATGCTACTATCAAACCAATGTGCTAGCTACTGTCCATCCCAACTATGCTACTATCAAACCAATGTGCTAGCTACTGTCCATCCCAACTATGCTACTATCAAACCAATGTGCTAGCTACTGTCCATCCCAACTATGCTACTATCAAACCAATGTGCTAGCTACTGTCCATCCCAACTATGCTACTATCAAACCAATGTGCTAGCTAATGTCCATCACAACTATGCTACTATCAAACCAATGTGCTAGCTACTGTACATCCCAACTATGCTACTATCAAACCAATGTGCTAGCTACTGTCCATCCCAACTATGCTACTATCAAACCAATGTGCTAGCTACTGTCCATCCCAACTATGCTACTATCAAACCAATGTGCTAGCTACTGTCCATCCCAACTATGCTACTATCAAACCAATGTGCTAGCTACTGTCCATCACAACTATGCTACTATCAAACCAATGTGCTAGCTAATGTCCATCCCAACTATGCTACTATCAAACCAATGTGCTAGCTACTGTCCATCCCAACTATGCTACTATCAAACCAATGTGCTAGCTACTATCCATCCCAACTATGCTACTATCAAACCAATGTGCTAGCTACTGTCCATCCCAACTATGCTATCAAACCTTTGTGCTAGCTACTGTCCATCCCAACTATGCTACTATCAAACCAATGTGCTAGCTACTGTCCATACCAACTATGCTACTATCAAACCAATGTGCTAGCTAATGTCCATCCCAACTATGCTACTATCAAACAATGTGCTAGCAACTGTCCATCCCAACTATGCTACTATCATACCAATGTGCTAGCTACTGTCCATCCCAACTATGCTACTATCAAACCAATGTGCTAGCTACTGTCCATCCCAACTATGCTACTATCAAACCAATGTGCTAGCTACTGTCCATCCCAACTATGCTATCAAACCTTTGTGCTAGCTACTATCCATCCCAACTATGCTACTATCAAACCAATGTGCTAGCTACTGTCCATCCCAACTATGCTATCAAACCTTTGTGCTAGCTACTGTCCATCCCAACTATGCTACTATCAAACCAATGTGCTAGCTACTGTCCATCCCAACTATGCTACTATCAAACCAATGTGCTAGCTAATGTCCATCCCAACTATGCTACTATCAAACCAATGTGCTAGCTACTGTACATCCCAACTATGCTACTATCAAACCAATGTGCTAGCTACTGTCCATCCCAACTATGCTACTATCAAACCAATGTGCTAGCTACTGTACATCCCAACTATGCTACTATCAAACCAATGTGCTAGCTACTGTCCATCCCAACTATGCTACTATCAAACCAATGTGCTAGCTACTGTCCATCCCAACTATGCTACTATCAAACCAATGTGCTAGCTACTGTCCATCACAACTATGCTACTATCAAACCAATGTGCTAGCTACTGTCCATCCCAACTATGCTACTATCAAACCAATGTGCTAGCTACTGTCCATCACAACTATGCTATCAAACCTTTGTGCTAGCTACTATCCATCCCAACTATGCTACTATCAAACCAATGTGCTAGCTACTGTCCATCCCAACTATGCTATCAAACCTTTGTGCTAGCTACTGTCCATTCCAACTATGCTACTATCAAACCAATGTGCTAGCTACTGTCCATCACAACTATGCTTCTATCAAACCAATGTGCTAGCTAATGTCCATCCCAACTATGCTACTATCAAACAATGTGCTAGCAACTGTCCATCCCAACTATGCTACTATCATACCAATGTGCTAGCTACTGTCCATCCCAACTATGCTACTATCAAACCAATGTGCTAGCTACTATCCATCCCAACAATGCTATCAAACGTATGTGCTAGCTACTGTCCATCCCAACTATGCTATCAAACCAATGTGCTAGCTACTGTCCATCACAACTATGCTACTATCAAACCAATGTGCTAGCTAATGTCCATCCCAACTATGCTACTATCAAACAATGTGCTAGCAACTGTCCATCCCAACTATGCTACTATCATACCAATGTGCTAGCTACTGTCCATCCCAACTATGCTACTATCAAACCAATGTGCTAGCTACTGTCCATCCCAACTATGCTACTATCAAACCAATGTGCTAGCTACTGTCCATCCCAACTATGCTATCAAACGTATGTGCTAGCTACTGTCCATCCCAACTATGCTACTATCAAACCAATGTGCTAGCTACTGTCCATCCCAACTATGCTACTATCAAACCAATGTGCTAGCTACTGTCCATCCCAACTATGCTACTATCAAACCAATGTGCTAGCTACTGTCCATCCCAACTATGCTACTATGAAACCAATGTGCTAGCTACTGTACATCCCAACTATGCTACTATCAAACCAATGTGCTAGCTACTGTCCATCCCAACTATGCTACTATCAAACCAATGTGCTAGCTACTGTCCATCCAAACTATGCTACTATCAAACCAATGTGCTAGCTACTGTACATCCCAACTATGCTACTATCAAACCAATGTGCTAGCTACTGTCCATCCCAACTATGCTACTATCAAACCAATGTGCTAGCTACTGTCCATCCCAACTATGCTACTATCAAACCAATGTGCTAGCTACTGTCCATCCCAACTATGCTACTATCAAACCAATGTGCTAGCTACTGTCCATCACAACTATGCTACTATCAAACCAATGTGCTAGCTACTGTCCATCCCAACTATGCTACTATCAAACCAATGTGCTAGCTACTGTCCATCCCAACTATGCTATCAAACCTTTGTGCTAGCTACTATCCATCCCAACTATGCTACTATCAAACCAATGTGCTAGCTACTGTCCATCCCAACTATGCTATCAAACCTTTGTGCTAGCTACTGTCCATCCCAACTATGCTACTATCAAACCAATGTGCTAGCTACTGTCCATCCCAACTATGCTACTATCAAACCAATGTGCTAGCTAATGTCCATCCCAACTATGCTACTATCAAACCAATGTGCTAGCTACTGTCCATCCCAACTATGCTACTATCAAACCAATGTGCTAGCTACTGTACATCCCAACTATGCTACTATCAAACCAATGTGCTAGCTACTGTCCATCCCAACTATGCTACTATCAAACCAATGTGCTAGCTACTGTCCATCCCAACTATGCTACTATCAAACCAATGTGCTAGCTACTGTCCATCACAACTATGCTACTATCAAACCAATGTGCTAGCTACTGTCCATCCCAACTATGCTACTATCAAACCAATGTGCTAGCTACTGTCCATCCCAACTATGCTACTATCAAACCAATGTGCTAGCTACTGTCCATCCCAACTATGCTACTATCAAACCAATGTGCTAGCTACTGTCCATCACAACTATGCTACTATCAAACCAATGTGCTAGCTACTGTCCATCCCAACTATGCTACTATCAAACCAATGTGCTAGCTACTGTCCATCACAACTATGCTATCAAACCTTTGTGCTAGCTACTATCCATCCCAACTATGCTACTATCAAACCAATGTGCTAGCTACTGTCCATCCCAACTATGCTATCAAACCTTTGTGCTAGCTACTGTCCATCCCAACTATGCTACTATCAAACCAATGTGCTAGCTACTGTCCATCACAACTATGCTTCTATCAAACCAATGTGCTAGCTAATGTCCATCCCAACTATGCTACTATCAAACAATGTGCTAGCAACTGTCCATCCCAACTATGCTACTATCATACCAATGTGCTAGCTACTGTCCATCCCAACTATGCTACTATCAAACCAATGTGCTAGCTACTATCCATCCCAACTATGCTATCAAACGTATGTGCTAGCTACTGTCCATCCCAACTATGCTATCAAACCAATGTGCTAGCTACTGTCCATCCCAACTATGCTACTATCAAACCAATGTGCTAGCTACTGTCCATCCCAACTATGCTACTATCAAACCAATGTGCTAGCTACTGTCCATCCCAACTATGCTACTATCAAACCAATGTGCTAGCTACTGTACATCCCAACTATGCTACTATCAAACCAATGTGCTAGCTACTGTCCATCCCAACTATGCTACTATCAAACCAATGTGCTAGCTACTGTCCATCCCAACTATGCTACTATCAAACCAATGTGCTAGCTACTGTCCATCCCAACTATGCTACTATCAAACCAATGTGCTAGCTACTGTCCATCACAACTATGCTACTATCAAACCAATGTGCTAGCTACTGTCCATCCCAACTATGCTACTATCAAACCAATGTGCTAGCTACTGTCCATCACAACTATGCTACTATCAAAACTTTGTGCTAGCTACTATCCATCCCAACTATGCTACTATCAAACCAATGTGCTAGCTACTGTCCATCCCAACTATGCTATCAAACCTTTGTGCTAGCTACTGTCCATCCCAACTATGCTACTATCAAACCAATGTGCTAGCTACTGTCCATCACAACTATGCTACTATCAAACCAATGTGCTAGCTAATGTCCATCCCAACTATGCTACTATCAAACAATGTGCTAGCAACTGTCCATCCCAACTATGCTACTATCATACCAATGTGCTAGCTACTGTCCATCCCAACTATGCTACTATCAAACCAAGGTGCTAGCTACTGTCCATCCCAACTATGCTACTATCAAACCAATGTGCTAGCTACTGTCCATCCCAACTATGCTATCAAACCTTTGTGCTAGCTACTATCCATCCCAACTATGCTACTATCAAACCAATGTGCTAGCTACTGTCCATCCCAACTATGCTATCAAACCTTTGTGCTAGCTACTGTCCATCCCAACTATGCTACTATCAAACCAATGTGCTAGCTACTGTCCATCCCAACTATGCTACTATCAAACCAATGTGCTAGCTAATGTCCATCCCAACTATGCTACTATCAAACCAATGTGCTAGCTACTGTACATCCCAACTATGCTACTATCAAACCAATGTGCTAGCTACTGTCCATCCCAACTATGCTACTATCAAACCAATGTGCTAGCTACTGTACATCCCAACTATGCTACTATCAAACCAATGTGCTAGCTACTGTCCATCCCAACTATGCTACTATCAAACCAATGTGCTAGCTACTGTCCATCCCAACTATGCTACTATCAAACCAATGTGCTAGCTACTGTCCATCACAACTATGCTACTATCAAACCAATGTGCTAGCTACTGTCCATCCCAACTATGCTACTATCAAACCAATGTGCTAGCTACTGTCCATCACAACTATGCTATCAAACCTTTGTGCTAGCTACTATCCATCCCAACTATGCTACTATCAAACCAATGTGCTAGCTACTGTCCATCCCAACTATGCTATCAAACCTTTGTGCTAGCTACTGTCCATTCCAACTATGCTACTATCAAACCAATGTGCTAGCTACTGTCCATCACAACTATGCTTCTATCAAACCAATGTGCTAGCTAATGTCCATCCCAACTATGCTACTATCAAACAATGTGCTAGCAACTGTCCATCCCAACTATGCTACTATCATACCAATGTGCTAGCTACTGTCCATCCCAACTATGCTACTATCAAACCAATGTGCTAGCTACTATCCATCCCAACAATGCTATCAAACGTATGTGCTAGCTACTGTCCATCCCAACTATGCTATCAAACCAATGTGCTAGCTACTGTCCATCACAACTATGCTACTATCAAACCAATGTGCTAGCTAATGTCCATCCCAACTATGCTACTATCAAACAATGTGCTAGCAACTGTCCATCCCAACTATGCTACTATCATACCAATGTGCTAGCTACTGTCCATCCCAACTATGCTACTATCAAACCAATGTGCTAGCTACTGTCCATCCCAACTATGCTACTATCAAACCAATGTGCTAGCTACTGTCCATCCCAACTATGCTATCAAACGTATGTGCTAGCTACTGTCCATCCCAACTATGCTACTATCAAACCAATGTGCTAGCTACTGTCCATCCCAACTATGCTACTATCAAACCAATGTGCTAGCTACTGTCCATCCCAACTATGCTACTATGAAACCAATGTGCTAGCTACTGTACATCCCAACTATGCTACTATCAAACCAATGTGCTAGCTACTGTCCATCCCAACTATGCTACTATCAAACCAATGTGCTAGCTACTGTCCATCCAAACTATGCGTCTATCAAACCAATGTGCTAGCTACTGTACATCCCAACTATGCTACTATCAAACCAATGTGCTAGCTACTGTCCATCCCAACTATGCTACTATCAAACCAATGTGCTAGCTACTGTCCATCCCAACTATGCTACTATCAAACCAATGTGCTAGCTACTGTCCATCCCAACTATGCTACTATCAAACCAATGTGCTAGCTACTGTCCATCACAACTATGCTACTATCAAACCAATGTGCTAGCTACTGTCCATCCCAACTATGCTACTATCAAACCAATGTGCTAGCTACTGTCCATCCCAACTATGCTACTATCAAACCAATGTGCTAGCTACTGTCCATCCCAACTATGCTATCAAACCTTTGTGCTAGCTACTGTCCATCCCAACTATGCTACTATCAAACCAATGTGCTAGCTACTGTCCATCCCAACTATGCTACTATCAAACCAATGTGCTAGCTAATGTCCATCCCAACTATGCTACTATCAAACCAATGTGCTAGCTACTGTACATCCCAACTATGCTACTATCAAACCAATGTGCTAGCTACTGTCCATCCCAACTATGCTATCAAACCAATGTGCTAGCTACTGTCCATCCCAACTATGCTACTATCAAACCAATGTGCTAGCTACTGTCCATCCCAACTATGCTACTATCAAACCAATGTGCTAGCTACTGTCCATCCCAACTATGCTACTATCAAACCAATGTGCTAGCTACTGTCCATCCCAACTATGCTACTATCAAACCAATGTGCTAGCTACTGTCCATCCCAACTATGCTATCAAACCTTTGTGCTAGCTACTGTCCATCCCAACTATGCTACTATCAAACCAATGTGCTAGCTACTGTCCATCACAACTATGCTACTATCAAACCAATGTGCTAGCTAATGTCCATCCCAACTATGCTACTATCAAACAATGTGCTAGCAACTGTCCATCCCAACTATGCTACTATCATACCAATGTGCTAGCTACTGTCCATCCCAACTATGCTACTATCAAACCAATGTGCTAGCTACTGTCCATCCCAACTATGCTACTATCAAACCAATGTGCTAGCTACTGTCCATCCCAACTATGCTATCAAACGTATGTGCTAGCTACTGTCCATCCCAACTATGCTACTATCAAACCAATGTGCTAGCTACTGTCCATCCCAACTATGCTACTATCAAACCAATGTGCTAGCTACTGTCCATCCCAACTATGCTACTATCAAACCAATGTGCTAGCTACTGTCCATCCCAACTATGCTACTATGAAACCAATGTGCTAGCTACTGTACATCCCAACTATGCTACTATCAAACCAATGTGCTAGCTACTGTCCATCCCAACTATGCTACTATCAAACCAATGTGCTAGCTACTGTCCATCCCAACTATGCTACTATCAAACCAATGTGCTAGCTAATGTCCATCCCAACTATGCTACTATCAAACAATGTGCTAGCAACTGTCCATCCCAACTATGCTACTATCAAACCAATGTGCTAGCTACTGTCCATCCCAACTATGCTATCAAACGTATGTGCTAGCTACTGTCCATCCCAACTATGCTACTATCAAACCAATGTGCTAGCTACTGTCCATCCCAACTATGCTATCAAACCTTTGTGCTAGCTACTATCCATCCCAACTATGCTACTATC
The DNA here is from genome assembly GCF_949987555.1 of Borostomias antarcticus. NCBI lineage: Eukaryota > Metazoa > Chordata > Actinopteri > Stomiiformes > Stomiidae > Borostomias > Borostomias antarcticus. The sequence goes on from NW_028176195.1 coordinate 2,107,601, forward strand.
AAACCAATGTGCTAGCTACTGTCCATCCCAACTATGCTATCAAACCTTTGTGCTAGCTAATGTCCATCCCAACTATGCTACTATCAAACCAATGTGCTAGCTACTGTCCATCCCAACTATGCTACTATCAAACAATGTGCTAGCAACTGTCCATCCCAACTATGCTACTATCATACCAATGTGCTAGCTACTGTCCATCCCAACTATGCTACTATCAAACCAATGTGCTAGCTACTGTCCATCCCAACTATGCTACTATCAAACCAATGTGCTAGCTACTGTCCATCCCAACTATGCTATCAAACGTATGTGCTAGCTACTGTCCATCCCAACTATGCTACTATCAAACCAATGTGCTAGCTACTGTCCATCCCAACTATGCTACTATCAAACCAATGTGCTAGCTACTGTCCATCCCAACTATGCTACTATCAAACCAATGTGCTAGCTACTGTCCATCCCAACTATGCTACTATCAAACCAATGTGCTAGCTACTGTACATCCCAACTATGCTACTATCAAACCAATGTGCTAGCTACTGTCCATCCCAACTATGCTACTATCAAACCAATGTGCTAGCTACTGTCCATCCCAACTATGCTACTATCAAACCAATGTGCTAGCTACTGTACATCCCAACTATGCTACTATCAAACCAATGTGCTAGCTACTGTCCATCCCAACTATGCTACTATCAAACCAATGTGCTAGCTACTGTCCATCCCAACTATGCTACTATCAAACCAATGTGCTAGCTACTGTCCATCCCAACTATGCTACTATCAAACCAATGTGCTAGCTACTGTCCATCACAACTATGCTACTATCAAACCAATGTGCTAGCTACTGTCCATCCCAACTATGCTACTATCAAACCTTTGTGCTAGCTACTATCCATCCCAACTATGCTACTATCAAACCAATGTGCTAGCTACTGTCCATCCCAACTATGCTATCAAACCTTTGTGCTAGCTACTGTCCATCCCAACTATGCTACTATCAAACCAATGTGCTAGCTACTGTCCATCACAACTATGCTACTATCAAACCAATGTGCTAGCTACTGTCCATCCCAACTATGCTACTATCAAACCTTTGTGCTAGCTACTATCCATCCCAACTATGCTACTATCAAACCAATGTGCTAGCTACTGTCCATCCCAACTATGCTATCAAACCTTTGTGCTAGCTACTGTCCATCCCAACTATGCTACTATCAAACCAATGTGCTAGCTACTGTCCATCCCAACTATGCTACTATCAAACCAATGTGCTAGCTAATGTCCATCCCAACTATGCTACTATCAAACCAATGTGCTAGCTACTGTACATCCCAACTATGCTACTATCAAACCAATGTGCTAGCTACTGTCCATCCCAACTATGCTATCAAACCAATGTGCTAGCTACTGTCCATCCCAACTATGCTACTATCAAACCAATGTGCTAGCTACTGTCCATCCCAACTATGCTACTATCAAACCAATGTGCTAGCTACTGTCCATCCCAACTATGCTACTATCAAACCAATGTGCTAGCTACTGTCCATCCCAACTATGCTACTATCAAACCAATGTGCTAGCTACTGTCCATCCCAACTATGCTATCAAACCTTTGTGCTAGCTACTGTCCATCCCAACTATGCTACTATCAAACCAATGTGCTAGCTACTGTCCATCACAACTATGCTACTATCAAACCAATGTGCTAGCTAATGTCCATCCCAACTATGCTACTATCAAACAATGTGCTAGCAACTGTCCATCCCAACTATGCTACTATCATACCAATGTGCTAGCTACTGTCCATCCCAACTATGCTACTATCAAACCAATGTGCTAGCTACTGTCCATCCCAACTATGCTACTATCAAACCAATGTGCTAGCTACTGTCCATCCCAACTATGCTACTATGAAACCAATGTGCTAGCTACTGTACATCCCAACTATGCTACTATCAAACCAATGTGCTAGCTACTGTCCATCCCAACTATGCTACTATCAAACCAATGTGCTAGCTACTGTCCATCCCAACTATGCTACTATCAAACCAATGTGCTAGCTACTGTCCATCCCAACTATGCTACTATGAAACCAATGTGCTAGCTACTGTACATCCCAACTATGCTACTATCAAACCAATGTGCTAGCTACTGTCCATCCCAACTATGCTACTATCAAACCAATGTGCTAGCTACTGTCCATCCCAACTATGCTACTATCAAACCAATGTGCTAGCTACTGTCCATCCCAACTATGCTACTATCAAACCAATGTGCTAGCTACTGTCCATCCCAACTATGCTACTATCAAACCAATGTGCTAGCTAATGTCCATCACAACTATGCTACTATCAAACCAATGTGCTAGCTACTGTACATCCCAACTATGCTACTATCAAACCAATGTGCTAGCTACTGTCCATCCCAACTATGCTACTATCAAACCAATGTGCTAGCTACTGTCCATCCCAACTATGCTACTATCAAACCAATGTGCTAGCTACTGTCCATCCCAACTATGCTACTATCAAACCAATGTGCTAGCTACTGTCCATCACAACTATGCTACTATCAAACCAATGTGCTAGCTAATGTCCATCACAACTATGCTACTATCAAACCAATGTGCTAGCTACTGTCCATCCCAACTATGCTATCAAACCTTTGTGCTAGCTACTATCCATCCCAACTATGCTACTATCAAACCAATGTGCTAGCTACTGTCCATCCCAACTATGCTATCAAACCTTTGTGCTAGCTACTGTCCATCCCAACTATGCTACTATCAAACCAATGTGCTAGCTACTGTCCATCCCAACTATGCTACTATCAAACCAATGTGCTAGCTACTGTCCATCCCAACTATGCTACTATCAAACCAATGTGCTAGCTACTGTCCATCCCAACTATGCTACTATCAAACCAATGTGCTAGCTACTGTCCATCCCAACTATGCTACTATCAAACCAATGTGCTAGCTACTGTCCATCCCAACTATGCTACTATCAAACCAATGTGCTAGCTAATGTCCATCACAACTATGCTACTATCAAACCAATGTGCTAGCTACTGTACATCCCAACTATGCTACTATCAAACCAATGTGCTAGCTACTGTCCATCCCAACTATGCTACTATCAAACCAATGTGCTAGCTACTGTCCATCCCAACTATGCTACTATCAAACCAATGTGCTAGCTACTGTCCATCCCAACTATGCTACTATCAAACCAATGTGCTAGCTACTGTCCATCACAACTATGCTACTATCAAACCAATGTGCTAGCTAATGTCCATCCCAACTATGCTACTATCAAACCAATGTGCTAGCTACTGTCCATCCCAACTATGCTACTATCAAACCAATGTGCTAGCTACTATCCATCCCAACTATGCTACTATCAAACCAATGTGCTAGCTACTGTCCATCCCAACTATGCTATCAAACCTTTGTGCTAGCTACTGTCCATCCCAACTATGCTACTATCAAACCAATGTGCTAGCTACTGTCCATCACAACTATGCTACTATCAAACCAATGTGCTAGCTAATGTCCATCCCAACTATGCTACTATCAAACAATGTGCTAGCAACTGTCCATCCCAACTATGCTACTATCATACCAATGTGCTAGCTACTGTCCATCCCAACTATGCTACTATCAAACCAATGTGCTAGCTACTGTCCATCCCAACTATGCTACTATCAAACCAATGTGCTAGCTACTGTCCATCCCAACTATGCTATCAAACCTTTGTGCTAGCTACTATCCATCCCAACTATGCTACTATCAAACCAATGTGCTAGCTACTGTCCATCCCAACTATGCTATCAAACCTTTGTGCTAGCTACTGTCCATCCCAACTATGCTACTATCAAACCAATGTGCTAGCTACTGTCCATCCCAACTATGCTACTATCAAACCAATGTGCTAGCTAATGTCCATCCCAACTATGCTACTATCAAACCAATGTGCTAGCTACTGTACATCCCAACTATGCTACTATCAAACCAATGTGCTAGCTACTGTCCATCCCAACTATGCTACTATCAAACCAATGTGCTAGCTACTGTACATCCCAACTATGCTACTATCAAACCAATGTGCTAGCTACTGTCCATCCCAACTATGCTACTATCAAACCAATGTGCTAGCTACTGTCCATCCCAACTATGCTACTATCAAACCAATGTGCTAGCTACTGTCCATCACAACTATGCTACTATCAAACCAATGTGCTAGCTACTGTCCATCCCAACTATGCTACTATCAAACCAATGTGCTAGCTACTGTCCATCACAACTATGCTATCAAACCTTTGTGCTAGCTACTATCCATCCCAACTATGCTACTATCAAACCAATGTGCTAGCTACTGTCCATCCCAACTATGCTATCAAACCTTTGTGCTAGCTACTGTCCATTCCAACTATGCTACTATCAAACCAATGTGCTAGCTACTGTCCATCACAACTATGCTTCTATCAAACCAATGTGCTAGCTAATGTCCATCCCAACTATGCTACTATCAAACAATGTGCTAGCAACTGTCCATCCCAACTATGCTACTATCATACCAATGTGCTAGCTACTGTCCATCCCAACTATGCTACTATCAAACCAATGTGCTAGCTACTATCCATCCCAACAATGCTATCAAACGTATGTGCTAGCTACTGTCCATCCCAACTATGCTATCAAACCAATGTGCTAGCTACTGTCCATCACAACTATGCTACTATCAAACCAATGTGCTAGCTAATGTCCATCCCAACTATGCTACTATCAAACAATGTGCTAGCAACTGTCCATCCCAACTATGCTACTATCATACCAATGTGCTAGCTACTGTCCATCCCAACTATGCTACTATCAAACCAATGTGCTAGCTACTGTCCATCCCAACTATGCTACTATCAAACCAATGTGCTAGCTACTGTCCATCCCAACTATGCTATCAAACGTATGTGCTAGCTACTGTCCATCCCAACTATGCTACTATCAAACCAATGTGCTAGCTACTGTCCATCCCAACTATGCTACTATCAAACCAATGTGCTAGCTACTGTCCATCCCAACTATGCTACTATCAAACCAATGTGCTAGCTACTGTCCATCCCAACTATGCTACTATGAAACCAATGTGCTAGCTACTGTACATCCCAACTATGCTACTATCAAACCAATGTGCTAGCTACTGTCCATCCCAACTATGCTACTATCAAACCAATGTGCTAGCTACTGTCCATCCAAACTATGCTACTATCAAACCAATGTGCTAGCTACTGTACATCCCAACTATGCTACTATCAAACCAATGTGCTAGCTACTGTCCATCCCAACTATGCTACTATCAAACCAATGTGCTAGCTACTGTCCATCCCAACTATGCTACTATCAAACCAATGTGCTAGCTACTGTCCATCCCAACTATGCTACTATCAAACCAATGTGCTAGCTACTGTCCATCACAACTATGCTACTATCAAACCAATGTGCTAGCTACTGTCCATCCCAACTATGCTACTATCAAACCAATGTGCTAGCTACTGTCCATCCCAACTATGCTATCAAACCTTTGTGCTAGCTACTATCCATCCCAACTATGCTACTATCAAACCAATGTGCTAGCTACTGTCCATCCCAACTATGCTATCAAACCTTTGTGCTAGCTACTGTCCATCCCAACTATGCTACTATCAAACCAATGTGCTAGCTACTGTCCATCCCAACTATGCTACTATCAAACCAATGTGCTAGCTAATGTCCATCCCAACTATGCTACTATCAAACCAATGTGCTAGCTACTGTACATCCCAACTATGCTACTATCAAACCAATGTGCTAGCTACTGTCCATCCCAACTATGCTATCAAACCAATGTGCTAGCTACTGTCCATCCCAACTATGCTACTATCAAACCAATGTGCTAGCTACTGTCCATCCCAACTATGCTACTATCAAACCAATGTGCTAGCTACTGTCCATCCCAACTATGCTACTATCAAACCAATGTGCTAGCTACTGTCCATCCCAACTATGCTACTATCAAACCAATGTGCTAGCTACTGTCCATCCCAACTATGCTACTATGAAACCAATGTGCTAGCTACTGTACATCCCAACTATGCTACTATCAAACCAATGTGCTAGCTACTGTCCATCCCAACTATGCTACTATCAAACCAATGTGCTAGCTACTGTCCATCCAAACTATGCTACTATCAAACCAATGTGCTAGCTACTGTACATCCCAACTATGCTACTATCAAACCAATGTGCTAGCTACTGTCCATCCCAACTATGCTACTATCAAACCAATGTGCTAGCTACTGTCCATCCCAACTATGCTACTATCAAACCAATGTGCTAGCTACTGTCCATCCCAACTATGCTACTATCAAACCAATGTGCTAGCTACTGTCCATCACAACTATGCTACTATCAAACCAATGTGCTAGCTACTGTCCATCCCAACTATGCTACTATCAAACCAATGTGCTAGCTACTGTCCATCCCAACTATGCTATCAAACCTTTGTGCTAGCTACTATCCATCCCAACTATGCTACTATCAAACCAATGTGCTAGCTACTGTCCATCCCAACTATGCTATCAAACCTTTGTGCTAGCTACTGTCCATCCCAACTATGCTACTATCAAACCAATGTGCTAGCTACTGTCCATCCCAACTATGCTACTATCAAACCAATGTGCTAGCTAATGTCCATCCCAACTATGCTACTATCAAACCAATGTGCTAGCTACTGTACATCCCAACTATGCTACTATCAAACCAATGTGCTAGCTACTGTCCATCCCAACTATGCTATCAAACCAATGTGCTAGCTACTGTCCATCCCAACTATGCTACTATCAAACCAATGTGCTAGCTACTGTCCATCCCAACTATGCTACTATCAAACCAATGTGCTAGCTACTGTCCATCCCAACTATGCTACTATCAAACCAATGTGCTAGCTACTGTCCATCCCAACTATGCTACTATCAAACCAATGTGCTAGCTACTGTCCATCCCAACTATGCTATCAAACCTTTGTGCTAGCTACTGTCCATCCCAACTATGCTACTATCAAACCAATGTGCTAGCTACTGTCCATCACAACTATGCTACTATCAAACCAATGTGCTAGCTAATGTCCATCCCAACTATGCTACTATCAAACAATGTGCTAGCAACTGTCCATCCCAACTATGCTACTATCATACCAATGTGCTAGCTACTGTCCATCCCAACTATGCTACTATCAAACCAATGTGCTAGCTACTATGCTACTATCAAACCAATGTGCTAGCTACTGTCCATCCCAACTATGATACTATCAAACCAATGTGCTAGCTACTGTCCATCCCAACTATGCTATCAAACGTATGTGCTAGCTACTGTCCATCCCAACTATGCTACTATCAAACCAATGTGCTAGCTACTGTCCATCCCAACTATGCTACTATCAAACCAATGTGCTAGCTACTGTCCATCCCAACTATGCTACTATCAAACCAATGTGCTAGCTACTGTCCATCCCAACTATGCTACTATGAAACCAATGTGCTAGCTACTGTACATCCCAACTATGCTACTATCAAACCAATGTGCTAGCTACTGTCCATCCCAACTATGCTACTATCAAACCAATGTGCTAGCTACTGTCCATCCCAACTATGCTACTATCAAACCAATGTGCTAGCTACTGTCCATCCCAACTATGCTACTATCAAACCAATGTGCTAGCTACTGTCCATCCCAACTATGATACTATCAAACCAATGTGCTAGCTAATGTCCATCACAACTATGCTACTATCAAACCAATGTGCTAGCTACTGTACATCCCAACTATGCTACTATCAAACCAATGTGCTAGCTACTGTCCATCCCAACTATGCTACTATCAAACCAATGTGCTAGCTACTGTCCATCCCAACTATGCTACTATCAAATCAATGTGCTAGCTACTGTCCATCCCAACTATGCTACTATCAAACCAATGTGCTAGCTACTGTCCATCCCAACTATGCTACTATCAAACCAATGTGCTAGCTACTGTCCATCACAACTATGCTACTATCAAACCAATGTGCTAGCTAATGTCCATCCCAACTATGCTACTATCAAACCAATGTGCTAGCTACTGTCCATCCCAACTATGCTATCAAACCTTTGTGCTAGCTACTATCCATCCCAACTATGCTACTATCAAACCAATGTGCTAGCTACTGTCCATCCCAACTATGCTATCAAACCTTTGTGCTAGCTACTGTCCATCCCAACTATGCTACTATCAAACCAATGTGCTAGCTACTGTCCATCACAACTATGCTACTATCAAACCAATGTGCTAGCTAATGTCCATCCCAACTATGCTACTATCAAACAATGTGCTAGCAACTGTCCATCCCAACTATGCTACTATCATACCAATGTGCTAGCTACTGTCCATCCCAACTATGCTACTATCAAACCAATGTGCTAGCTACTGTCCATCCCAACTATGCTACTATCAAACCAATGTGCTAGCTACTGTCCATCCCAACTATGCTATCAAACCTTTGTGCTAGCTACTATCCATCCCAACTATGCTACTATCAAACCAATGTGCTAGCTACTGTCCATCCCAACTATGCTATCAAACCTTTGTGCTAGCTACTGTCCATCCCAACTATGCTACTATCAAACCAATGTGCTAGCTACTGTCCATCCCAACTATGCTACTATCAAACCAATGTGCTAGCTAATGTCCATCCCAACTATGCTACTATCAAACCAATGTGCTAGCTACTGTACATCCCAACTATGCTACTATCAAACCAATGTGCTAGCTACTGTCCATCCCAACTATGCTACTATCAAACCAATGTGCTAGCTACTGTACATCCCAACTATGCTACTATCAAACCAATGTGCTAGCTACTGTCCATCCCAACTATGCTACTATCAAACCAATGTGCTAGCTACTGTCCATCCCAACTATGCTACTATCAAACCAATGTGCTAGCTACTGTCCATCACAACTATGCTACTATCAAACCAATGTGCTAGCTACTGTCCATCCCAACTATGCTACTATCAAACCAATGTGCTAGCTACTGTCCATCACAACTATGCTATCAAACCTTTGTGCTAGCTACTATCCATCCCAACTATGCTACTATCAAACCAATGTGCTAGCTACTGTCCATCCCAACTATGCTATCAAACCTTTGTGCTAGCTACTGTCCATCCCAACTATGCTACTATCAAACCAATGTGCTAGCTACTGTCCATCACAACTATGCTTCTATCAAACCAATGTGCTAGCTAATGTCCATCCCAACTATGCTACTATCAAACAATGTGCTAGCAACTGTCCATCCCAACTATGCTACTATCATACCAATGTGCTAGCTACTGTCCATCCCAACTATGCTACTATCAAACCAATGTGCTAGCTACTATCCATCCCAACTATGCTATCAAACGTATGTGCTAGCTACTGTCCATCCCAACTATGCTATCAAACCAATGTGCTAGCTACTGTCCATCCCAACTATGCTACTATCAAACCAATGTGCTAGCTACTGTCCATCCCAACTATGCTACTATCAAACCAATGTGCTAGCTACTGTCCATCCCAACTATGCTACTATCAAACCAATGTGCTAGCTACTGTCCATCCCAACTATGCTACTATCAAACCAATGTGCTAGCTACTGTCCATCCCAACTATGCTACTATCAAACCAATGTGCTAGCTAATGTCCATCCCAACTATGCTACTATCAAACCAATGTGCTAGCTACTGTACATCCCAACTATGCTACTATCAAACCAATGTGCTAGCTACTGTCCATCCCAACTATGCTACTATCAAACCAATGTGCTAGCTACTGTCCATCCCAACTATGCTACTATCAAACCAATGTGCTAGCTACTGTCCATCCCAACTATGCTACTATCAAACCAATGTGCTAGCTACTGTCCATCCCAACTATGCTACTATCAAACCAATGTGCTAGCTACTGTCCATCACAACTATGCTACTATCAAACCAATGTGCTAGCTACTGTCCATCACAACTATGCTACTATCAAACCAATGTGCTAGCTACTGTCCATCCCAACTATGCTACTATCAAACCAATGTGCTAGCTACTGTCCATCCCAACTATGCTATCAAACCTTTGTGCTAGCTACTATCCATCCCAACTATGCTACTATCAAACCAATGTGCTAGCTACTGTCCATCCCAACTATGCTATCAAACCTTTGTGCTAGCTACTGTCCATCCCAACTATGCTACTATCAAACCAATGTGCTAGCTACTGTTTATCACAACTATGCTACTATCAAACCAATGTGCTAGCTAATGTCCATCCCAACTATGCTACTATCAAACAATGTGCTAGCAACTGTCCATCCCAACTATGCTACTATCATACCAATGTGCTAGTTACTGTCCATCCCAACTATGCTACTATCAAACCAATGTGCTAGCTACTGTCCATCCCAACTATGCTACTATCAAACCAATGTGCTAGCTACTGTCCATCCCAACTATGCTACTATCAAACCAATGTGCTAGCTACTGTCCATCCCAACTATGCTACTATCAAACCAATGTGCTAGCTACTGTCCATCCCAACTATGCTACTATCAAACCAATGTGCTAGCTACTGTCCATCCCAACTATGCTACTATCAAACCAATGTGCAAGCTACTGTCCATCCCAACTATGCTACTATCAAACCAATGTGCTAGCTACTGTCCATCCCAACTATGCTACTATCAAACCAATGTGCTAGCTACTGTCCTTCCCAACTATGCTACTATCAAACCAATGTGCTAGCTACTGTCCATCCCAACTATGCTACTATCAAACCAATGTGCTAGCTAATGTCCATCCCAACTATGCTACTATCAAACAATGTGCTAGCAACTGTCCATCCCAACTATGCTACTATCAAACCAATGTGCTAGCTACTGTCCATCCCAACTATGCTATCAAACGTATGTGCTAGCTACTGTCCATCCCAACTATGCTACTATCAAACCAATGTGCTAGCTACTGTCCATCCCAACTATGCTATCAAACCTTTGTGCTAGCTACTATCCATCCCAACTATGCTACTATCAAACCAATGTGCTAGCTACTGTCCATCCCAACTATGCTATCAAACCTTTGTGCTAGCTACTGTCCATCCCAACTATGCTACTATCAAACCAATGTGCTAGCTACTGTCCATCCCAACTATGCTACTATCAAACCAATGTGCTAGCTACTGTCCATCCCAACTATGCTACTATCAAACCAATGTGCTAGCTACTGTCCATCCCAACTATGCTATCAAACGTATGTGCTAGCTACTGTCCATCCCAACTATGCTACTATCAAACCAATGTGCTAGCTACTGTCCATCCCAACTATGCTACTATCAAACCAATGTGCTAGCTACTGTCCATCCTAACTATGCTACTATGAAACCAATGTGCTAGCTACTGTCCATCCCAACTATGCTACTATGAAACCAATGTGCTAGCTACTGTCCATCCCAACTATGCTACTATCAAACCAATGTGCTAGCTACTGTCCATCCCAACTATGCTACTATCAAACCAATGTGCTAGCTACTGTCCATCCCAACTATGCTACTATCAAACCAATGTGCTAGCTACTGTCCATCCCAACTATGCTACTATCAAACCAATGTGCTAGCTACTGTCCATCCCAACTATGCTACTATCAAACCAATGTGCTAGCTACTGTCCATCCCAACTATGCTATCAAACGTATGTGCTAGCTACTGTCCATCCCAACTATGCTATCAAACGTATGTGCTAGCTACTGTCCATCCCAACTATGCTACTATCAAACCAATGTGCTAGCTACTGTCCATCCCAACTATGCTACTATCAAACCAATGTGCTAGCTACTGTCCATCCCAACTATGCTACTATGAAACCAATGTGCTAGCTACTGTACATCCCAACTATGCTTCTATCAAACCAATGTGCTAGCAACTGTCCATCCCAACTATGCTACTATCAAACCAATGTGCTTGCTACTGTACATCCCAACTATGCTACTATCAAACCAATGTGCTAGCTACTGTCCATCCCAACTATGCTACTATCAAACCAATGTGCTAGCTACTGTCCATCCCAACTATGCTACTATCAAACCAATGTGCTAGCTACTGTCCATCCCAACTATGCTACTATCAAACCAATGTGCAAGCTACTGTCCATCCCAACTATGCTACTATCAAACCAATGTGCTAGCTACTGTCCATCCCAACTATGCTACTATCAAACCAATGTGCTAGCTACTGTCCTTCCCAACTATGCTACTATCAAACCAATGTGCTAGCTACTGTCCATCCCAACTATGCTACTATCAAACCAATGTGCTAGCTAATGTCCATCCCAACTATGCTACTATCAAACAATGTGCTAGCAACTGTCCATCCCAACTATGCTACTATCAAACCAATGTGCTAGCTACTGTCCATCCCAACTATGCTATCAAACGTATGTGCTAGCTACTGTCCATCCCAACTATGCTACTATCAAACCAATGTGCTAGCTACTGTCCATCCCAACTATGCTATCAAACCTTTGTGCTAGCTACTATCCATCCCAACTATGCTACTATCAAACCAATGTGCTAGCTACTGTCCATCCCAACTATGCTATCAAACCTTTGTGCTAGCTACTGTCCATCCCAACTATGCTACTATCAAACCAATGTGCTAGCTACTGTCCATCCCAACTATGCTACTATCAAACAATGTGCTAGCAACTGTCCATCCCAACTATGCTACTATCATACCAATGTGCTAGCTACTGTCCATCCCAACTATGCTACTATCAAACCAATGTGCTAGCTACTGTCCATCCCAACTATGCTACTATCAAACCAATGTGCTAGCTACTGTCCATCCCAACTATGCTATCAAACGTATGTGCTAGCTACTGTCCATCCCAACTATGCTACTATCAAACCAATGTGCTAGCTAATGTCCATCCCAACTATGCTACTATCAAACCAATGTGCTAGCTACTGTCCATCCCAACTATGCTACTATCAAACCAATGTGCTAGCTACTGTCCATCCCAACTATGCTACTATCAAACCAATGTGCTAGCTACTGTACATCCCAACTATGCTACTATCAAACAATGTGCTAGCAACTGTCCATCCCAACTATGCTACTATCATACCAATGTGCTAGCTACTGTCCATCCCAACTATGCTACTATCAAACCAATGTGCTAGCTACTGTCCATCCCAACTATGCTACTATCAAACCAATGTGCTAGCTACTGTCCATCCCAACTATGCTATCAAACGTATGTGCTAGCTACTGTCCATCCCAACTATGCTACTATCAAACCAATGTGCTAGCTACTGTCCATCCCAACTATGCTACTATCAAACCAATGTGCTAGCTACTGTCCATCCCAACTATGCTACTATCAAACCAATGTGCTAGCTACTGTCCATCCCAACTATGCTACTATCAAACCAATGTGCTAGCTACTGTCCATCCCAACTATGCTACTATCAAACCAATGTGCTAGCTACTGTACATCCCAACTATGCTACTATCAAACCAATGTGCTAGCTACTGTCCATCCCAACTATGCTACTATCAAACCAATGTGCTAGCTACTGTCCATCCCAACTATGCTACTATCAAACCAATGTGCTAGCTACTGTACATCCCAACTATGCTACTATCAAACCAATGTGCTAGCTACTGTCCATCCCAACTATGCTACTATCAAACCAATGTGCTAGCTACTGTCCATCCCAACTATGCTACTATCAAACCAATGTGCTAGCTACTGTCCATCCCAACTATGCTACTATCAAACCAATGTGCTAGCTACTGTCCATCACAACTATGCTACTATCAAACCAATGTGCTAGCTACTGTCCATCCCAACTATGCTACTATCAAACCAATGTGCTAGCTACTGTCCATCCCAACTATGCTATCAAACCTTTGTGCTAGCTACTATCCATCCCAACTATGCTACTATCAAACCAATGTGCTAGCTACTGTCCATCCCAACTATGCTATCAAACCTTTGTGCTAGCTACTGTCCATCCCAACTATGCTACTATCAAACCAATGTGCTAGCTACTGTCCATCCCAACTATGCTACTATCAAACCAATGTGCTAGCTAATGTCCATCCCAACTATGCTACTATCAAACCAATGTGCTAGCTACTGTACATCCCAACTATGCTACTATCAAACCAATGTGCTAGCTACTGTCCATCCCAACTATGCTATCAAACCAATGTGCTAGCTACTGTCCATCCCAACTATGCTACTATCAAACCAATGTGCTAGCTACTGTCCATCCCAACTATGCTACTATCAAACCAATGTGCTAGCTACTGTCCATCCCAACTATGCTACTATCAAACCAATGTGCCAACTACTGTCCATCCCAACTATGCTACTATCAAACCAATGTGCTAGCTACTGTACATCCCAACTATGCTACTATCAAACAATGTGCTAGCAACTGTCCATCCCAACTATGCTACTATCATACCAATGTGCTAGCTACTGTCCATCCCAACTATGCTACTATCATACCAATGTGCTAGCTACTGTCCATCCCAACTATGCTACTATCAAACCAATGTGCTAGCTACTGTCCATCCCAACTATGCTACTATCAAACCAATGTGCTAGCTACTGTCCATCCCAACTATGCTATCAAACGTATGTGCTAGCTACTGTCCATCCCAACTATGCTACTATCAAACCAATGTGCTAGCTACTGTCCATCCCAACTATGCTACTATCAAACCAATGTGCTAGCTACTGTCCATCCCAACTATGCTACTATCAAACCAATGTGCTAGCTACTGTCCATCCCAACTATGCTACTATCAAACCAATGTGCTAGCTACTGTACATCCCAACTATGCTACTATCAAACCAATGTGCTAGCTACTGTCCATCCCAACTATGCTACTATCAAACCAATGTGCTAGCTACTGTCCATCCCAACTATGCTACTATCAAACCAATGTGCTAGCTACTGTACATCCCAACTATGCTACTATCAAACCAATGTGCTAGCTACTGTCCATCCCAACTATGCTACTATCAAACCAATGTGCTAGCTACTGTCCATCCCAACTATGCTACTATCAAACCAATGTGCTAGCTACTGTCCATCCCAACTATGCTACTATCAAACCAATGTGCTAGCTACTGTCCATCACAACTATGCTACTATCAAACCAATGTGCTAGCTACTGTCCATCCCAACTATGCTACTATCAAACCAATGTGCTAGCTACTGTCCATCCCAACTATGCTATCAAACCTTTGTGCTAGCTACTATCCATCCCAACTATGCTACTATCAAACCAATGTGCTAGCTACTGTCCATCCCAACTATGCTATCAAACCTTTGTGCTAGCTACTGTCCATCCCAACTATGCTACTATCAAACCAATGTGCTAGCTACTGTCCATCCCAACTATGCTACTATCAAACCAATGTGCTAGCTACTGTACATCCCAACTATGCTACTATCAAACCAATGTGCTAGCTACTGTCCATCCCAACTATGCTATCAAACCAATGTGCTAGCTACTGTCCATCCCAACTATGCTACTATCAAACCAATGTGCTAGCTACTGTCCATCCCAACTATGCTACTATCAAACCAATGTGCTAGCTACTGTCCATCCCAACTATGCTACTATCATACCAATGTGCTAGCTAATGTCCATCCCAACTATGCTACTATCAAACAATGTGCTAGCAACTGTCCATCCCAACTATGCTACTATCATACCAATGTGCTAGCTACTGTCCATCCCAACTATGCTACTATCAAACCAATGTGCTAGCTACTGTCCATCCCAACTATGCTACTATCAAACCAATGTGCTAGCTACTGTCCATCCCAACTATGCTACTATGAAACCAATGTGCTAGCTACTGTACATCCCAACTATGCTACTATCAAACCAATGTGCTAGCTACTGTCCATCCCAACTATGCTACTATCAAACCAATGTGCTAGCTACTGTCCATCCCAACTATGCTACTATCAAACCAATGTGCTAGCTACTGTCCATCCCAACTATGCTACTATGAAACCAATGTGCTAGCTACTGTACATCCCAACTATGCTACTATCAAACCAATGTGCTAGCTACTGTCCATCCCAACTATGCTACTATCAAACCAATGTGCTAGCTACTGTCCATCCCAACTATGCTACTATCAAACCAATGTGCTAGCTACTGTCCATCCCAACTATGCTACTATCAAACCAATGTGCTAGCTACTGTCCATCCCAACTATGCTACTATCAAACCAATGTGCTAGCTAATGTCCATCACAACTATGCTACTATCAAACCAATGTGGTAGCTACTGTACATCCCAACTATGCTACTATCAAACCAATGTGCTAGCTACTGTCCATCCCAACTATGCTACTATCAAACCAATGTGCTAGCTACTGTCCATCCCAACTATGCTACTATCAAACCAATGTGCTAGCTACTGTCCATCCCAACTATGCTACTATCAAACCAATGTGCTAGCTACTGTCCATCCCAACTATGCTACTATCAAACCAATGTGCTAGCTACTGTCCATCCCAACTATGCTACTATCAAACCAATGTGCTAGCTACTGTCCATCCCAACTATGCTATCAAACCTTTGTGCTAGCTACTGTCCATCCCAACTATGCTACTATCAAACCAATGTGCTAGCTACTGTCCATCCCAACTATGCTACTATCAAACCAATGTGCTAGCTAATGTCCATCCCAACTATGCTACTATCAAACCAATGTGCTAGCTACTGTACATCCCAACTATGCTATCAAACCAATGTGCTAGCTACTGTCCATCCCAACTATGCTACTATCAAACCAATGTGCTAGCTAGTGTCCATCCCAACTATGCTACTATCAAACCAATGTGCTAGCTACTGTCCATCCCAACTATGCTACTATCAAACCAATGTGCTAGCTACTGTCCATCCCAACTATGCTACTATCAAACCAATGTGCTAGCTACTGTCCATCCCAACTATGCTACTATCAAACCAATGTGCTAGCTACTGTCCATCCCAACTATGCTACTATCAAACCAATGTGCTAGCTACTGTCCATCACAACTATGCTACTATCAAACCAATGTGCTAGCTAATGTCCATCCCAACTATGCTACTATCAAACAATGTGCTAGCAACTGTCCATCCCAACTATGCTACTATCATACCAATGTGCTAGCTACTGTCCATCCCAACTATGCTACTATCAAACCAATGTGCTAGCTACTGTCCATCCCAACTATGCTACTATCAAACCAATGTGCTAGCTACTGTCCATCCCAACTATGCTACTATGAAACCAATGTGCTAGCTACTGTACATCCCAACTATGCTACTATCAAACCAATGTGCTAGCTACTGTCCATCCCAACTATGCTACTATCAAACCAATGTGCTAGCTACTGTCCATCCCAACTATGCTACTATCAAAACAATGTGCTAGCTACTGTCCATCCCAACTATGCTACTATGAAACCAATGTGCTAGCTACTGTACATCCCAACTATGCTACTATCAAACCAATGTGCTAGCTACTGTCCATCCCAACTATGCTACTATCAAACCAATGTGCTAGCTACTGTCCATCCCAACTATGCTACTATCAAACCAACGTGCTAGCTACTGTCCATCCCAACTATGCTACTATCAAACCAATGTGCTAGCTACTGTCCATCCCAACTATGCTACTATCAAACCAATGTGCTAGCTAATGTCCATCACAACTATGCTACTATCAAACCAATGTGCTAGCTACTGTACATCCCAACTATGCTACTATCAAACCAATGTGCTAGCTACTGTCCATCCCAACTATGCTACTATCAAACCAATGTGCTAGCTACTGTCCATCCCAACTATGCTACTATCAAACCAATGTGCTAGCTACTGTCCATCCCAACTATGCTACTATCAAACCAATGTGCTAGCTACTGTCCATCACAACTATGCTACTATCAAACCAATGTGCTAGCTAATGTCCATCCCAACTATGCTACTATCAAACCAATGTGCTAGCTACTGTCCATCCCAACTATGCTATCAAACCTTTGTGCTAGCTACTATCCATCCCAACTATGCTACTATCAAACCAATGTGCTAGCTACTGTCCATCCCAACTATGCTACTATCAAACCAATGTGCTAGCTACTGTCCATCCCAACTATGCTACTATCAAACCAATGTGCTAGCTAATGTCAATCACAACTATGCTACTATCAAACCAATGTGCTAGCTACTGTACATCCCAACTATGCTACTATCAAACCAATGTGCTAGCTACTGTCCATCCCAACTATGCTACTATCAAACCAATGTGCTAGCTACTGTCCATCCCAACTATGCTACTATCAAACCAATGTGCTAGCTACTGTCCATCCCAACTATGCTACTATCAAACCAATGTGCTAGCTACTGTCCATCCCAACTATGCTACTATCAAACCAATGTGCTAGCTAATGTCCATCCCAACTATGCTACTATCAAACCAATGTGCTAGCTACTGTCCATCCCAACTATGCTATCAAACCTTTGTGCTAGCTACTATCCATCCCAACTATGCTACTATCAAACCAATGTGCTAGCTACTGTCCATCCCAACTATGCTATCAAACCTTTGTGCTAGCTACTGTCCATCCCAACTATGCTACTATCAAACCAATGTGCTAGCTACTGTCCATCCCAACTATGCTACTATCAAACCAATGTGCTAGCTACTGTCCATCCCAACTATGCTACTATCAAACCAATGTGCTAGCTACTGTACATCCCAACTATGCTACTATCAAACCAATGTGCTAGCTACTGTCCATCCCAACTATGCTACTATCAAACCAATGTGCTAGCTACTGTCCATCCCAACTATGCTACTATCAAACCAATGTGCTAGCTACTGTCCATCACAACTATGCTACTATCAAACCAATGTGCTAGCTACTGTCCATCCCAACTATGCTACTATCAAACCAATGTGCTAGCTACTGTCCATCACAACTATGCTATCAAACCTTTGTGCTAGCTACTATCCATCCCAACTATGCTACTATCAAACCAATGTGCTAGCTACTGTCCATCCCAACTATGCTATCAAACCTTTGTGCTAGCTACTGTCCATCCCAACTATGCTACTATCAAACCAATGTGCTAGCTAGTGTCCATCCCAACTATGCTACTATCAAACCAATGTGCTAGCTACTGTCCATCCCAACTATGCTACTATCAAACCAATGTGCTAGCTACTGTCCATCCCAACTATGCTACTATCAAACCAATGTGCTAGCTACTGTCCATCCCAACTATGCTACTATCAAACCAATGTGCTAGCTACTGTCCATCCCAACTATGCTACTATCAAACCAATGTGCTAGCTACTGTCCATCACAACTATGCTACTATCAAACCAATGTGCTAGCTAATGTCCATCCCAACTATGCTACTATCAAACAATGTGCTAGCAACTGTCCATCCCAACTATGCTACTATCATACCAATGTGCTAGCTACTGTCCATCCCAACTATGCTACTATCAAACCAATGTGCTAGCTACTGTCCATCCCAACTATGCTACTATCAAACCAATGTGCTAGCTACTGTCCATCCCAACTATGCTACTATGAAACCAATGTGCTAGCTACTGTACATCCCAACTATGCTACTATCAAACCAATGTGCTAGCTACTGTCCATCCCAACTATGCTACTATCAAACCAATGTGCTAGCTACTGTCCATCCCAACTATGCTACTATCAAAACAATGTGCTAGCTACTGTCCATCCCAACTATGCTACTATGAAACCAATGTGCTAGCTACTGTACATCCCAACTATGCTACTATCAAACCAATGTGCTAGCTACTGTCCATCCCAACTATGCTACTATCAAACCAATGTGCTAGCTACTGTCCATCCCAACTATGCTACTATCAAACCAACGTGCTAGCTACTGTCCATCCCAACTATGCTACTATCAAACCAATGTGCTAGCTACTGTCCATCCCAACTATGCTACTATCAAACCAATGTGCTAGCTAATGTCCATCACAACTATGCTACTATCAAACCAATGTGCTAGCTACTGTACATCCCAACTATGCTACTATCAAACCAATGTGCTAGCTACTGTCCATCCCAACTATGCTACTATCAAACCAATGTGCTAGCTACTGTCCATCCCAACTATGCTACTATCAAACCAATGTGCTAGCTACTGTCCATCCCAACTATGCTACTATCAAACCAATGTGCTAGCTACTGTCCATCACAACTATGCTACTATCAAACCAATGTGCTAGCTAATGTCCATCCCAACTATGCTACTATCAAACCAATGTGCTAGCTACTGTCCATCCCAACTATGCTATCAAACCTTTGTGCTAGCTACTATCCATCCCAACTATGCTACTATCAAACCAATGTGCTAGCTACTGTCCATCCCAACTATGCTACTATCAAACCAATGTGCTAGCTACTGTCCATCCCAACTATGCTACTATCAAACCAATGTGCTAGCTAATGTCCATCACAACTATGCTACTATCAAACCAATGTGCTAGCTACTGTACATCCCAACTATGCTACTATCAAACCAATGTGCTAGCTACTGTCCATCCCAACTATGCTACTATCAAACCAATGTGCTAGCTACTGTCCATCCCAACTATGCTACTATCAAACCAATGTGCTAGCTACTGTCCATCCCAACTATGCTACTATCAAACCAATGTGCTAGCTACTGTCCATCCCAACTATGCTACTATCAAACCAATGTGCTAGCTAATGTCCATCCCAACTATGCTACTATCAAACCAATGTGCTAGCTACTGTCCATCCCAACTATGCTATCAAACCTTTGTGCTAGCTACTATCCATCCCAACTATGCTACTATCAAACCAATGTGCTAGCTACTGTCCATCCCAACTATGCTATCAAACCTTTGTGCTAGCTACTGTCCATCCCAACTATGCTACTATCAAACCAATGTGCTAGCTACTGTCCATCCCAACTATGCTACTATCAAACCAATGTGCTAGCTACTGTCCATCCCAACTATGCTACTATCAAACCAATGTGCTAGCTACTGTACATCCCAACTATGCTACTATCAAACCAATGTGCTAGCTACTGTCCATCCCAACTATGCTACTATCAAACCAATGTGCTAGCTACTGTCCATCCCAACTATGCTACTATCAAACCAATGTGCTAGCTACTGTCCATCACAACTATGCTACTATCAAACCAATGTGCTAGCTACTGTCCATCCCAACTATGCTACTATCAAACCAATGTGCTAGCTACTGTCCATCACAACTATGCTATCAAACCTTTGTGCTAGCTACTATCCATCCCAACTATGCTACTATCAAACCAATGTGCTAGCTACTGTCCATCCCAACTATGCTATCAAACCTTTGTGCTAGCTACTGTCCATCCCAACTATGCTACTATCAAACCAATGTGCTAGCTACTGTCCATCACAACTATGCTTCTATCAAACCAATGTGCTAGCTAATGTCCATCCCAACTATGCTACTATCAAACAATGTGCTAGCAACTGTCCATCCCAACTATGCTACTATCATACCAATGTGCTAGCTACTGTCCATCCCAACTATGCTACTATCAAACCAATGTGCTAGCTACTATCCATCCCAACTATGCTATCAAACGTATGTGCTAGCTACTGTCCATCCCAACTATGCTATCAAACCAATGTGCTAGCTACTGTCCATCCCAACTATGCTACTATCAAACCAATGTGCTAGCTACTGTCCATCCCAACTATGCTACTATCAAACCAATGTGCTAGCTACTGTCCATCCCAACTATGCTACTATCAAACCAATGTGCTAGCTACTGTCCATCCCAACTATGCTACTATCAAACCAATGTGCTAGCTAATGTCCATCCCAACTATGCTACTATCAAACCAATGTGCTAGCTACTGTACATCCCAACTATGCTACTATCAAACCAATGTGCTAGCTACTGTACATCCCAACTATGCTACTATCAAACCAATGTGCTAGCTACTGTCCATCCCAACTATGCTACTATCAAACCAATGTGCTAGCTACTGTCCATCCCAACTATGCTACTATCAAACCAATGTGCTAGCTACTGTCCATCCCAACTATGCTACTATCAAACCAATGTGCTAGCTACTGTCCATCCCAACTATGCTACTATCAAACCAATGTGCTAGCTACTGTCCATCACAACTATGCTACTATCAAACCAATGTGCTAGCTACTGTCCATCCCAACTATGCTACTATCAAACCAATGTGCTAGCTACTGTCCATCCCAACTATGCTATCAAACCTTTGTGCTAGCTACTATCCATCCCAACTATGCTACTATCAAACCAATGTGCTAGCTACTGTCCATCCCAACTATGCTACTATCAAACCAATGTGCTAGCTACTGTCCATCCCAACTATGCTACTATCAAACCAATGTGCTAGCTACTGTCCATCCCAACTATGCTACTATCAAACCAATGTGCTAGCTACTGTCCATCCCAACTATGCTACTATCAAACCAATGTGCTAGCTACTGTCCATCCCAACTATGCTACTATCAAACCAATGTGCTAGCTAATGTCCATCCCAACTATGCTACTATCAAACCAATGTGCTAGCTACTGTACATCCCAACTATGCTACTATCAAACCAATGTGCTAGCTACTGTCCATCCCAACTATGCTACTATCAAACCAATGTGCTAGCTACTGTCCATCCCAACTATGCTACTATCAAACCAATGTGCTAGCTACTGTCCATCCCAACTATGCTACTATCAAACCAATGTGCTAGCTACTGTCCATCCCAACTATGCTACTATCAAACCAATGTGCTAGCTACTGTCCATCACAACTATGCTACTATCAAACCAATGTGCTAGCTACTGTCCATCCCAACTATGCTACTATCAAACCAATGTGCTAGCTACTGTCCATCCCAACTATGCTATCAAACCTTTGTGCTAGCTACTATCCATCCCAACTATGCTACTATCAAACCAATGTGCTAGCTACTGTCCATCCCAACTATGCTACTATCAAACCAATGTGCTAGCTACTGTCCATCCCAACTATGCTACTATCAAACCAATGTGCTAGCTACTGTCCATCCCAACTATGCTACTATCAAACCAATGTGCTAGCTACTGTCCATCCCAACTATGCTACTATCAAACCAATGTGCTAGCTACTGTCCATCCCAACTATGCTATCAAACGTATGTGCTAGCTACTGTCCATCCCAACTATGCTATCAAACGTATGTGCTAGCTACTGTCCATCCCAACTATGCTACTATCAAACCAATGTGCTAGCTACTGTCCATCCCAACTATGCTACTATCAAACCAATGTGCTAGCTACTGTCCATCCCAACTATGCTACTATGAAACCAATGTGCTAGCTACTGTACATCCCAACTATGCTTCTATCAAACCAATGTGCTAGCAACTGTCCATCCCAACTATGCTACTATCAAACCAATGTGCTAGCTACTGTACATCCCAACTATGCTACTATCAAACCAATGTGCTAGCTACTGTCCATCCCAACTATGCTACTATCAAACCAATGTGCTAGCTACTGTCCATCCCAACTATGCTACTATCAAACCAATGTGCTAGCTACTGTCCATCCCAACTATGCTACTATCAAACCAATGTGCAAGCTACTGTCCATCCCAACTATGCTACTATCAAACCAATGTGCTAGCTACTGTCCATCCCAACTATGCTACTATCAAACCAATGTGCTAGCTACTGTCCTTCCCAACTATGCTACTATCAAACCAATGTGCTAGCTACTGTCCATCCCAACTATGCTACTATCAAACCAATGTGCTAGCTACTGTCCATCCCAACTATGCTACTATCAAACCAATGTGCTAGCTAATGTCCATCCCAACTATGCTACTATCAAACCAATGTGCTAGCTACTGTACATCCCAACTATGCTACTATCAAACCAATGTGCTAGCTACTGTCCATCCCAACTATGCTACTATCAAACCAATGTGCTAGCTACTGTCCATCCCAACTATGCTACTATCAAACCAATGTGCTAGCTACTGTCCATCCCAACTATGCTACTATCAAACCAATGTGCTAGCTACTGTCCATCACAACTATGCTACTATCAAACCAATGTGCTAGCTACTGTCCATCCCAACTATGCTACTATCAAACCAATGTGCTAGCTACTGTCCATCCCAACTATGCTATCAAACCTTTGTGCTAGCTACTATCCATCCCAACTATGCTACTATCAAACCAATGTGCTAGCTACTGTCCATCCCAACTATGCTACTATCAAACCAATGTGCTAGCTACTGTCCATCCCAACTATGCTACTATCAAACCAATGTGCTAGCTACTGTCCATCCCAACTATGCTACTATCAAACCAATGTGCTAGCTACTGTCCATCCCAACTATGCTACTATCAAACCAATGTGCTAGCTACTGTCCATCCCAACTATGCTATCAAACGTATGTGCTAGCTACTGTCCATCCCAACTATGCTACTATCAAACCAATGTGCTAGCTACTGTCCATCCCAACTATGCTACTATCAAACCAATGTGCTAGCTAATGTCCATCCCAACTATGCTACTATCAAACCAATGTGCTAGCTACTGTCCATCCCAACTATGCTATCAAACCTTTGTGCTAGCTACTATCCATCCCAACTATGCTACTATCAAACCAATGTGCTAGCTACTGTCCATCCCAACTATGCTATCAAACCTTTGTGCTAGCTACTGTCCATCCCAACTATGCTACTATCAAACCAATGTGCTAGCTACTGTCCATCCCAACTATGCTACTATCAAACCAATGTGCTAGCTAATGTCCATCCCAACTATGCTACTATCAAACCAATGTGCTAGCTACTGTACATCCCAACTATGCTACTATCAAACCAATGTGCTAGCTACTGTCCATCCCAACTATGCTACTATCAAACCAATGTGCTAGCTACTGTACATCCCAACTATGCTACTATCAAACCAATGTGCTAGCTACTGTCCATCCCAACTATGCTACTATCAAACCAATGTGCTAGCTACTGTCCATCACAACTATGCTACTATCAAACCAATGTGCTAGCTACTGTCCATCCCAACTATGCTACTATCAAACCAATGTGCTAGCTACTGTCCATCACAACTATGCTATCAAACCTTTGTGCTAGCTACTATCCATCCCAACTATGCTACTATCAAACCAATGTGCTAGCTACTGTCCATCCCAACTATGCTATCAAACCTTTGTGCTAGCTACTGTCCATCCCAACTATGCTACTATCAAACCAATGTGCTAGCTACTGTCCATCACAACTATGCTTCTATCAAACCAATGTGCTAGCTAATGTCCATCCCAACTATGCTACTATCAAACAATGTGCTAGCAACTGTCCATCCCAACTATGCTACTATCATACCAATGTGCTAGCTACTGTCCATCCCAACTATGCTACTATCAAACCAATGTGCTAGCTACTATCCATCCCAACTATGCTATCAAACGTATGTGCTAGCTACTGTCCATCCCAACTATGCTATCAAACCAATGTGCTAGCTACTGTCCATCCCAACTATGCTACTATCAAACCAATGTGCTAGCTACTGTCCATCCCAACTATGCTACTATCAAACCAATGTGCTAGCTACTGTCCATCCCAACTATGCTACTATCAAACCAATGTGCTAGCTACTGTCCATCCCAACTATGCTACTATCAAACCAATGTGCTAGCTACTGTCCATCCCAACTATGCTACTATCAAACCAATGTGCTAGCTAATGTCCATCCCAACTATGCTACTATCAAACCAATGTGCTAGCTACTGTACATCCCAACTATGCTACTATCAAACCAATGTGCTAGCTACTGTCCATCCCAACTATGCTACTATCAAACCAATGTGCTAGCTACTGTCCATCCCAACTATGCTACTATCAAACCAATGTGCTAGCTACTGTCCATCCCAACTATGCTACTATCAAACCAATGTGCTAGCTACTGTCCATCCCAACTATGCTACTATCAAACCAATGTGCTAGCTACTGTCCATCACAACTATGCTACTATCAAACCAATGTGCTAGCTACTGTCCATCACAACTATGCTACTATCAAACCAATGTGCTAGCTACTGTCCATCCCAACTATGCTACTATCAAACCAATGTGCTAGCTACTGTCCATCCCAACTATGCTATCAAACCTTTGTGCTAGCTACTATCCATCCCAACTATGCTACTATCAAACCAATGTGCTAGCTACTGTCCATCCCAACTATGCTATCAAACCTTTGTGCTAGCTACTGTCCATCCCAACTATGCTACTATCAAACCAATGTGCTAGCTACTGTTTATCACAACTATGCTACTATCAAACCAATGTGCTAGCTAATGTCCATCCCAACTATGCTACTATCAAACAATGTGCTAGCAACTGTCCATCCCAACTATGCTACTATCATACCAATGTGCTAGTTACTGTCCATCCCAACTATGCTACTATCAAACCAATGTGCTAGCTACTGTCCATCCCAACTATGCTACTATCAAACCAATGTGCTAGCTACTGTCCATCCCAACTATGCTACTATCAAACCAATGTGCTAGCTACTGTCCATCCCAACTATGCTACTATCAAACCAATGTGCTAGCTACTGTCCATCCCAACTATGCTACTATCAAACCAATGTGCTAGCTACTGTCCATCCCAACTATGCTACTATCAAACCAATGTGCTAGCTACTGTCCATCCCAACTATGCTACTATCAAACCAATGTGCAAGCTACTGTCCATCCCAACTATGCTACTATCAAACCAATGTGCTAGCTACTGTCCATCCCAACTATGCTACTATCAAACCAATGTGCTAGCTACTGTCCTTCCCAACTATGCTACTATCAAACCAATGTGCTAGCTACTGTCCATCCCAACTATGCTACTATCAAACCAATGTGCTAGCTAATGTCCATCCCAACTATGCTACTATCAAACAATGTGCTAGCAACTGTCCATCCCAACTATGCTACTATCAAACCAATGTGCTAGCTACTGTCCATCCCAACTATGCTATCAAACGTATGTGCTAGCTACTGTCCATCCCAACTATGCTACTATCAAACCAATGTGCTAGCTACTGTCCATCCCAACTATGCTATCAAACCTTTGTGCTAGCTACTATCCATCCCAACTATGCTACTATCAAACCAATGTGCTAGCTACTGTCCATCCCAACTATGCTATCAAACCTTTGTGCTAGCTACTGTCCATCCCAACTATGCTACTATCAAACCAATGTGCTAGCTACTGTCCATCCCAACTATGCTACTATCAAACCAATGTGCTAGCTACTGTCCATCCCAACTATGCTACTATCAAACCAATGTGCTAGCTACTGTCCATCCCAACTATGCTATCAAACGTATGTGCTAGCTACTGTCCATCCCAACTATGCTACTATCAAACCAATGTGCTAGCTACTGTCCATCCCAACTATGCTACTATCAAACCAATGTGCTAGCTACTGTCCATCCTAACTATGCTACTATGAAACCAATGTGCTAGCTACTGTCCATCCCAACTATGCTACTATGAAACCAATGTGCTAGCTACTGTACATCCCAACTATGCTACTATCAAACCAATGTGCTAGCTACTGTCCATCCCAACTATGCTACTATCAAACCAATGTGCTAGCTACTGTACATCCCAACTATGCTACTATCAAACCAATGTGCTAGCTACTGTCCATCCCAACTATGCTACTATCAAACCAATGTGCTAGCTACTGTCCATCCCAACTATGCTACTATCAAACCAATGTGCTAGCTACTGTCCATCCCAACTATGCTACTATCAAACCAATGTGCTAGCTACTGTCCATCACAACTATGCTACTATCAAACCAATGTGCTAGCTACTGTCCATCCCAACTATGCTACTATCAAACCAATGTGCTAGCTACTGTCCATCCCAACTATGCTATCAAACCTTTGTGCTAGCTACTATCCATCCCAACTATGCTACTATCAAACCAATGTGCTAGCTACTGTCCATCCCAACTATGCTATCAAACCTTTGTGCTAGCTACTGTCCATCCCAACTATGCTACTATCAAACCAATGTGCTAGCTACTGTCCATCACAACTATGCTACTATCAAACCAATGTGCTAGCTAATGTCCATCCCAACTATGCTACTATCAAACAATGTGCTAGCAACTGTCCATCCCAACTATGCTACTATCATACCAATGTGCTAGCTACTGTCCATCCCAACTATGCTACTATCAAACCAATGTGCTAGCTACTGTCCATCCCAACTATGCTACTATCAAACCAATGTGCTAGCTACTGTCCATCCCAACTATGCTATCAAACGTATGTGCTAGCTACTGTCCATCCCAACTATGCTACTATCAAACCAATGTGCTAGCTACTGTCCATCCCAACTATGCAACTATCAAACCAATGTGCTAGCTACTGTCCATCCCAACTATGCTACTATGAAACCAATGTGCTAGCTACTGTACATCCCAACTATGCTACTATCAAACCAATGTGCTAGCTACTGTCCATCCCAACTATGCTACTATCAAACCAATGTGCTAGCTACTGTCCATCCCAACTATGCTACTATCAAACCAATGTGCTAGCTACTGTACATCCCAACTATGCTACTATCAAACCAATGTGCTAGCTACTGTCCATCCCAACTATGCTACTATCAAACCAATGTGCTAGCTACTGTCCATCCCAACTATGCTACTATCAAACCAATGTGCTAGCTACTGTCCATCCCAACTATGCTACTATCAAACCAATGTGCTAGCTACTGTCCATCACAACTATGCTACTATCAAACCAATGTGCTAGCTACTGTCCATCCCAACTATGCTACTATCAAACCAATGTGCTAGCTACTGTCCATCCCAACTATGCTATCAAACCTTTGTGCTAGCTACTATCCATCCCAACTATGCTACTATCAAACCAATGTGCTAGCTACTGTCCATCCCAACTATGCTATCAAACCTTTGTGCTAGCTACTGTCCATCCCAACTATGCTACTATCAAACCAATGTGCTAGCTACTGTCCATCCCAACTATGCTACTATCAAACCAATGTGCTAGCTAATGTCCATCCCAACTATGCTACTATCAAACCAATGTGCTAGCTACTGTACATCCCAACTATGCTACTATCAAACCAATGTGCTAGCTACTGTCCATCCCAACTATGCTACTATCAAACCAATGTGCTAGCTACTGTCCATCCCAACTATGCTACTATCAAACCAATGTGCTAGCTACTGTCCATCCCAACTATGCTACTATCAAACCAATGTGCTAGCTACTGTCCATCCCAACTATGCTACTATCAAACCAATGTGCTAGCTACTGTCCATCCCAACTATGCTATCAAACCTTTGTGCTAGCTACTGTCCATCCCAACTATGCTACTATCAAACCAATGTGCTAGCTACTGTCCATCACAACTATGCTACTATCAAACCAATGTGCTAGCTAATGTCCATCCCAACTATGCTACTATCAAACAATGTGCTAGCAACTGTCCATCCCAACTATGCTACTATCATACCAATGTGCTAGCTACTGTCCATCCCAACTATGCTACTATCAAACCAATGTGCTAGCTACTGTCCATCCCAACTATGCTACTATCAAACCAATGTGCTAGCTACTGTCCATCCCAACTATGCTATCAAACGTATGTGCTAGCTACTGTCCATCCCAACTATGCTACTATCAAACCAATGTGCTAGCTACTGTCCATCCCAACTATGCTACTATCAAACCAATGTGCTAGCTACTGTCCATCCCAACTATGCTACTATCAAACCAATGTGCTAGCTACTGTCCATCCCAACTATGCTACTATGAAACCAATGTGCTAGCTACTGTACATCCCAACTATGCTACTATCAAACCAATGTGCTAGCTACTGTCCATCCCAACTATGCTACTATCAAACCAATGTGCTAGCTACTGTCCATCCCAACTATGCTACTATCAAACCAATGTGCTAGCTACTGTCCATCCCAACTATGCTACTATCAAACCAATGTGCTAGCTACTGTCCATCCCAACTATGCTACTATCAAACCAATGTGCTAGCTAATGTCCATCACAACTATGCTACTATCAAACCAATGTGCTAGCTACTGTACATCCCAACTATGCTACTATCAAACCAATGTGCTAGCTACTGTCCATCCCAACTATGCTACTATCAAACCAATGTGCTAGCTACTGTCCATCACAACTATGCTATCAAACCTTTGTGCTAGCTACTATCCATCCCAACTATGCTACTATCAAACCAATGTGCTAGCTACTGTCCATCCCAACTATGCTATCAAACCTTTGTGCTAGCTACTGTCCATTCCAACTATGCTACTATCAAACCAATGTGCTAGCTACTGTCCATCACAACTATGCTTCTATCAAACCAATGTGCTAGCTAATGTCCATCCCAACTATGCTACTATCAAACAATGTGCTAGCAACTGTCCATCCCAACTATGCTACTATCATACCAATGTGCTAGCTACTGTCCATCCCAACTATGCTACTATCAAACCAATGTGCTAGCTACTATCCATCCCAACAATGCTATCAAACGTATGTGCTAGCTACTGTCCATCCCAACTATGCTATCAAACCAATGTGCTAGCTACTGTCCATCACAACTATGCTACTATCAAACCAATGTGCTAGCTAATGTCCATCCCAACTATGCTACTATCAAACAATGTGCTAGCAACTGTCCATCCCAACTATGCTACTATCATACCAATGTGCTAGCTACTGTCCATCCCAACTATGCTACTATCAAACCAATGTGCTAGCTACTGTCCATCCCAACTATGCTACTATCAAACCAATGTGCTAGCTACTGTCCATCCCAACTATGCTATCAAACGTATGTGCTAGCTACTGTCCATCCCAACTATGCTACTATCAAACCAATGTGCTAGCTACTGTCCATCCCAACTATGCTACTATCAAACCAATGTGCTAGCTACTGTCCATCCCAACTATGCTACTATCAAACCAATGTGCTAGCTACTGTCCATCCCAACTATGCTACTATGAAACCAATGTGCTAGCTACTGTACATCCCAACTATGCTACTATCAAACCAATGTGCTAGCTACTGTCCATCCCAACTATGCTACTATCAAACCAATGTGCTAGCTACTGTCCATCCAAACTATGCTACTATCAAACCAATGTGCTAGCTACTGTACATCCCAACTATGCTACTATCAAACCAATGTGCTAGCTACTGTCCATCCCAACTATGCTACTATCAAACCAATGTGCTAGCTACTGTCCATCCCAACTATGCTACTATCAAACCAATGTGCTAGCTACTGTCCATCCCAACTATGCTACTATCAAACCAATGTGCTAGCTACTGTCCATCACAACTATGCTACTATCAAACCAATGTGCTAGCTACTGTCCATCCCAACTATGCTACTATCAAACCAATGTGCTAGCTACTGTCCATCCCAACTATGCTATCAAACCTTTGTGCTAGCTACTATCCATCCCAACTATGCTACTATCAAACCAATGTGCTAGCTACTGTCCATCCCAACTATGCTATCAAACCTTTGTGCTAGCTACTGTCCATCCCAACTATGCTACTATCAAACCAATGTGCTAGCTACTGTCCATCCCAACTATGCTACTATCAAACCAATGTGCTAGCTAATGTCCATCCCAACTATGCTACTATCAAACCAATGTGCTAGCTACTGTACATCCCAACTATGCTACTATCAAACCAATGTGCTAGCTACTGTCCATCCCAACTATGCTATCAAACCAATGTGCTAGCTACTGTCCATCCCAACTATGCTACTATCAAACCAATGTGCTAGCTACTGTCCATCCCAACTATGCTACTATCAAACCAATGTGCTAGCTACTGTCCATCCCAACTATGCTACTATCAAACCAATGTGCTAGCTACTGTCCATCCCAACTATGCTACTATCAAACCAATGTGCTAGCTACTGTCCATCCCAACTATGCTATCAAACCTTTGTGCTAGCTACTGTCCATCCCAACTATGCTACTATCAAACCAATGTGCTAGCTACTGTCCATCACAACTATGCTACTATCAAACCAATGTGCTAGCTAATGTCCATCCCAACTATGCTACTATCAAACAATGTGCTAGCAACTGTCCATCCCAACTATGCTACTATCATACCAATGTGCTAGCTACTGTCCATCCCAACTATGCTACTATCAAACCAATGTGCTAGCTACTGTCCATCCCAACTATGATACTATCAAACCAATGTGCTAGCTACTGTCCATCCCAACTATGCTATCAAACGTATGTGCTAGCTACTGTCCATCCCAACTATGCTACTATCAAACCAATGTGCTAGCTACTGTCCATCCCAACTATGCTACTATCAAACCAATGTGCTAGCTACTGTCCATCCCAACTATGCTACTATCAAACCAATGTGCTAGCTACTGTCCATCCCAACTATGCTACTATGAAACCAATGTGCTAGCTACTGTACATCCCAACTATGCTACTATCAAACCAATGTGCTAGCTACTGTCCATCCCAACTATGCTACTATCAAACCAATGTGCTAGCTACTGTCCATCCCAACTATGCTACTATCAAACCAATGTGCTAGCTACTGTCCATCCCAACTATGCTACTATCAAACCAATGTGCTAGCTACTGTCCATCCCAACTATGATACTATCAAACCAATGTGCTAGCTAATGTCCATCACAACTATGCTACTATCAAACCAATGTGCTAGCTACTGTACATCCCAACTATGCTACTATCAAACCAATGTGCTAGCTACTGTCCATCCCAACTATGCTACTATCAAACCAATGTGCTAGCTACTGTCCATCCCAACTATGCTACTATCAAATCAATGTGCTAGCTACTGTCCATCCCAACTATGCTACTATCAAACCAATGTGCTAGCTACTGTCCATCCCAACTATGCTACTATCAAACCAATGTGCTAGCTACTGTCCATCACAACTATGCTACTATCAAACCAATGTGCTAGCTAATGTCCATCCCAACTATGCTACTATCAAACCAATGTGCTAGCTACTGTCCATCCCAACTATGCTATCAAACCTTTGTGCTAGCTACTATCCATCCCAACTATGCTACTATCAAACCAATGTGCTAGCTACTGTCCATCCCAACTATGCTATCAAACCTTTGTGCTAGCTACTGTCCATCCCAACTATGCTACTATCAAACCAATGTGCTAGCTACTGTCCATCACAACTATGCTACTATCAAACCAATGTGCTAGCTAATGTCCATCCCAACTATGCTACTATCAAACAATGTGCTAGCAACTGTCCATCCCAACTATGCTACTATCATACCAATGTGCTAGCTACTGTCCATCCCAACTATGCTACTATCAAACCAATGTGCTAGCTACTGTCCATCCCAACTATGCTACTATCAAACCAATGTGCTAGCTACTGTCCATCCCAACTATGCTATCAAACCTTTGTGCTAGCTACTATCCATCCCAACTATGCTACTATCAAACCAATGTGCTAGCTACTGTCCATCCCAACTATGCTATCAAACCTTTGTGCTAGCTACTGTCCATCCCAACTATGCTACTATCAAACCAATGTGCTAGCTACTGTCCATCCCAACTATGCTACTATCAAACCAATGTGCTAGCTAATGTCCATCCCAACTATGCTACTATCAAACCAATGTGCTAGCTACTGTACATCCCAACTATGCTACTATCAAACCAATGTGCTAGCTACTGTCCATCCCAACTATGCTACTATCAAACCAATGTGCTAGCTACTGTACATCCCAACTATGCTACTATCAAACCAATGTGCTAGCTACTGTCCATCCCAACTATGCTACTATCAAACCAATGTGCTAGCTACTGTCCATCCCAACTATGCTACTATCAAACCAATGTGCTAGCTACTGTCCATCACAACTATGCTACTATCAAACCAATGTGCTAGCTACTGTCCATCCCAACTATGCTACTATCAAACCAATGTGCTAGCTACTGTCCATCACAACTATGCTATCAAACCTTTGTGCTAGCTACTATCCATCCCAACTATGCTACTATCAAACCAATGTGCTAGCTACTGTCCATCCCAACTATGCTATCAAACCTTTGTGCTAGCTACTGTCCATCCCAACTAT
This sequence comes from Borostomias antarcticus, assembly GCF_949987555.1. Classification (NCBI taxonomy): domain Eukaryota; kingdom Metazoa; phylum Chordata; class Actinopteri; order Stomiiformes; family Stomiidae; genus Borostomias; species Borostomias antarcticus. The sequence continues at coordinate 2,141,991 of NW_028176195.1, forward strand.
GCTACTATCAAACCAATGTGCTAGCTACTGTCCATCACAACTATGCTTCTATCAAACCAATGTGCTAGCTAATGTCCATCCCAACTATGCTACTATCAAACAATGTGCTAGCAACTGTCCATCCCAACTATGCTACTATCATACCAATGTGCTAGCTACTGTCCATCCCAACTATGCTACTATCAAACCAATGTGCTAGCTACTATCCATCCCAACTATGCTATCAAACGTATGTGCTAGCTACTGTCCATCCCAACTATGCTATCAAACCAATGTGCTAGCTACTGTCCATCCCAACTATGCTACTATCAAACCAATGTGCTAGCTACTGTCCATCCCAACTATGCTACTATCAAACCAATGTGCTAGCTACTGTCCATCCCAACTATGCTACTATCAAACCAATGTGCTAGCTACTGTCCATCCCAACTATGCTACTATCAAACCAATGTGCTAGCTACTGTCCATCCCAACTATGCTACTATCAAACCAATGTGCTAGCTAATGTCCATCCCAACTATGCTACTATCAAACCAATGTGCTAGCTACTGTACATCCCAACTATGCTACTATCAAACCAATGTGCTAGCTACTGTCCATCCCAACTATGCTACTATCAAACCAATGTGCTAGCTACTGTCCATCCCAACTATGCTACTATCAAACCAATGTGCTAGCTACTGTCCATCCCAACTATGCTACTATCAAACCAATGTGCTAGCTACTGTCCATCCCAACTATGCTACTATCAAACCAATGTGCTAGCTACTGTCCATCACAACTATGCTACTATCAAACCAATGTGCTAGCTACTGTCCATCACAACTATGCTACTATCAAACCAATGTGCTAGCTACTGTCCATCCCAACTATGCTACTATCAAACCAATGTGCTAGCTACTGTCCATCCCAACTATGCTATCAAACCTTTGTGCTAGCTACTATCCATCCCAACTATGCTACTATCAAACCAATGTGCTAGCTACTGTCCATCCCAACTATGCTATCAAACCTTTGTGCTAGCTACTGTCCATCCCAACTATGCTACTATCAAACCAATGTGCTAGCTACTGTTTATCACAACTATGCTACTATCAAACCAATGTGCTAGCTAATGTCCATCCCAACTATGCTACTATCAAACAATGTGCTAGCAACTGTCCATCCCAACTATGCTACTATCATACCAATGTGCTAGTTACTGTCCATCCCAACTATGCTACTATCAAACCAATGTGCTAGCTACTGTCCATCCCAACTATGCTACTATCAAACCAATGTGCTAGCTACTGTCCATCCCAACTATGCTACTATCAAACCAATGTGCTAGCTACTGTCCATCCCAACTATGCTACTATCAAACCAATGTGCTAGCTACTGTCCATCCCAACTATGCTACTATCAAACCAATGTGCTAGCTACTGTCCATCCCAACTATGCTACTATCAAACCAATGTGCAAGCTACTGTCCATCCCAACTATGCTACTATCAAACCAATGTGCTAGCTACTGTCCATCCCAACTATGCTACTATCAAACCAATGTGCTAGCTACTGTCCTTCCCAACTATGCTACTATCAAACCAATGTGCTAGCTACTGTCCATCCCAACTATGCTACTATCAAACCAATGTGCTAGCTAATGTCCATCCCAACTATGCTACTATCAAACAATGTGCTAGCAACTGTCCATCCCAACTATGCTACTATCAAACCAATGTGCTAGCTACTGTCCATCCCAACTATGCTATCAAACGTATGTGCTAGCTACTGTCCATCCCAACTATGCTACTATCAAACCAATGTGCTAGCTACTGTCCATCCCAACTATGCTATCAAACCTTTGTGCTAGCTACTATCCATCCCAACTATGCTACTATCAAACCAATGTGCTAGCTACTGTCCATCCCAACTATGCTATCAAACCTTTGTGCTAGCTACTGTCCATCCCAACTATGCTACTATCAAACCAATGTGCTAGCTACTGTCCATCCCAACTATGCTACTATCAAACCAATGTGCTAGCTACTGTCCATCCCAACTATGCTACTATCAAACCAATGTGCTAGCTACTGTCCATCCCAACTATGCTATCAAACGTATGTGCTAGCTACTGTCCATCCCAACTATGCTACTATCAAACCAATGTGCTAGCTACTGTCCATCCCAACTATGCTACTATCAAACCAATGTGCTAGCTACTGTCCATCCTAACTATGCTACTATGAAACCAATGTGCTAGCTACTGTCCATCCCAACTATGCTACTATGAAACCAATGTGCTAGCTACTGTCCATCCCAACTATGCTACTATCAAACCAATGTGCTAGCTACTGTCCATCCCAACTATGCTACTATCAAACCAATGTGCTAGCTACTGTCCATCCCAACTATGCTACTATCAAACCAATGTGCTAGCTACTGTCCATCCCAACTATGCTACTATCAAACCAATGTGCTAGCTACTGTCCATCCCAACTATGCTACTATCAAACCAATGTGCTAGCTACTGTCCATCCCAACTATGCTATCAAACGTATGTGCTAGCTACTGTCCATCCCAACTATGCTATCAAACGTATGTGCTAGCTACTGTCCATCCCAACTATGCTACTATCAAACCAATGTGCTAGCTACTGTCCATCCCAACTATGCTACTATCAAACCAATGTGCTAGCTACTGTCCATCCCAACTATGCTACTATGAAACCAATGTGCTAGCTACTGTACATCCCAACTATGCTTCTATCAAACCAATGTGCTAGCAACTGTCCATCCCAACTATGCTACTATCAAACCAATGTGCTTGCTACTGTACATCCCAACTATGCTACTATCAAACCAATGTGCTAGCTACTGTCCATCCCAACTATGCTACTATCAAACCAATGTGCTAGCTACTGTCCATCCCAACTATGCTACTATCAAACCAATGTGCTAGCTACTGTCCATCCCAACTATGCTACTATCAAACCAATGTGCAAGCTACTGTCCATCCCAACTATGCTACTATCAAACCAATGTGCTAGCTACTGTCCATCCCAACTATGCTACTATCAAACCAATGTGCTAGCTACTGTCCTTCCCAACTATGCTACTATCAAACCAATGTGCTAGCTACTGTCCATCCCAACTATGCTACTATCAAACCAATGTGCTAGCTAATGTCCATCCCAACTATGCTACTATCAAACAATGTGCTAGCAACTGTCCATCCCAACTATGCTACTATCAAACCAATGTGCTAGCTACTGTCCATCCCAACTATGCTATCAAACGTATGTGCTAGCTACTGTCCATCCCAACTATGCTACTATCAAACCAATGTGCTAGCTACTGTCCATCCCAACTATGCTATCAAACCTTTGTGCTAGCTACTATCCATCCCAACTATGCTACTATCAAACCAATGTGCTAGCTACTGTCCATCCCAACTATGCTATCAAACCTTTGTGCTAGCTACTGTCCATCCCAACTATGCTACTATCAAACCAATGTGCTAGCTACTGTCCATCCCAACTATGCTACTATCAAACAATGTGCTAGCAACTGTCCATCCCAACTATGCTACTATCATACCAATGTGCTAGCTACTGTCCATCCCAACTATGCTACTATCAAACCAATGTGCTAGCTACTGTCCATCCCAACTATGCTACTATCAAACCAATGTGCTAGCTACTGTCCATCCCAACTATGCTATCAAACGTATGTGCTAGCTACTGTCCATCCCAACTATGCTACTATCAAACCAATGTGCTAGCTAATGTCCATCCCAACTATGCTACTATCAAACCAATGTGCTAGCTACTGTCCATCCCAACTATGCTACTATCAAACCAATGTGCTAGCTACTGTCCATCCCAACTATGCTACTATCAAACCAATGTGCTAGCTACTGTACATCCCAACTATGCTACTATCAAACAATGTGCTAGCAACTGTCCATCCCAACTATGCTACTATCATACCAATGTGCTAGCTACTGTCCATCCCAACTATGCTACTATCAAACCAATGTGCTAGCTACTGTCCATCCCAACTATGCTACTATCAAACCAATGTGCTAGCTACTGTCCATCCCAACTATGCTATCAAACGTATGTGCTAGCTACTGTCCATCCCAACTATGCTACTATCAAACCAATGTGCTAGCTACTGTCCATCCCAACTATGCTACTATCAAACCAATGTGCTAGCTACTGTCCATCCCAACTATGCTACTATCAAACCAATGTGCTAGCTACTGTCCATCCCAACTATGCTACTATCAAACCAATGTGCTAGCTACTGTCCATCCCAACTATGCTACTATCAAACCAATGTGCTAGCTACTGTACATCCCAACTATGCTACTATCAAACCAATGTGCTAGCTACTGTCCATCCCAACTATGCTACTATCAAACCAATGTGCTAGCTACTGTCCATCCCAACTATGCTACTATCAAACCAATGTGCTAGCTACTGTACATCCCAACTATGCTACTATCAAACCAATGTGCTAGCTACTGTCCATCCCAACTATGCTACTATCAAACCAATGTGCTAGCTACTGTCCATCCCAACTATGCTATCAAACCTTTGTGCTAGCTACTATCCATCCCAACTATGCTACTATCAAACCAATGTGCTAGCTACTGTCCATCCCAACTATGCTATCAAACCTTTGTGCTAGCTACTGTCCATCCCAACTATGCTACTATCAAACCAATGTGCTAGCTACTGTCCATCCCAACTATGCTACTATCAAACCAATGTGCTAGCTAATGTCCATCCCAACTATGCTACTATCAAACCAATGTGCTAGCTACTGTACATCCCAACTATGCTACTATCAAACCAATGTGCTAGCTACTGTCCATCCCAACTATGCTATCAAACCAATGTGCTAGCTACTGTCCATCCCAACTATGCTACTATCAAACCAATGTGCTAGCTACTGTCCATCCCAACTATGCTACTATCAAACCAATGTGCTAGCTACTGTCCATCCCAACTATGCTACTATCAAACCAATGTGCTAGCTACTGTCCATCCCAACTATGCTACTATCAAACCAATGTGCTAGCTACTGTACATCCCAACTATGCTACTATCAAACAATGTGCTAGCAACTGTCCATCCCAACTATGCTACTATCATACCAATGTGCTAGCTACTGTCCATCCCAACTATGCTACTATCATACCAATGTGCTAGCTACTGTCCATCCCAACTATGCTACTATCAAACCAATGTGCTAGCTACTGTCCATCCCAACTATGCTACTATCAAACCAATGTGCTAGCTACTGTCCATCCCAACTATGCTATCAAACGTATGTGCTAGCTACTGTCCATCCCAACTATGCTACTATCAAACCAATGTGCTAGCTACTGTCCATCCCAACTATGCTACTATCAAACCAATGTGCTAGCTACTGTCCATCCCAACTATGCTACTATCAAACCAATGTGCTAGCTACTGTCCATCCCAACTATGCTACTATCAAACCAATGTGCTAGCTACTGTACATCCCAACTATGCTACTATCAAACCAATGTGCTAGCTACTGTCCATCCCAACTATGCTACTATCAAACCAATGTGCTAGCTACTGTCCATCCCAACTATGCTACTATCAAACCAATGTGCTAGCTACTGTACATCCCAACTATGCTACTATCAAACCAATGTGCTAGCTACTGTCCATCCCAACTATGCTACTATCAAACCAATGTGCTAGCTACTGTCCATCCCAACTATGCTACTATCAAACCAATGTGCTAGCTACTGTCCATCCCAACTATGCTACTATCAAACCAATGTGCTAGCTACTGTCCATCACAACTATGCTACTATCAAACCAATGTGCTAGCTACTGTCCATCCCAACTATGCTACTATCAAACCAATGTGCTAGCTACTGTCCATCCCAACTATGCTATCAAACCTTTGTGCTAGCTACTATCCATCCCAACTATGCTACTATCAAACCAATGTGCTAGCTACTGTCCATCCCAACTATGCTATCAAACCTTTGTGCTAGCTACTGTCCATCCCAACTATGCTACTATCAAACCAATGTGCTAGCTACTGTCCATCCCAACTATGCTATCAAACGTATGTGCTAGCTACTGTCCATCCCAACTATGCTACTATCAAACCAATGTGCTAGCTAATGTCCATCCCAACTATGCTACTATCAAACCAATGTGCTAGCTACTGTCCATCCCAACTATGCTACTATCAAACCAATGTGCTAGCTACTGTCCATCCCAACTATGCTACTATCAAACCAATGTGCTAGCTACTGTACATCCCAACTATGCTACTATCAAACAATGTGCTAGCAACTGTCCATCCCAACTATGCTACTATCATACCAATGTGCTAGCTACTGTCCATCCCAACTATGCTACTATCAAACCAATGTGCTAGCTACTGTCCATCCCAACTATGCTACTATCAAACCAATGTGCTAGCTACTGTCCATCCCAACTATGCTATCAAACGTATGTGCTAGCTACTGTCCATCCCAACTATGCTACTATCAAACCAATGTGCTAGCTACTGTCCATCCCAACTATGCTACTATCAAACCAATGTGCTAGCTACTGTCCATCCCAACTATGCTACTATCAAACCAATGTGCTAGCTACTGTCCATCCCAACTATGCTACTATCAAACCAATGTGCTAGCTACTGTCCATCCCAACTATGCTACTATCAAACCAATGTGCTAGCTACTGTACATCCCAACTATGCTACTATCAAACCAATGTGCTAGCTACTGTCCATCCCAACTATGCTACTATCAAACCAATGTGCTAGCTACTGTCCATCCCAACTATGCTACTATCAAACCAATGTGCTAGCTACTGTACATCCCAACTATGCTACTATCAAACCAATGTGCTAGCTACTGTCCATCCCAACTATGCTACTATCAAACCAATGTGCTAGCTACTGTCCATCCCAACTATGCTATCAAACCTTTGTGCTAGCTACTATCCATCCCAACTATGCTACTATCAAACCAATGTGCTAGCTACTGTCCATCCCAACTATGCTATCAAACCTTTGTGCTAGCTACTGTCCATCCCAACTATGCTACTATCAAACCAATGTGCTAGCTACTGTCCATCCCAACTATGCTACTATCAAACCAATGTGCTAGCTAATGTCCATCCCAACTATGCTACTATCAAACCAATGTGCTAGCTACTGTACATCCCAACTATGCTACTATCAAACCAATGTGCTAGCTACTGTCCATCCCAACTATGCTATCAAACCAATGTGCTAGCTACTGTCCATCCCAACTATGCTACTATCAAACCAATGTGCTAGCTACTGTCCATCCCAACTATGCTACTATCAAACCAATGTGCTAGCTACTGTCCATCCCAACTATGCTACTATCAAACCAATGTGCTAGCTACTGTCCATCCCAACTATGCTACTATCAAACCAATGTGCTAGCTACTGTACATCCCAACTATGCTACTATCAAACAATGTGCTTGCAACTGTCCATCCCAACTATGCTACTATCATACCAATGTGCTAGCTACTGTCCATCCCAACTATGCTACTATCATACCAATGTGCTAGCTACTGTCCATCCCAACTATGCTACTATCAAACCAATGTGCTAGCTACTGTCCATCCCAACTATGCTACTATCAAACCAATGTGCTAGCTACTGTCCATCCCAACTATGCTATCAAACGTATGTGCTAGCTACTGTCCATCCCAACTATGCTACTATCAAACCAATGTGCTAGCTACTGTCCATCCCAACTATGCTACTATCAAACCAATGTGCTAGCTACTGTCCATCCCAACTATGCTACTATCAAACCAATGTGCTAGCTACTGTCCATCCCAACTATGCTACTATCAAACCAATGTGCTAGCTACTGTACATCCCAACTATGCTACTATCAAACCAATGTGCTAGCTACTGTCCATCCCAACTATGCTACTATCAAACCAATGTGCTAGCTACTGTCCATCCCAACTATGCTACTATCAAACCAATGTGCTAGCTACTGTACATCCCAACTATGCTACTATCAAACCAATGTGCTAGCTACTGTCCATCCCAACTATGCTACTATCAAACCAATGTGCTAGCTACTGTCCATCCCAACTATGCTACTATCAAACCAATGTGCTAGCTACTGTCCATCCCAACTATGCTACTATCAAACCAATGTGCTAGCTACTGTCCATCACAACTATGCTACTATCAAACCAATGTGCTAGCTACTGTCCATCCCAACTATGCTACTATCAAACCAATGTGCTAGCTACTGTCCATCCCAACTATGCTATCAAACCTTTGTGCTAGCTACTATCCATCCCAACTATGCTACTATCAAACCAATGTGCTAGCTACTGTCCATCCCAACTATGCTATCAAACCTTTGTGCTAGCTACTGTCCATCCCAACTATGCTACTATCAAACCAATGTGCTAGCTACTGTCCATCCCAACTATGCTACTATCAAACCAATGTGCTAGCTAATGTCCATCCCAACTATGCTACTATCAAACCAATGTGCTAGCTACTGTACATCCCAACTATGCTACTATCAAACCAATGTGCTAGCTACTGTCCATCCCAACTATGCTATCAAACCAATGTGCTAGCTACTGTCCATCCCAACTATGCTACTATCAAACCAATGTGCTAGCTACTGTCCATCCCAACTATGCTACTATCAAACCAATGTGCTAGCTACTGTCCATCCCAACTATGCTACTATCAAACCAATGTGCTAGCTACTGTCCATCCCAACTATGCTACCATCAAACCAATGTGCTAGCTACTGTCCATCCCAACTATGCTATCAAACCTTTGTGCTAGCTACTGTCCATCCCAACTATGCTACTATCAAACCAATGTGCTAGCTACTGTCCATCACAACTATGCTACTATCAAACCAATGTGCTAGCTAATGTCCATCCCAACTATGCTACTATCAAACAATGTGCTAGCAACTGTCCATCCCAACTATGCTACTATCATACCAATGTGCTAGCTACTGTCCATCCCAACTATGCTACTATCAAACCAATGTGCTAGCTACTGTCCATCCCAACTATGCTACTATCAAACCAATGTGCTAGCTACTGTCCATCCCAACTATGCTACTATGAAACCAATGTGCTAGCTACTGTACATCCCAACTATGCTACTATCAAACCAATGTGCTAGCTACTGTCCATCCCAACTATGCTACTATCAAACCAATGTGCTAGCTACTGTCCATCCCAACTATGCTACTATCAAACCAATGTGCTAGCTACTGTCCATCCCAACTATGCTACTATGAAACCAATGTGCTAGCTACTGTACATCCCAACTATGCTACTATCAAACCAATGTGCTAGCTACTGTCCATCCCAACTATGCTACTATCAAACCAATGTGCTAGCTACTGTCCATCCCAACTATGCTACTATCAAACCAATGTGCTAGCTACTGTCCATCCCAACTATGCTACTATCAAACCAATGTGCTAGCTACTGTCCATCCCAACTATGCTACTATCAAACCAATGTGCTAGCTAATGTCCATCACAACTATGCTACTATCAAACCAATGTGGTAGCTACTGTACATCCCAACTATGCTACTATCAAACCAATGTGCTAGCTACTGTCCATCCCAACTATGCTACTATCAAACCAATGTGCTAGCTACTGTCCATCCCAACTATGCTACTATCAAACCAATGTGCTAGCTACTGTCCATCCCAACTATGCTACTATCAAACCAATGTGCTAGCTACTGTCCATCCCAACTATGCTACTATCAAACCAATGTGCTAGCTACTGTCCATCCCAACTATGCTACTATCAAACCAATGTGCTAGCTACTGTCCATCCCAACTATGCTATCAAACCTTTGTGCTAGCTACTGTCCATCCCAACTATGCTACTATCAAACCAATGTGCTAGCTACTGTCCATCCCAACTATGCTACTATCAAACCAATGTGCTAGCTAATGTCCATCCCAACTATGCTACTATCAAACCAATGTGCTAGCTACTGTACATCCCAACTATGCTATCAAACCAATGTGCTAGCTACTGTCCATCCCAACTATGCTACTATCAAACCAATGTGCTAGCTAGTGTCCATCCCAACTATGCTACTATCAAACCAATGTGCTAGCTACTGTCCATCCCAACTATGCTACTATCAAACCAATGTGCTAGCTACTGTCCATCCCAACTATGCTACTATCAAACCAATGTGCTAGCTACTGTCCATCCCAACTATGCTACTATCAAACCAATGTGCTAGCTACTGTCCATCCCAACTATGCTACTATCAAACCAATGTGCTAGCTACTGTCCATCACAACTATGCTACTATCAAACCAATGTGCTAGCTAATGTCCATCCCAACTATGCTACTATCAAACAATGTGCTAGCAACTGTCCATCCCAACTATGCTACTATCATACCAATGTGCTAGCTACTGTCCATCCCAACTATGCTACTATCAAACCAATGTGCTAGCTACTGTCCATCCCAACTATGCTACTATCAAACCAATGTGCTAGCTACTGTCCATCCCAACTATGCTACTATGAAACCAATGTGCTAGCTACTGTACATCCCAACTATGCTACTATCAAACCAATGTGCTAGCTACTGTCCATCCCAACTATGCTACTATCAAACCAATGTGCTAGCTACTGTCCATCCCAACTATGCTACTATCAAAACAATGTGCTAGCTACTGTCCATCCCAACTATGCTACTATGAAACCAATGTGCTAGCTACTGTACATCCCAACTATGCTACTATCAAACCAATGTGCTAGCTACTGTCCATCCCAACTATGCTACTATCAAACCAATGTGCTAGCTACTGTCCATCCCAACTATGCTACTATCAAACCAACGTGCTAGCTACTGTCCATCCCAACTATGCTACTATCAAACCAATGTGCTAGCTACTGTCCATCCCAACTATGCTACTATCAAACCAATGTGCTAGCTAATGTCCATCACAACTATGCTACTATCAAACCAATGTGCTAGCTACTGTACATCCCAACTATGCTACTATCAAACCAATGTGCTAGCTACTGTCCATCCCAACTATGCTACTATCAAACCAATGTGCTAGCTACTGTCCATCCCAACTATGCTACTATCAAACCAATGTGCTAGCTACTGTCCATCCCAACTATGCTACTATCAAACCAATGTGCTAGCTACTGTCCATCACAACTATGCTACTATCAAACCAATGTGCTAGCTAATGTCCATCCCAACTATGCTACTATCAAACCAATGTGCTAGCTACTGTCCATCCCAACTATGCTATCAAACCTTTGTGCTAGCTACTATCCATCCCAACTATGCTACTATCAAACCAATGTGCTAGCTACTGTCCATCCCAACTATGCTACTATCAAACCAATGTGCTAGCTACTGTCCATCCCAACTATGCTACTATCAAACCAATGTGCTAGCTAATGTCCATCACAACTATGCTACTATCAAACCAATGTGCTAGCTACTGTACATCCCAACTATGCTACTATCAAACCAATGTGCTAGCTACTGTCCATCCCAACTATGCTACTATCAAACCAATGTGCTAGCTACTGTCCATCCCAACTATGCTACTATCAAACCAATGTGCTAGCTACTGTCCATCCCAACTATGCTACTATCAAACCAATGTGCTAGCTACTGTCCATCCCAACTATGCTACTATCAAACCAATGTGCTAGCTAATGTCCATCCCAACTATGCTACTATCAAACCAATGTGCTAGCTACTGTCCATCCCAACTATGCTATCAAACCTTTGTGCTAGCTACTATCCATCCCAACTATGCTACTATCAAACCAATGTGCTAGCTACTGTCCATCCCAACTATGCTATCAAACCTTTGTGCTAGCTACTGTCCATCCCAACTATGCTACTATCAAACCAATGTGCTAGCTACTGTCCATCCCAACTATGCTACTATCAAACCAATGTGCTAGCTACTGTCCATCCCAACTATGCTACTATCAAACCAATGTGCTAGCTACTGTACATCCCAACTATGCTACTATCAAACCAATGTGCTAGCTACTGTCCATCCCAACTATGCTACTATCAAACCAATGTGCTAGCTACTGTCCATCCCAACTATGCTACTATCAAACCAATGTGCTAGCTACTGTCCATCACAACTATGCTACTATCAAACCAATGTGCTAGCTACTGTCCATCCCAACTATGCTACTATCAAACCAATGTGCTAGCTACTGTCCATCACAACTATGCTATCAAACCTTTGTGCTAGCTACTATCCATCCCAACTATGCTACTATCAAACCAATGTGCTAGCTACTGTCCATCCCAACTATGCTATCAAACCTTTGTGCTAGCTACTGTCCATCCCAACTATGCTACTATCAAACCAATGTGCTAGCTACTGTCCATCACAACTATGCTTCTATCAAACCAATGTGCTAGCTAATGTCCATCCCAACTATGCTACTATCAAACAATGTGCTAGCAACTGTCCATCCCAACTATGCTACTATCATACCAATGTGCTAGCTACTGTCCATCCCAACTATGCTACTATCAAACCAATGTGCTAGCTACTATCCATCCCAACTATGCTATCAAACGTATGTGCTAGCTACTGTCCATCCCAACTATGCTATCAAACCAATGTGCTAGCTACTGTCCATCCCAACTATGCTACTATCAAACCAATGTGCTAGCTACTGTCCATCCCAACTATGCTACTATCAAACCAATGTGCTAGCTACTGTCCATCCCAACTATGCTACTATCAAACCAATGTGCTAGCTACTGTCCATCCCAACTATGCTACTATCAAACCAATGTGCTAGCTAATGTCCATCCCAACTATGCTACTATCAAACCAATGTGCTAGCTACTGTACATCCCAACTATGCTACTATCAAACCAATGTGCTAGCTACTGTACATCCCAACTATGCTACTATCAAACCAAAGTGCTAGCTACTGTCCATCCCAACTATGCTACTATCAAACCAATGTGCTAGCTACTGTCCATCCCAACTATGCTACTATCAAACCAATGTGCTAGCTACTGTCCATCCCAACTATGCTACTATCAAACCAATGTGCTAGCTACTGTCCATCCCAACTATGCTACTATCAAACCAATGTGCTAGCTACTGTCCATCACAACTATGCTACTATCAAACCAATGTGCTAGCTACTGTCCATCCCAACTATGCTACTATCAAACCAATGTGCTAGCTACTGTCCATCCCAACTATGCTATCAAACCTTTGTGCTAGCTACTATCCATCCCAACTATGCTACTATCAAACCAATGTGCTAGCTACTGTCCATCCCAACTATGCTACTATCAAACCAATGTGCTAGCTACTGTCCATCCCAACTATGCTACTATCAAACCAATGTGCTAGCTACTGTCCATCCCAACTATGCTACTATCAAACCAATGTGCTAGCTACTGTCCATCCCAACTATGCTACTATCAAACCAATGTGCTAGCTACTGTCCATCCCAACTATGCTACTATCAAACCAATGTGCTAGCTAATGTCCATCCCAACTATGCTACTATCAAACCAATGTGCTAGCTACTGTACATCCCAACTATGCTACTATCAAACCAATGTGCTAGCTACTGTCCATCCCAACTATGCTACTATCAAACCAATGTGCTAGCTACTGTCCATCCCAACTATGCTACTATCAAACCAATGTGCTAGCTACTGTCCATCCCAACTATGCTACTATCAAACCAATGTGCTAGCTACTGTCCATCCCAACTATGCTACTATCAAACCAATGTGCTAGCTACTGTCCATCACAACTATGCTACTATCAAACCAATGTGCTAGCTACTGTCCATCCCAACTATGCTACTATCAAACCAATGTGCTAGCTACTGTCCATCCCAACTATGCTATCAAACCTTTGTGCTAGCTACTATCCATCCCAACTATGCTACTATCAAACCAATGTGCTAGCTACTGTCCATCCCAACTATGCTACTATCAAACCAATGTGCTAGCTACTGTCCATCCCAACTATGCTACTATCAAACCAATGTGCTAGCTACTGTCCATCCCAACTATGCTACTATCAAACCAATGTGCTAGCTACTGTCCATCCCAACTATGCTACTATCAAACCAATGTGCTAGCTACTGTCCATCCCAACTATGCTATCAAACGTATGTGCTAGCTACTGTCCATCCCAACTATGCTATCAAACGTATGTGCTAGCTACTGTCCATCCCAACTATGCTACTATCAAACCAATGTGCTAGCTACTGTCCATCCCAACTATGCTACTATCAAACCAATGTGCTAGCTACTGTCCATCCCAACTATGCTACTATGAAACCAATGTGCTAGCTACTGTACATCCCAACTATGCTTCTATCAAACCAATGTGCTAGCAACTGTCCATCCCAACTATGCTACTATCAAACCAATGTGCTAGCTACTGTACATCCCAACTATGCTACTATCAAACCAATGTGCTAGCTACTGTCCATCCCAACTATGCTACTATCAAACCAATGTGCTAGCTACTGTCCATCCCAACTATGCTACTATCAAACCAATGTGCTAGCTACTGTCCATCCCAACTATGCTACTATCAAACCAATGTGCAAGCTACTGTCCATCCCAACTATGCTACTATCAAACCAATGTGCTAGCTACTGTCCATCCCAACTATGCTACTATCAAACCAATGTGCTAGCTACTGTCCTTCCCAACTATGCTACTATCAAACCAATGTGCTAGCTACTGTCCATCCCAACTATGCTACTATCAAACCAATGTGCTAGCTACTGTCCATCCCAACTATGCTACTATCAAACCAATGTGCTAGCTAATGTCCATCCCAACTATGCTACTATCAAACCAATGTGCTAGCTACTGTACATCCCAACTATGCTACTATCAAACCAATGTGCTAGCTACTGTCCATCCCAACTATGCTACTATCAAACCAATGTGCTAGCTACTGTCCATCCCAACTATGCTACTATCAAACCAATGTGCTAGCTACTGTCCATCCCAACTATGCTACTATCAAACCAATGTGCTAGCTACTGTCCATCACAACTATGCTACTATCAAACCAATGTGCTAGCTACTGTCCATCCCAACTATGCTACTATCAAACCAATGTGCTAGCTACTGTCCATCCCAACTATGCTATCAAACCTTTGTGCTAGCTACTATCCATCCCAACTATGCTACTATCAAACCAATGTGCTAGCTACTGTCCATCCCAACTATGCTACTATCAAACCAATGTGCTAGCTACTGTCCATCCCAACTATGCTACTATCAAACCAATGTGCTAGCTACTGTCCATCCCAACTATGCTACTATCAAACCAATGTGCTAGCTACTGTCCATCCCAACTATGCTATCAAACGTATGTGCTAGCTACTGTCCATCCCAACTATGCTACTATCAAACCAATGTGCTAGCTACTGTCCATCCCAACTATGCTACTATCAAACCAATGTGCTAGCTAATGTCCATCCCAACTATGCTACTATCAAACCAATGTGCTAGCTACTGTCCATCCCAACTATGCTATCAAACCTTTGTGCTAGCTACTATCCATCCCAACTATGCTACTATCAAACCAATGTGCTAGCTACTGTCCATCCCAACTATGCTATCAAACCTTTGTGCTAGCTACTGTCCATCCCAACTATGCTACTATCAAACCAATGTGCTAGCTACTGTCCATCCCAACTATGCTACTATCAAACCAATGTGCTAGCTAATGTCCATCCCAACTATGCTACTATCAAACCAATGTGCTAGCTACTGTACATCCCAACTATGCTACTATCAAACCAATGTGCTAGCTACTGTCCATCCCAACTATGCTACTATCAAACCAATGTGCTAGCTACTGTACATCCCAACTATGCTACTATCAAACCAATGTGCTAGCTACTGTCCATCCCAACTATGCTACTATCAAACCAATGTGCTAGCTACTGTCCATCACAACTATGCTACTATCAAACCAATGTGCTAGCTACTGTCCATCCCAACTATGCTACTATCAAACCAATGTGCTAGCTACTGTCCATCACAACTATGCTATCAAACCTTTGTGCTAGCTACTATCCATCCCAACTATGCTACTATCAAACCAATGTGCTAGCTACTGTCCATCCCAACTATGCTATCAAACCTTTGTGCTAGCTACTGTCCATCCCAACTATGCTACTATCAAACCAATGTGCTAGCTACTGTCCATCACAACTATGCTTCTATCAAACCAATGTGCTAGCTAATGTCCATCCCAACTATGCTACTATCAAACAATGTGCTAGCAACTGTCCATCCCAACTATGCTACTATCATACCAATGTGCTAGCTACTGTCCATCCCAACTATGCTACTATCAAACCAATGTGCTAGCTACTATCCATCCCAACTATGCTATCAAACGTATGTGCTAGCTACTGTCCATCCCAACTATGCTATCAAACCAATGTGCTAGCTACTGTCCATCCCAACTATGCTACTATCAAACCAATGTGCTAGCTACTGTCCATCCCAACTATGCTACTATCAAACCAATGTGCTAGCTACTGTCCATCCCAACTATGCTACTATCAAACCAATGTGCTAGCTACTGTCCATCCCAACTATGCTACTATCAAACCAATGTGCTAGCTACTGTCCATCCCAACTATGCTACTATCAAACCAATGTGCTAGCTAATGTCCATCCCAACTATGCTACTATCAAACCAATGTGCTAGCTACTGTACATCCCAACTATGCTACTATCAAACCAATGTGCTAGCTACTGTCCATCCCAACTATGCTACTATCAAACCAATGTGCTAGCTACTGTCCATCCCAACTATGCTACTATCAAACCAATGTGCTAGCTACTGTCCATCCCAACTATGCTACTATCAAACCAATGTGCTAGCTACTGTCCATCACAACTATGCTACTATCAAACCAATGTGCTAGCTACTGTCCATCACAACTATGCTACTATCAAACCAATGTGCTAGATACTGTCCATCCCAACTATGCTACTATCAAACCAATGTGCTAGCTACTGTCCATCCCAACTATGCTATCAAACCTTTGTGCTAGCTACTATCCATCCCAACTATGCTACTATCAAACCAATGTGCTAGCTACTGTCCATCCCAACTATGCTATCAAACCTTTGTGCTAGCAACTGTCCATCCCAACTATGCTACTATCATACCAATGTGCTAGTTACTGTCCATCCCAACTATGCTACTATCAAACCAATGTGCTAGCTACTGTCCATCCCAACTATGCTACTATCAAACCAATGTGCTAGCTACTGTCCATCCCAACTATGCTACTATCAAACCAATGTGCTAGCTACTGTCCATCCCAACTATGCTACTATCAAACCAATGTGCTAGCTACTGTCCATCCCAACTATGCTACTATCAAACCAATGTGCTAGCTACTGTCCATCCCAACTATGCTACTATCAAACCAATGTGCAAGCTACTGTCCATCCCAACTATGCTACTATCAAACCAATGTGCTAGCTACTGTCCATCCCAACTATGCTACTATCAAACCAATGTGCTAGCTACTGTCCTTCCCAACTATGCTACTATCAAACCAATGTGCTAGCTACTGTCCATCCCAACTATGCTACTATCAAACCAATGTGCTAGCTAATGTCCATCCCAACTATGCTACTATCAAACAATGTGCTAGCAACTGTCCATCCCAACTATGCTACTATCAAACCAATGTGCTAGCTACTGTCCATCCCAACTATGCTATCAAACGTATGTGCTAGCTACTGTCCATCCCAACTATGCTACTATCAAACCAATGTGCTAGCTACTGTCCATCCCAACTATGCTATCAAACCTTTGTGCTAGCTACTATCCATCCCAACTATGCTACTATCAAACCAATGTGCTAGCTACTGTCCATCC
This sequence comes from Borostomias antarcticus, assembly GCF_949987555.1. Lineage (NCBI taxonomy): Eukaryota > Metazoa > Chordata > Actinopteri > Stomiiformes > Stomiidae > Borostomias > Borostomias antarcticus. The sequence goes on from NW_028176195.1 coordinate 2,159,974, forward strand.
CAACTATGCTATCAAACCTTTGTGCTAGCTACTGTCCATCCCAACTATGCTACTATCAAACCAATGTGCTAGCTACTGTCCATCCCAACTATGCTACTATCAAACCAATGTGCTAGCTACTGTCCATCCCAACTATGCTACTATCAAACCAATGTGCTAGCTACTGTCCATCCCAACTATGCTATCAAACGTATGTGCTAGCTACTGTCCATCCCAACTATGCTACTATCAAACCAATGTGCTAGCTACTGTCCATCCCAACTATGCTACTATCAAACCAATGTGCTAGCTACTGTCCATCCTAACTATGCTACTATGAAACCAATGTGCTAGCTACTGTCCATCCCAACTATGCTACTATGAAACCAATGTGCTAGCTACTGTACATCCCAACTATGCTACTATCAAACCAATGTGCTAGCTACTGTCCATCCCAACTATGCTACTATCAAACCAATGTGCTAGCTACTGTACATCCCAACTATGCTACTATCAAACCAATGTGCTAGCTACTGTCCATCCCAACTATGCTACTATCAAACCAATGTGCTAGCTACTGTCCATCCCAACTATGCTACTATCAAACCAATGTGCTAGCTACTGTCCATCCCAACTATGCTACTATCAAACCAATGTGCTAGCTACTGTCCATCACAACTATGCTACTATCAAACCAATGTGCTAGCTACTGTCCATCCCAACTATGCTACTATCAAACCAATGTGCTAGCTACTGTCCATCCCAACTATGCTATCAAACCTTTGTGCTAGCTACTGTCCATCCCAACTATGCTACTATCAAACCAATGTGCTAGCTACTGTCCATCACAACTATGCTACTATCAAACCAATGTGCTAGCTAATGTCCATCCCAACTATGCTACTATCAAACAATGTGCTAGCAACTGTCCATCCCAACTATGCTACTATCATACCAATGTGCTAGCTACTGTCCATCCCAACTATGCTACTATCAAACCAATGTGCTAGCTACTGTCCATCCCAACTATGCTACTATCAAACCAATGTGCTAGCTACTGTCCATCCCAACTATGCTATCAAACGTATGTGCTAGCTACTGTCCATCCCAACTATGCTACTATCAAACCAATGTGCTAGCTACTGTCCATCCCAACTATGCAACTATCAAACCAATGTGCTAGCTACTGTCCATCCCAACTATGCTACTATGAAACCAATGTGCTAGCTACTGTACATCCCAACTATGCTACTATCAAACCAATGTGCTAGCTACTGTCCATCCCAACTATGCTACTATCAAACCAATGTGCTAGCTACTGTCCATCCCAACTATGCTACTATCAAACCAATGTGCTAGCTACTGTACATCCCAACTATGCTACTATCAAACCAATGTGCTAGCTACTGTCCATCCCAACTATGCTACTATCAAACCAATGTGCTAGCTACTGTCCATCCCAACTATGCTACTATCAAACCAATGTGCTAGCTACTGTCCATCCCAACTATGCTACTATCAAACCAATGTGCTAGCTACTGTCCATCACAACTATGCTACTATCAAACCAATGTGCTAGCTACTGTCCATCCCAACTATGCTACTATCAAACCAATGTGCTAGCTACTGTCCATCCCAACTATGCTATCAAACGTATGTGCTAGCTACTGTCCATCCCAACTATGCTACTATCAAACCAATGTGCTAGCTACTGTCCATCCCAACTATGCTACTATCAAACCAATGTGCTAGCTACTGTCCATCCCAACTATGCTACTATCAAACCAATGTGCTAGCTACTGTCCATCCCAACTATGCTACTATGAAACCAATGTGCTAGCTACTGTACATCCCAACTATGCTACTATCAAACCAATGTGCTAGCTACTGTCCATCCCAACTATGCTACTATCAAACCAATGTGCTAGCTACTGTCCATCCCAACTATGCTACTATCAAACCAATGTGCTAGCTACTGTCCATCCCAACTATGCTACTATCAAACCAATGTGCTAGCTACTGTCCATCCCAACTATGCTACTATCAAACCAATGTGCTAGCTAATGTCCATCACAACTATGCTACTATCAAACCAATGTGCTAGCTACTGTACATCCCAACTATGCTACTATCAAACCAATGTGCTAGCTACTGTCCATCCCAACTATGCTACTATCAAACCAATGTGCTAGCTACTGTCCATCCCAACTATGCTACTATCAAACCAATGTGCTAGCTACTGTCCATCCCAACTATGCTACTATCAAACCAATGTGCTAGCTACTGTCCATCCCAACTATGCTACTATCAAACCAATGTACTAGCTACTGTCCATCCCAACTATGCTACTATCAAACCAATGTGCTAGCTACTGTCCATCACAACTATGCTACTATCAAACCAATGTGCTAGCTACTGTCCATCCCAACTATGCTATCAAACCTTTGTGCTAGCTACTATCCATCCCAACTATGCTACTATCAAACTGTGAAAGGATTTTTTATCCTTGTTTAGTTAGATTGTCAAAGAACACGCTGAGTGGTCGATCAAGCTGGTTTTAACAAAGTACAATAGTTTATTCTATTTTACGATTCTGCAGAAGCGGACCCTCGCACCGGAAGTGATTCCAGGCAAGAGTGAGACATGGGAGGAGGGTTCGTTGGTTTATACATTGAAAGAGGAAGTGACAGTTTCAGGGGGAAGGCAGGGAAGTGATGTCACACAGGGAGGGATCTGTAGTTCTGACAGACTGATCTATGAGAACGAACTACAAGGTTTAGAATTACAGTCCAGGGGGAAAACAGAACACACTGTTGAGACTTGAAATTAATTCACAATTCCCCACTTTGTGGATTAAATATCCACAACTATAATAGAAATGAAAGAATCAACAATGTGAAATCAAATTATAAAATAGGCCTATCATAAAAATAATCCAACATCTTTGGCAAAACCCTATTCTACACATATGGAAAGGAAGTAATCTATTTCTCCACTAGGTGGAGCATAATAAAGATTTAACAAACTCAAGTTATTTAACACACCAAGATCATTTTCTTCTCATATGCAATCACTTACCAAAACTCCTCACCTTAATTTGGCATAAGCAAGGTAAAAAGATACCATGATTATTAATCTAAGACATCATATATTCATGACTGAGTGGGAAAAACCCTTAAATTCAAATTAGAACCAACAGATTATGTATCAAAATATTCCAAAGTCAATGTCAATGGCACAGACATCATCAAGATCTTGAATTGAATTAATAGTTAATTTAACTTTTTCTATCATTATTTAGGCAGCATAGGCATATCTGGAACAGCATTTAAACATACACTTAAGAATATTTAAAAAATAATAACGATGAAGAACATACAACTGAAAACACACATATTTGAGAATATCCAGGACTTGCAAAAGCATTCCATTTAGGAACATTATCTAAGATCTGAATACCTTTATCGTTTGCTTCATGGAACTCAATGTAGCATTGGGATCTGAACTAACCGAACAGCAGATATAGCCAGTATTATCTCTAAGGGAAGTCTATTTTGTAGCACAATCTTTTCCATGTAATTTACTTCTGTAGCTAAGGCTGAAATTACTTGGTATTGTGCGATCATGTGTCATGCGTTCATGAGAGAAATAATATACTGAAACTAAATAGAAAATTCGAGACAGCTCTATGGTCTCTAGTTTGATTGCTGATGAATTCCCTGCATTTGAGTGTGATCAATCTTCTTAATCCTGGACATTACATGAGCAAGATAACATTCATATGACACTGTTGCAATTTAAAGTTGAATACGCTATTTCCCTATAGCTCAAAAATACACCATTTGGAATGGCTCTCTGAACCTTAATTTCACATCTCATAAATCTGCTTAAAACATTAATTTGTCCTAATCTATGTGTTGTATCTGAAAATATTAATACATGCTGTGATGTATTGAAGAGGTCACTTCAAATTGTTTAACTCGCTTTTCAAGTTCAGCCCTGTGGATGCAATTCTGTTAGGCTTCATTTTAATACTTGGTTGATGTAGTTAGGTGCATAGCAGTTAAACACAGTTAAACACAGTCCCCTGAGAATAGTCTGGAACAGCTCTACAAAGATCAACTTTATAATTATGAATTTTCAATACTTCTATACCCACTCTAAACTAAACTCCAGTCACAGTTTCAACAGTATAACCTGGAAATCTCTGTTGCTTTCAAATCTTATATATGCAGAATGTAGTATTTTCCATTCATCTTCGTCTCAACAGTCAAGTGGAGTGCAACATTCAAATAGGACAAACGCTTGTCCACGTTGCCATAATGATCCTGGGAAGGAGGTGACAGGCAAGGTCCCTTCTTTCAATAGCTCCTCCTCAGAGGAAGCCACAGTGTGGTGGCCCATGATTGTGTTTTGCTGAAGTGGCGCTCAGAGTTGTCATCCTGACAGCAATGAGGCGTTATTCTTTGTCTGATTCCTCATCTGAGACCAGAGAGTGAGCTTTCGCCCTGGTGGTGACACAGGATATTGCATCCTGGTTCTTGGAATTCTCAGGCCGGGTGGCCTCGTCCTGGTTTGGAACCAGCCTGCAGTGGCTGGCGTGTACCCGCAAAGTCCTCTCTGCTACGTCTGAGTTAGCAGCAGGAACTGGTACGGGCCCAGCCAACGGCCACTCTGGTTTCAGGTCTCTGCTCACAACCCATTGGCCTGGTTGGAAATGAGGCAGTTCGGCTCTCTCAGGTCGGCAGACCTGTGAATCCACAGATGAGACAGCATAGACAAAACAGGACCGGACCGCAGCTTTTAGCAGCGGAGTTAGCAGCCATACTGGACACAGGATCAGAGGTTTCAATAGGAGCTTGGCCTTTGCCACCATCTTAAAATATTACACATTAAGTTTCTTCTTCAGCTCTGCATCTCGTTCTTTCAACTACTGTCTAATTTCCTTCAACTACAACCTCCTCACTACCTTCAATTCAACTTCTTCATTACCTTCTTCACTACTACTAGTCTGTTTCATTAGCAACAACCAGTTAACTTGATAACATCCTTTACTCCCCCTCTTTTTTGAAACATGATCTGGTCAGTGTGCTAATTTGAATATGCAGTATAGGTTATGCTAACTATGAAATGAGCATTCATTCACATTCAAAATCAGAGTGAGAGGAGAATATCTGAGAGGTTTGAGCGTGGCTTAATTGATCTCGGTCAATATGTTGAGTCATATCTCTCTGCCTTCTGGAGGAGGAAGCAGAGTTAAGAACAGTGCATCTTTGAAATGCACGGTCAACAGTTCATTCTTATTAAAGCAGCAGCCACGCTGTGTGTAGGTGCGATGTAAATTATGAATAGTCACAACATGCAGGACATGGATAAAATCGCTTGCGCAATGCTACTAGGTCTAAAACAGCATCAGTGGTAGTTGCCACTGGTTTCAAGTAGAACCCAAGTCCTTTTAACAGAGTCAAGTCTTTTTAGTCAGAAATACTTAAACAGAGTGCATTAGTCATCGTCAAAACCAGTCGGGCTCGTCAGTCCATGTAATCTTGTCAAGTGGAGATAGCTTTTGTCTAATGAGGGTTGTCTGCTAAATCAGGGATAGACTCTGCAGTAGTCTATTACCAAGCAGCCTTTGTTTATTTATCATTAGTAAGTGACCAAGGTAATTAACCTGCTCACGCACCAATTAGATTTAGGTCTTAGAAATTCTATGGCCATTTCCTAAAATAAAACAACATATTCGTATCATCAAACCATGAGTCCTTGTTTCTAACAAGAAATTGTTATTCAAAATAATCATTTAAAAAGGGGAGCACCAACACATTATGTAAAACAGCGCCCTCTAATGGTGAAAACAAAAATTCCCTTAAATCAGGGTGAACAAATGGAAAAAATGCATTACTCAAACCAAAACAATAAATGAATAGCTTCATTATGGGGTTCTCAAACCATGAACAAATAATTTATCTAAACCGCTCCCAAAAGAACACTAGGGGTGTTATAATTTGAGCTCAATTTCAATAACCACATTTCTGCGTTTGAGGACAGAGGGTTATGAGCACGCTCAGGACGTGATGGTTCCTTGGGTCTGACAACCACTTGGTTACTATTCTTAAATTTAGCCCAGATCATATCTATCTCTTACCCACAGTCAGTTGGGCAACGTGGGGGTGAGGCGGTTGACCAGCGTCCCCACGAACCAAGGTGTCAGGCCATCTTAAATGGGAAGTCGGTTACCCCGGTTGTATCCAATTCTTGGGGCAGCCTCCATCTCTCGTCCCGTGCCTGTGTCTACTCTGTAACCAAACTTCAGAAATGATACGTGACACATTTGTTTTACCATGCAGCTATCTCTGTGGGCCGTCAGACGCACAGACAGAGCTGCATGGGCAGTTTACATACAATAAAAGACAGACAAAATAAAAGACATTTCAATTTCTCACCACTCTTGTGGGTAACACCAATTCTTAGAAATTATGCGCCGGAGGCACATAAACATAACAAAATAAATCATAGACCGCAGTTTTGATAAATTGGAGTGATGTCTTTTCTTTTTCTTTTTTTTCAAGAATATGTATCTGAGCATATTAAGTTAACATGACAATACAGTGAATTGAGCTTGAAGTTAGCAACATCTAACAACTTTAAGTGGCAGTCATTTCAAATTATTAAAATACTTGCGGTTCCAACCGGTTTGGCATTTATCCGGTAGTCCAGGAACGTCAATTCTCTGTAAAACTCAAAACCAATGAATGTGCATCTGAAATCAGTAAAACATGAAATCTTAAACAAAACAAAATTCTCAAAATTGGGTTGTCAGACAAATGTATCAGACTAAGATATTGGCAAATATGAATGATTTTTCTTTTTTCTCTTACCTCTACCCTCCCCCCCCCCCCCATGTCACGTACACTCTCACTCTCCCTAGAATGGGAGAGGAACCAGAGGGAGGTGTCTCAGAAGAGTAATACCCTAGGGGGGGCGTTATTTCAGACATCCCTGTTTGGGGTAAGGGTATGTAGCAGCCGTAGAGATGACAGTTGGTCGAACAGGAAGGGACGTTTGGACAGGAACAACGGACGTGGCCTGAACCAACAAAACTGTTTGGATAGGTGTCACAACAAGGAGGGGCCAGTATTGGGGGTTGGTTGAAATAGTTTACATCTGCTTAACAAGGGACATGGCCTGAAACAACAAAACTCTTGTTTGGATAAGAGGTCAGAACAGGAAGAGGGTCTATCTGTCCCTTCACTTCACACACACATGCTTCAGTGCACTAAAAATAACTCCCATTTTAAAAGAAAATATGAGAACAAACAATGTAATTAAAAAGTTACAGAAAAAAAACTAAACACGTTCAGTCAACCAAATTACTGCTGTGCTGAGAGATACTTGTTTTTTTTTTGTTTTTTTTTATCCTGTTATATATTTTTTTCCCAAGATGGCAGTCATCAGAAGCCAAAATGGTCGACCCTCAAATGGAAAAGAGGAACAGGAAGTCTCTCTTTTTTTTTTTTTCACACAAGCAGCAAACCAGGAAGTTAACCACGTGGCACAGAGGATAGAACTAACTACCACGTGGGTAAATCAACATGTGGACGAACCAGCTAGCATTGAAACAATAGAACAGAGGAGAAAGCTAGTTTGTAGCTAGTTTGAGCAGAACAAGAACAGTAGCCTAGCTAGAACGCAGCTAGCACGAAAATCAATCACAAATGTACACAAACCAAAACCCAGCATAACCCCAAAACACCCAACATAACTATGGGTTTCAACAGTTAAACAGGACCTCAAATCCCAAGACAAAAACAGATCTACCTTGGCGTAGACTCAAACATACAATGGACCAAACATTGAAGAAGCCTCAGCTTCACATGAAACACAAAACGCAGCACAAACAGACATCCAAGTCTACAAACAAAACAATAAGGATTACGTCGTAGGTACGACTACCTAGCTAACCCCCCCGGGGATTCCAAATAATCTTTCGAAGTGAAACAGCCATCTTCGTGTCGTGCTCCTTCACAACACGAGAAACAGAAATAAAAAGAAATAATGAGCCCAAGATAACAAGCTCTCTCGCGCCGCGGCAACCTCCACAACGCGGATCCCAAAAACAATCAAAACAGTAGGCTTTCCGAAAGTGAGACGTCGTGTAGTACTAAACACACCCGTTCTCAGAAATGCACACTTACAAAACCAACCCTGGTATATTGGCCTTTAAGCGAACATGCGGTTCAACAACCGACTTTCTACCCAGGACACGTGTGCGCGACACCGGCTCGAATAAACACTATTGTCTAAGTTATCACACAGCTGAACAAACAAAAGACCACTCTTAACTAGGTTCAGTTAACAACGTACCAGACTCCAGCAAATTCCAGGCTGACTCGGGCCTCGGGGGAAAACCGCACCAACTAGATGCGTCCCCGAGATTGAATTCCCCCCGTCCTTTGAGAAAAGGACGACACGCGTCCGTGAATGCAGCCCAAAACACACCGAAGTCCGGCAGTCGTTCCCATAAGAGCATTTTCGTCGCCATATTGTGAAAGGATTTTTTATCCTTGTTTAGTTAGATTGTCAAAGAACACGCTGAGTGGTCGATCAAGCTGGTTTTAACAAAGTACAATAGTTTATTCTATGTTACGATTCTGCAGAAGCGGACCCTCGCACCGGAAGTGATTCCAGGCAAGAGTGAAACATGGAAGGAGGGTTCGTTGGTTTATACATTGAAAGAGGAAGTGACAGTTTCAGGGGGAAGGCAGGGAAGTGATGTCACACAGGGAGGGATCTGTAGTTCTGACAGACTGATCTATGAGAACGAACTACAAGGTTTAGAATTACAGTCCAGGGGGAAAACAGAACACACTGTTGAGACTTGAAATTCATTCACAAAACCAATGTGCTAGCTACTGTCCATCCCAACTATGCTATCAAACCTTTGTGCTAGCTACTGTCCATCCCAACTATGCTACTATCAAACCAATGTGCTAGCTACTGTCCATCACAACTATGCTACTTTCAAACCAATGTGCTAGCTAATGTCCATCCCAACTATGCTACTATCAAACAATGTGCTAGCAACTGTCCATCCCAACTATGCCACTATCATACCAATGTGCTAGCTACTGTCCATCCCAACTATGCTACTATCAAACCAATGTGCTAGCTACTGTCCATCCCAACTATGCTACTATCAAACCAATGTGCTAGCTACTGTCCATCCCAACTATGCTATCAAACCTTTGTGCTAGCTACTATCCATCCCAACTATGCTACTATCAAACCAATGTGCTAGCTACTGTCCATCCCAACTATGCTATCAAACCTTTGTGCTAGCTACTGTCCATCCCAACTATGCTACTATCAAACCAATGTGCTAGCTACTGTCCATCCCAACTATGCTACTATCAAACCAATGTGCTAGCTAATGTCCATCCCAACTATGCTACTATCAAACCAATGTGCTAGCTACTGTACATCCCAACTATGCTACTATCAAACCAATGTGCTAGCTACTGTCCATCCCAACTATGCTACTATCAAACCAATGTGCTAGCTACTGTACATCCCAACTATGCTACTATCAAACCAATGTGCTAGCTACTGTCCATCCCAACTATGCTACTATCAAACCAATGTGCTAGCTACTGTCCATCCCAACTATGCTACTATCAAACCAATGTGCTAGCTACTGTCCATCACAACTATGCTACTATCAAACCAATGTGCTAGCTACTGTCCATCCCAACTATGCTACTATCAAACCAATGTGCTAGCTACTGTCCATCACAACTATGCTATCAAACCTTTGTGCTAGCTACTATCCATCCCAACTATGCTACTATCAAACCAATGTGCTAGCTACTGTCCATCCCAACTATGCTATCAAACCTTTGTGCTAGCTACTGTCCATCCCAACTATGCTACTATCAAACCAATGTGCTAGCTACTGTCCATCACAACTATGCTTCTATCAAACCAATGTGCTAGCTAATGTCCATCCCAACTATGCTACTATCAAACAATGTGCTAGCAACTGTTTATCCCAACTATGCTACTATCATACCAATGTGCTAGCTACTGTCCATCCCAACTATGCTACTATCAAACCAATGTGCTAGCTACTATCCATCCCAACTATGCTATCAAACGTATGTGCTAGCTACTGTCCATCCCAACTATGCTATCAAACCAATGTGCTAGCTACTGTCCATCCCAACTATGCTATCAAACCAATGTGCTAGCTACTGTCCATCCCAACTATGCTACTATCAAACCAATGTGCTAGCTACTGTCCATCCCAACTATGCTACTATCAAACCAATGTGCTAGCTACTGTCCATCCCAACTATGCTACTATCAAACCAATGTGCTAGCTACTGTCCATCCCAACTATGCTACTATCAAACCAATGTGCTAGCTACTGTCCATCCCAACTATGCTACTATCAAACCAATGTGCTAGCTAATGTCCATCCCAACTATGCTACTATCAAACCAATGTGCTAGCTACTGTACATCCCAACTATGCTACTATCAAACCAATGTGCTAGCTACTGTCCATCCCAACTATGCTACTATCAAACCAATGTGCTAGCTACTGTCCATCCCAACTATGCTACTATCAAACCAATGTGCTAGCTACTGTCCATCCCAACTATGCTACTATCAAACCAATGTGCTAGCTACTGTCCATCCCAACTATGCTACTATCAAACCAATGTGCTAGCTACTGTCCATCACAACTATGCTACTATCAAACCAATGTGCTAGCTACTGTCCATCCCAACTATGCTATCAAACCTTTGTGCTAGCTACTATCCATCCCAACTATGCTACTATCAAACCAATGTGCTAGCTACTGTCCATCCCAACTATGCTATCAAACCTTTGTGCTAGCTACTGTCCATCCCAACTATGCTACTATCAAACCAATGTGCTAGCTACTGTTTATCACAACTATGCTACTATCAAACCAATGTGCTAGCTAATGTCCATCCCAACTATGCTACTATCAAACAATGTGCTAGCAACTGTCCATCCCAACTATGCTACTATCATACCAATGTGCTAGTTACTGTCCATCCCAACTATGCTACTATCAAACCAATGTGCTAGCTACTGTCCATCCCAACTATGCTACTATCAAACCAATGTGCTAGCTACTGTCCATCCCAACTATGCTATCAAACGTATGTGCTAGCTACTGTCCATCCCAACTATGCTACTATCAAACCAATGTGCTAGCTACTGTCCATCCCAACTATGCTACTATCAAACCAATGTGCTAGCTACTGTCCATCCCAACTATGCTACTATGAAACCAATGTGCTAGCTACTGTACATCCCAACTATGCTACTATCAAACCAATGTGCTAGCAACTGTCCATCCCAACTATGCTACTATCAAACCAATGTGCTAGCTACTGTACATCCCAACTATGCTACTATCAAACCAATGTGCTAGCTACTGTCCATCCCAACTATGCTACTATCAAACCAAAGTGCTAGCTACTGTCCATCCCAACTATGCTACTATCAAACCAATGTGCTAGCTACTGTCCATCCCAACTATGCTACTATCAAACCAATGTGCAAGCTACTGTCCATCCCAACTATGCTACTATCAAACCAATGTGCTAGCTACTGTCCATCCCAACTATGCTACTATCAAACCAATGTGCTAGCTACTGTCCTTCCCAACTATGCTACTATCAAACCAATGTGCTAGCTACTGTCCATCCCAACTATGCTACTATCAAACCAATGTGCTAGCTAATGTCCATCCCAACTATGCTACTATCAAACAATGTGCTAGCAACTGTCCATCCCAACTATGCTACTATCAAACCAATGTGCTAGCTACTGTCCATCCCAACTATGCTATCAAACGTATGTGCTAGCTACTGTCCATCCCAACAATGCTACTATCAAACCAATGTGCTAGCTACTGTCCATCCCAACTATGCTATCAAACCTTTGTGCTAGCTACTATCCATCCCAACTATGCTACTATCAAACCAATGTGCTAGCTACTGTCCATCCCAACTATGCTATCAAACCTTTGTGCTAGCTACTGTCCATCCCAACTATGCTACTATCAAACCAATGTGCTAGCTACTGTCCATCCCAACTATGCTACTATCAAACCAAGGTGCTAGCTACTGTCCATCCCAACTATGCTATCAAACGTATGTGCTAGCTACTGTCCATCCCAACTATGCTACTATCAAACCAATGTGCTAGCTACTGTCCATCCCAACTATGCTATCAAACCTTTGTGCTAGCTACTATCCATCCCAACTATGCTACTATCAAACCAATGTGCTAGCTACTGTCCATCCCAACTATGCTACTATCATACCAATGTGCTAGCTACTGTCCATCCCAACTATGCTACTATCAAACCAATGTGCTAGCTACTGTCCATCACAACTATGCTACTATCAAACCAATGTGCTAGCTAATGTCCATCCCAACTATGCTACTATCAAACAATGTGCTAGCAACTGTCCATCCCAACTATGCTACTATCATACCAATGTGCTAGCTACTGTCCATCCCAACTATGCTACTATCAAACCAATGTGCTAGCTACTGTCCATCCCAACTATGCTACTATCAAACCAATGTGCTAGCTACTGTCCATCCCAACTATGCTATCAAACGTATGTGCTAGCTACTGTCCATCCCAACTATGCTACTATCAAACCAATGTGCTAGCTACTGTCCATCCCAACTATGCTACTATCAAACCAATGTGCTAGCTACTGTCCATCCCAACTATGCTACTATCAAACCAATGTGGTAGCTACTGTCCATCCCAACTATGCTACTATCAAACCAATGTGCTAGCTACTGTCCATCCCAACTATGCTACTATCAAACCAATGTGCTAGCTACTGTCCATCCCAACTATGCTATCAAACCTTTGTGCTAGCTACTGTCCATCCCAACTATGCTACTATCAAACCAATGTGCTAGCTACTGTCCATCACAACTATGCTACTATCAAACCAATGTGCTAGCTAATGTCCATCCCAACTATGCTACTATCAAACAATGTGCTAGCAACTGTCCATCCCAACTATGCTACTATCAAACCAATGTGCTAGCTACTGTCCATCCCAACTATGCTACTATCAAACCAATGTGCTAGCTACTGTCCATCCCAACTATGCTACTATCAAACCAATGTGCTAGCTACTGTCCATCCCAACTATGCTATCAAACGTATGTGCTAGCTACTGTCCATCCCAACTATGCTACTATCAAACCAATGTGCTAGCTACTGTCCATCCCAACTATGCTACTATCAAACCAATGTGCTAGCTACTGTCCATCCCAACTATGCTACTATGAAACCAATGTGCTAGCTACTGTACATCCCAACTATGCTACTATTAAACCAATGTGCTAGCTACTGTCCATCCCAACTATGCTACTATCAAACCAATGTGCTAGCTACTGTCCATCCCAACTATGCTACTATCAAACCAATGTGCTAGCTACTGTCCATCCCAACTATGCTACTATCAAACCAATGTGCTAGCTACTGTCCATCCCAACTATGCTACTATCAAACCATTGTGCTAGCTACTGTCCATCCCAACTATGCTATCAAACGTATGTGCTAGCTACTGTCCATCCCAACTATGCTACTATCAAACCAATGTGCTAGCTACTGTCCATCCCAACTATGCTACTATCAAACCAATGTGCTAGCTACTGTCCATCCCAACTATGCTACTATCAAACCAATGTGCTAGCTACTGTCCATCCCAACTATGCTACTATCAAACCAATGTGCTAGCTACTGTCCATCCCAACTATGCTACTATCAAACCAATGTGCTAGCTACTGTCCATCCCAACTATGCTACTATGAAACCAATGTGCTAGCTACTGTACATCCCAACTATGCTACTATTAAACCAATGTGCTAGCTACTGTCCATCCCAACTATGCTACTATCAAACCAATGTGCTAGCTACTGTCCATCCCAACTATGCTACTATCAAACCAATGTGCTAGCTACTGTCCATCCCAACTATGCTACTATGAAACCAATGTGCTAGCTACTGTACATCCCAACTATGCTACTATTAAACCAATGTGCTAGCTACTGTCCATCCCAACTTTGCTACTATCAAACCAATGTGCTAGCTACTGTCCATCCCAACTATGCTACTATCAAACCAATGTGCTAGCTACTGTCCATCCCAACTATGCTACTATCAAACCAATGTGCTAGCTACTGTCCATCCCAACTATGCTACTATCAAACCATTGTGCTAGCTACTGTCCATCCCAACTATGCTATCAAACGTATGTGCTAGCTACTGTCCATCCCAACTATGCTACTATCAAACCAATGTGCTAGCTACTGTCCATCCCAACTATGCTACTATCAAACCAATGTGCTAGCTACTGTCCATCCCAACTATGCTACTATCAAACCAATGTGCTAGCTACTGTCCATCCCAACTATGCTACTATGAAACCAATGTGCTAGCTACTGTCCATCCCAACTATGCTACTATCAAACCAATGTGCTAGCTACTGTCCATCCCAACTATGCTACTATCAAACCAATGTGCTAGCTACTGTACATCCCAACTATGCTACTATCAAACCAATGTGCTAGCTACTGTCCATCCCAACTATGCTACTATCAAACCAATGTGCTAGCTACTGTCCATCCCAACTATGCTACTATCAAACCAATGTGCTAGCTACTGTCCATCACAACTATGCTACTATCAAACCAATGTGCTAGCTACTGTCCATCCCAACTATGCTATCAAACCTTTGTGCTAGCTACTATCCATCCCAACTATGCTACTATCAAACCAATGTGCTAGCTACTGTCCATCCCAACTATGCTACTATCAAACCAATGTGCTAGCTACTGTATATCCCAACTATGCTACTATCAAACCAATGTGCTAGCTACTGTCCATCACAACTATGCTTCTATCAAACCAATGTGCTAGCTAATGTCCATCCCAACTATGCTATCAAATGTATGTGCTAGCTACTGTCCATCCCAACTATGCTACTATCAAACCAATGTGCTAGCTACTGTCCATCCCAACTATGCTACTATCAAACCAATGTGCTAGCTACTGTCCATCCCAACTATGCTACTATGAAACCAATGTGCTAGCTACTGTACATCCCAACTATGCTACTATCAAACCAATGTGCTAGCTACTGTCCATCCCAACTATGCTACTATCAAACCAATGTGCTAGCTACTGTCCATCCCAACTATGCTACTATCAAACCAATGTGCTAGCTACTGTCCATCCCAACTATGCTACTATCAAACCAATGTGCTAGCTACTGTCCATCCCAACTATGCTACTATGAAACCAATGTGCTAGCTACTGTACATCCCAACTATGCTACTATTAAACCAATGTGCTAGCTACTGTCCATCCCAACTATGCTACTATCAAACCAATGTGCTAGCTACTGTCCATCCCAACTATGCTACTATCAAACCAATGTGCTAGCTACTGTCCATCCCAACTATGCTACTATGAAACCAATGTGCTAGCTACTGTACATCCCAACTATGCTACTATTAAACCAATGTGCTAGCTACTGTCCATCCCAACTATGCTACTATCAAACCAATGTGCTAGCTACTGTCCATCCCAACTATGCTACTATCAAACCAATGTGCTAGCTACTGTCCATCCCAACTATGCTACTATCAAACCAATGTGCTAGCTACTGTCCATCCCAACTATGCTACTATCAAACCATTGTGCTAGCTACTGTCCATCCCAACTATGCTATCAAACGTATGTGCTAGCTACTGTCCATCCCAACTATGCTACTATCAAACCAATGTGCTAGCTACTGTCCATCCCAACTATGCTACTATCAAACCAATGTGCTAGCTACTGTCCATCCCAACTATGCTACTATCAAACCAATGTGCTAACTACTGTCCATCCCAACTATGCTACTATCAAACCAATGTGCTAGCTACTGTCCATCCCAACTATGCTACTATCAAACCAATGTGCTAGCTACTGTCCATCCCAACTATGCTACTATGAAACCAATGTGCTAGCTACTGTCCATCCCAACTATGCTACTATCAAACCAATGTGCTAGCTACTGTCCATCCCAACTATGCTACTATCAAACCAATGTGCTAGCTACTGTACATCCCAACTATGCTACTATCAAACCAATGTGCTAGCTACTGTCCATCCCAACTATGCTACTATCAAACCAATGTGCTAGCTACTGTCCATCCCAACTATGCTACTATCAAACCAATGTGCTAGCTACTGTCCATCACAACTATGCTACTATCAAACCAATGTGCTAGCTACTGTCCATCCCAACTATGCTATCAAACCTTTGTGCTAGCTACTATCCATCCCAACTATGCTACTATCAAACCAATGTGCTAGCTACTGTCCATCCCAACTATGCTACTATCAAACCAATGTGCTAGCTACTGTCCATCCCAACTATGCTACTATCAAACCAATGTGCTAGCTACTGTCCATCCCAACTATGCTACTATCAAACCATTGTGCTAGCTACTGTCCATCCCAACTATGCTATCAAACGTATGTGCTAGCTACTGTCCATCCCAACTATGCTACTATCAAACCAATGTGCTAGCTACTGTCCATCCCAACTATGCTACTATCAAACCAATGTGCTAGCTACTGTCCATCCCAACTATGCTACTATCAAACCAATGTGCTAACTACTGTCCATCCCAACTATGCTACTATCAAACCAATGTGCTAGCTACTGTCCATCCCAACTATGCTACTATCAAACCAATGTGCTAGCTACTGTCCATCCCAACTATGCTACTATGAAACCAATGTGCTAGCTACTGTCCATCCCAACTATGCTACTATCAAACCAATGTGCTAGCTACTGTCCATCCCAACTATGCTACTATCAAACCAATGTGCTAGCTACTGTACATCCCAACTATGCTACTATCAAACCAATGTGCTAGCTACTGTCCATCCCAACTATGCTACTATCAAACCAATGTGCTAGCTACTGTCCATCCCAACTATGCTACTATCAAACCAATGTGCTAGCTACTGTCCATCACAACTATGCTACTATCAAACCAATGTGCTAGCTACTGTCCATCCCAACTATGCTATCAAACCTTTGTGCTAGCTACTATCCATCCCAACTATGCTACTATCAAACCAATGTGCTAGCTACTGTCCATCCCAACTATGCTACTATCAAACCAATGTGCTAGCTACTGTATATCCCAACTATGCTACTATCAAACCAATGTGCTAGCTACTGTCCATCACAACTATGCTACTATCAAACCAATGTGCTAGCTAATGTCCATCCCAACTATGCTATCAAATGTATGTGCTAGCTACTGTCCATCCCAACTATGCTACTATCAAACCAATGTGCTAGCTACTGTCCATCCCAACTATGCTACTATCAAACCAATGTGCTAGCTACTGTCCATCCCAACTATGCTACTATGAAACCAATGTGCTAGCTACTGTACATCCCAACTATGCTACTATCAAACCAATGTGCTAGCTACTGTCCATCCCAACTATGCTACTATCAAACCAATGTGCTAGCTACTGTCCATCCCAACTATGCTACTATCAAACCAATGTGCTAGCTACTGTCCATCCCAACTATGCTACTATCAAACCAATGTGCTAGCTACTGTCCATCCCAACTATGCTACTATCAAACCAATGTGCTAGCTACTGTCCATCACAGCTATGCTACTATCAAACCAATGTGCTAGCTACTGTCCATCCCAACTATGCTACTATCAAACCAATGTGCTAGCTACTGTCCATCCCAACTATGCTATCAAACCTTTGTGCTAGCTACTATCCATCCCAACTATGCTACTATCAAACCAATGTGCTAGCTACTGTCCATCCCAACTATGCTATCAAACCTTTGTGCTAGCTACTGTCCATCCCAACTATGCTACTATCAAACCAATGTGCTAGCTACTGTCCATCACAACTATGCTACTATCAAACCAATGTGCTAGCTAATGTCCATCCCAACTATGCTACTATCAAACAATGTGCTAGCAACTGTCCATCCCAACTATGCTACTATCATACCAATGTGCTAGCTACTGTCCATCCCAACTATGCTATCAAACCTTTGTGCTAGCTACTATCCATCCCAACTATGCTACTATCAAACCAATGTGCTAGCTACTGTCCATCCCAACTATGCTACTATCAAACCAATGTGCTAGCTACTGTATATCCCAACTATGCTACTATCAAACCAATGTGCTAGCTACTGTCCATCACAACTATGCTACTATCAAACCAATGTGCTAGCTAATGTCCATCCCAACTATGCTATCAAATGTATGTGCTAGCTACTGTCCATCCCAACTATGCTACTATCAAACCAATGTGCTAGCTACTGTCCATCCCAACTATGCTACTATCAAACCAATGTGCTAGCTACTGTCCATCCCAACTATGCTACTATGAAACCAATGTGCTAGCTACTGTACATCCCAACTATGCTACTATCAAACCAATGTGCTAGCTACTGTCCATCCCAACTATGCTACTATCAAACCAATGTGCTAGCTACTGTCCATCCCAACTATGCTACTATCAAACCAATGTGCTAGCTACTGTCCATCCCAACTATGCTACTATCAAACCAATGTGCTAGCTACTGTCCATCCCAACTATGCTACTATCAAACCAATGTGCTAGCTACTGTCCATCACAGCTATGCTACTATCAAACCAATGTGCTAGCTACTGTCCATCCCAACTATGCTACTATCAAACCAATGTGCTAGCTACTGTCCATCCCAACTATGCTATCAAACCTTTGTGCTAGCTACTATCCATCCCAACTATGCTACTATCAAACCAATGTGCTAGCTACTGTCCATCCCAACTATGCTATCAAACCTTTGTGCTAGCTACTGTCCATCCCAACTATGCTACTATCAAACCAATGTGCTAGCTACTGTCCATCACAACTATGCTACTATCAAACCAATGTGCTAGCTAATGTCCATCCCAACTATGCTACTATCAAACAATGTGCTAGCAACTGTCCATCCCAACTATGCTACTATCATACCAATGTGCTAGCTACTGTCCATCCCAACTATGCTACTATCAAACCAATGTGCTAGCTACTGTCCATCCCAACTATGCTACTATCAAACCAATGTGCTAGCTACTGTCCATCACAACTATGCTTCTATCAAACCAATGTGCTAGCTAATGTCCATCCCAACTATGCTACTATCAAACAATGTGCTAGCAACTGTTTATCCCAACTATGCTACTATCATACCAATGTGCTAGCTACTGTCCATCCCAACTATGCTACTATCAAACCAATGTGCTAGCTACTATCCATCCCAACTATGCTATCAAACGTATGTGCTAGCTACTGTCCATCCCAACTATGCTATCAAACCAATGTGCTAGCTACTGTCCATCCCAACTATGCTATCAAACCAATGTGCTAGCTACTGTCCATCCCAACTATGCTACTATCAAACCAATGTGCTAGCTACTGTCCATCCCAACTATGCTACTATCAAACCAATGTGCTAGCTACTGTCCATCCCAACTATGCTACTATCAAACCAATGTGCTAGCTACTGTCCATCCCAACTATGCTACTATCAAACCAATGTGCTAGCTACTGTCCATCCCAACTATGCTACTATCAAACCAATGTGCTAGCTAATGTCCATCCCAACTATGCTACTATCAAACCAATGTGCTAGCTACTGTACATCCCAACTATGCTACTATCAAACCAATGTGCTAGCTACTGTCCATCCCAACTATGCTACTATCAAACCAATGTGCTAGCTACTGTCCATCCCAACTATGCTACTATCAAACCAATGTGCTAGCTACTGTCCATCCCAACTATGCTACTATCAAACCAATGTGCTAGCTACTGTCCATCCCAACTATGCTACTATCAAACCAATGTGCTAGCTACTGTCCATCACAACTATGCTACTATCAAACCAATGTGCTAGCTACTGTCCATCCCAACTATGCTATCAAACCTTTGTGCTAGCTACTATCCATCCCAACTATGCTACTATCAAACCAATGTGCTAGCTACTGTCCATCCCAACTATGCTATCAAACCTTTGTGCTAGCTACTGTCCATCCCAACTATGCTACTATCAAACCAATGTGCTAGCTACTGTTTATCACAACTATGCTACTATCAAACCAATGTGCTAGCTACTGTTTATCACAACTATGCTACTATCAAACCAATGTGCTAGCTAATGTCCATCCCAACTATGCTACTATCAAACAATGTGCTAGCAACTGTCCATCCCAACTATGCTACTATCATACCAATGTGCTAGTTACTGTCCATCCCAACTATGCTACTATCAAACCAATGTGCTAGCTACTGTCCATCCCAACTATGCTACTATCAAACCAATGTGCTAGCTACTGTCCATCCCAACTATGCTATCAAACGTATGTGCTAGCTACTGTCCATCCCAACTATGCTACTATCAAACCAATGTGCTAGCTACTGTCCATCCCAACTATGCTACTATCAAACCAATGTGCTAGCTACTGTCCATCCCAACTATGCTACTATGAAACCAATGTGCTAGCTACTGTACATCCCAACTATGCTACTATCAAACCAATGTGCTAGCAACTGTCCATCCCAACTATGCTACTATCAAACCAATGTGCTAGCTACTGTACATCCCAACTATGCTACTATCAAACCAATGTGCTAGCTACTGTCCATCCCAACTATGCTACTATCAAACCAAAGTGCTAGCTACTGTCCATCCCAACTATGCTACTATCAAACCAATGTGCTAGCTACTGTCCATCCCAACTATGCTACTATCAAACCAATGTGCAAGCTACTGTCCATCCCAACTATGCTACTATCAAACCAATGTGCTAGCTACTGTCCATCCCAACTATGCTACTATCAAACCAATGTGCTAGCTACTGTCCTTCCCAACTATGCTACTATCAAACCAATGTGCTAGCTACTGTCCATCCCAACTATGCTACTATCAAACCAATGTGCTAGCTAATGTCCATCCCAACTATGCTACTATCAAACAATGTGCTAGCAACTGTCCATCCCAACTATGCTACTATCAAACCAATGTGCTAGCTACTGTCCATCCCAACTATGCTATCAAACGTATGTGCTAGCTACTGTCCATCCCAACTATGCTACTATCAAACCAATGTGCTAGCTACTGTCCATCCCAACTATGCTATCAAACCTTTGTGCTAGCTACTATCCATCCCAACTATGCTACTATCAAACCAATGTGCTAGCTACTGTCCATCCCAACTATGCTATCAAACCTTTGTGCTAGCTACTGTCCATCCCAACTATGCTACTATCAAACCAATGTGCTAGCTACTGTCCATCCCAACTATGCTACTATCAAACCAAGGTGCTAGCTACTGTCCATCCCAACTATGCTATCAAACGTATGTGCTAGCTACTGTCCATCCCAACTATGCTACTATCAAACCAATGTGCTAGCTACTGTCCATCCCAACTATGCTATCAAACCTTTGTGCTAGCTACTATCCATCCCAACTATGCTACTATCAAACCAATGTGCTAGCTACTGTCCATCCCAACTATGCTACTATCATACCAATGTGCTAGCTACTGTCCATCCCAACTATGCTACTATCAAACCAATGTGCTAGCTACTGTCCATCACAACTATGCTACTATCAAACCAATGTGCTAGCTAATGTCCATCCCAACTATGCTACTATCAAACAATGTGCTAGCAACTGTCCATCCCAACTATGCTACTATCATACCAATGTGCTAGCTACTGTCCATCCCAACTATGCTACTATCAAACCAATGTGCTAGCTACTGTCCATCCCAACTATGCTACTATCAAACCAATGTGCTAGCTACTGTCCATCCCAACTATGCTATCAAACGTATGTGCTAGCTACTGTCCATCCCAACTATGCTACTATCAAACCAATGTGCTAGCTACTGTCCATCCCAACTATGCTACTATCAAACCAATGTGCTAGCTACTGTCCATCCCAACTATGCTACTATCAAACCAATGTGGTAGCTACTGTCCATCCCAACTATGCTACTATCAAACCAATGTGCTAGCTACTGTCCATCCCAACTATGCTACTATCAAACCAATGTGCTAGCTACTGTCCATCCCAACTATGCTATCAAACCTTTGTGCTAGCTACTGTCCATCCCAACTATGCTACTATCAAACCAATGTGCTAGCTACTGTCCATCACAACTATGCTACTATCAAACCAATGTGCTAGCTAATGTCCATCCCAACTATGCTACTATCAAACAATGTGCTAGCAACTGTCCATCCCAACTATGCTACTATCAAACCAATGTGCTAGCTACTGTCCATCCCAACTATGCTACTATCAAACCAATGTGCTAGCTACTGTCCATCCCAACTATGCTACTATCAAACCAATGTGCTAGCTACTGTCCATCCCAACTATGCTATCAAACGTATGTGCTAGCTACTGTCCATCCCAACTATGCTACTATCAAACCAATGTGCTAGCTACTGTCCATCCCAACTATGCTACTATCAAACCAATGTGCTAGCTACTGTCCATCCCAACTATGCTACTATGAAACCAATGTGCTAGCTACTGTACATCCCAACTATGCTACTATTAAACCAATGTGCTAGCTACTGTCCATCCCAACTATGCTACTATCAAACCAATGTGCTAGCTACTGTCCATCCCAACTATGCTACTATCAAACCAATGTGCTAGCTACTGTCCATCCCAACTATGCTACTATCAAACCAATGTGCTAGCTACTGTCCATCCCAACTATGCTACTATCAAACCATTGTGCTAGCTACTGTCCATCCCAACTATGCTATCAAACGTATGTGCTAGCTACTGTCCATCCCAACTATGCTACTATCAAACCAATGTGCTAGCTACTGTCCATCCCAACTATGCTACTATCAAACCAATGTGCTAGCTACTGTCCATCCCAACTATGCTACTATCAAACCAATGTGCTAGCTACTGTCCATCCCAACTATGCTACTATCAAACCAATGTGCTAGCTACTGTCCATCCCAACTATGCTACTATCAAACCAATGTGCTAGCTACTGTCCATCCCAACTATGCTACTATGAAACCAATGTGCTAGCTACTGTACATCCCAACTATGCTACTATTAAACCAATGTGCTAGCTACTGTCCATCCCAACTATGCTACTATCAAACCAATGTGCTAGCTACTGTCCATCCCAACTATGCTACTATCAAACCAATGTGCTAGCTACTGTCCATCCCAACTATGCTACTATGAAACCAATGTGCTAGCTACTGTACATCCCAACTATGCTACTATTAAACCAATGTGCTAGCTACTGTCCATCCCAACTATGCTACTATCAAACCAATGTGCTAGCTACTGTCCATCCCAACTATGCTACTATCAAACCAATGTGCTAGCTACTGTCCATCCCAACTATGCTACTATCAAACCAATGTGCTAGCTACTGTCCATCCCAACTATGCTACTATCAAACCATTGTGCTAGCTACTGTCCATCCCAACTATGCTATCAAACGTATGTGCTAGCTACTGTCCATCCCAACTATGCTACTATCAAACCAATGTGCTAGCTACTGTCCATCCCAACTATGCTACTATCAAACCAATGTGCTAGCTACTGTCCATCCCAACTATGCTACTATCAAACCAATGTGCTAGCTACTGTCCATCCCAACTATGCTACTATGAAACCAATGTGCTAGCTACTGTCCATCCCAACTATGCTACTATCAAACCAATGTGCTAGCTACTGTCCATCCCAACTATGCTACTATCAAACCAATGTGCTAGCTACTGTACATCCCAACTATGCTACTATCAAACCAATGTGCTAGCTACTGTCCATCCCAACTATGCTACTATCAAACCAATGTGCTAGCTACTGTCCATCCCAACTATGCTACTATCAAACCAATGTGCTAGCTACTGTCCATCACAACTATGC
Organism: Borostomias antarcticus; assembly: GCF_949987555.1. Classification (NCBI taxonomy): domain Eukaryota; kingdom Metazoa; phylum Chordata; class Actinopteri; order Stomiiformes; family Stomiidae; genus Borostomias; species Borostomias antarcticus. The sequence goes on from NW_028176195.1 coordinate 2,184,033, forward strand.
TACTATCAAACCAATGTGCTAGCTACTGTCCATCCCAACTATGCTATCAAACCTTTGTGCTAGCTACTATCCATCCCAACTATGCTACTATCAAACCAATGTGCTAGCTACTGTCCATCCCAACTATGCTACTATCAAACCAATGTGCTAGCTACTGTATATCCCAACTATGCTACTATCAAACCAATGTGCTAGCTACTGTCCATCACAACTATGCTACTATCAAACCAATGTGCTAGCTAATGTCCATCCCAACTATGCTATCAAATGTATGTGCTAGCTACTGTCCATCCCAACTATGCTACTATCAAACCAATGTGCTAGCTACTGTCCATCCCAACTATGCTACTATCAAACCAATGTGCTAGCTACTGTCCATCCCAACTATGCTACTATGAAACCAATGTGCTAGCTACTGTACATCCCAACTATGCTACTATCAAACCAATGTGCTAGCTACTGTCCATCCCAACTATGCTACTATCAAACCAATGTGCTAGCTACTGTCCATCCCAACTATGCTACTATCAAACCAATGTGCTAGCTACTGTCCATCCCAACTATGCTACTATCAAACCAATGTGCTAGCTACTGTCCATCCCAACTATGCTACTATCAAACCAATGTGCTAGCTACTGTCCATCCCAACTATGCTACTATGAAACCAATGTGCTAGCTACTGTACATCCCAACTATGCTACTATTAAACCAATGTGCTAGCTACTGTCCATCCCAACTATGCTACTATCAAACCAATGTGCTAGCTACTGTCCATCCCAACTATGCTACTATCAAACCAATGTGCTAGCTACTGTCCATCCCAACTATGCTACTATGAAACCAATGTGCTAGCTACTGTACATCCCAACTATGCTACTATTAAACCAATGTGCTAGCTACTGTCCATCCCAACTATGCTACTATCAAACCAATGTGCTAGCTACTGTCCATCCCAACTATGCTACTATCAAACCAATGTGCTAGCTACTGTCCATCCCAACTATGCTACTATCAAACCAATGTGCTAGCTACTGTCCATCCCAACTATGCTACTATCAAACCATTGTGCTAGCTACTGTCCATCCCAAGTATGCTATCAAACGTATGTGCTAGCTACTGTCCATCCCAACTATGCTACTATCAAACCAATGTGCTAGCTACTGTCCATCCCAACTATGCTACTATCAAACCAATGTGCTAGCTACTGTCCATCCCAACTATGCTACTATCAAACCAATGTGCTAACTACTGTCCATCCCAACTATGCTACTATCAAACCAATGTGCTAGCTACTGTCCATCCCAACTATGCTACTATCAAACCAATGTGCTAGCTACTGTCCATCCCAACTATGCTACTATGAAACCAATGTGCTAGCTACTGTCCATCCCAACTATGCTACTATCAAACCAATGTGCTAGCTACTGTCCATCCCAACTATGCTACTATCAAACCAATGTGCTAGCTACTGTACATCCCAACTATGCTACTATCAAACCAATGTGCTAGCTACTGTCCATCCCAACTATGCTACTATCAAACCAATGTGCTAGCTACTGTCCATCCCAACTATGCTACTATCAAACCAATGTGCTAGCTACTGTCCATCACAACTATGCTACTATCAAACCAATGTGCTAGCTACTGTCCATCCCAACTATGCTATCAAACCTTTGTGCTAGCTACTATCCATCCCAACTATGCTACTATCAAACCAATGTGCTAGCTACTGTCCATCCCAACTATGCTACTATCAAACCAATGTGCTAGCTACTGTATATCCCAACTATGCTACTATCAAACCAATGTGCTAGCTACTGTCCATCACAACTATGCTACTATCAAACCAATGTGCTAGCTAATGTCCATCCCAACTATGCTATCAAATGTATGTGCTAGCTACTGTCCATCCCAACTATGCTACTATCAAACCAATGTGCTAGCTACTGTCCATCCCAACTATGCTACTATCAAACCAATGTGCTAGCTACTGTCCATCCCAACTATGCTACTATGAAACCAATGTGCTAGCTACTGTACATCCCAACTATGCTACTATCAAACCAATGTGCTAGCTACTGTCCATCCCAACTATGCTACTATCAAACCAATGTGCTAGCTACTGTCCATCCCAACTATGCTACTATCAAACCAATGTGCTAGCTACTGTCCATCCCAACTATGCTACTATCAAACCAATGTGCTAGCTACTGTCCATCCCAACTATGCTACTATCAAACCAATGTGCTAGCTACTGTCCATCACAGCTATGCTACTATCAAACCAATGTGCTAGCTACTGTCCATCCCAACTATGCTACTATCAAACCAATGTGCTAGCTACTGTCCATCCCAACTATGCTATCAAACCTTTGTGCTAGCTACTATCCATCCCAACTATGCTACTATCAAACCAATGTGCTAGCTACTGTCCATCCCAACTATGCTATCAAACCTTTGTGCTAGCTACTGTCCATCCCAACTATGCTACTATCAAACCAATGTGCTAGCTACTGTCCATCACAACTATGCTACTATCAAACCAATGTGCTAGCTAATGTCCATCCCAACTATGCTACTATCAAACAATGTGCTAGCAACTGTCCATCCCAACTATGCTACTATCATACCAATGTGCTAGCTACTGTCCATCCCAACTATGCTATCAAACCTTTGTGCTAGCTACTATCCATCCCAACTATGCTACTATCAAACCAATGTGCTAGCTACTGTCCATCCCAACTATGCTACTATCAAACCAATGTGCTAGCTACTGTATATCCCAACTATGCTACTATCAAACCAATGTGCTAGCTACTGTCCATCACAACTATGCTACTATCAAACCAATGTGCTAGCTAATGTCCATCCCAACTATGCTATCAAATGTATGTGCTAGCTACTGTCCATCCCAACTATGCTACTATCAAACCAATGTGCTAGCTACTGTCCATCCCAACTATGCTACTATCAAACCAATGTGCTAGCTACTGTCCATCCCAACTATGCTACTATGAAACCAATGTGCTAGCTACTGTACATCCCAACTATGCTACTATCAAACCAATGTGCTAGCTACTGTCCATCCCAACTATGCTACTATCAAACCAATGTGCTAGCTACTGTCCATCCCAACTATGCTACTATCAAACCAATGTGCTAGCTACTGTCCATCCCAACTATGCTACTATCAAACCAATGTGCTAGCTACTGTCCATCCCAACTATGCTACTATCAAACCAATGTGCTAGCTACTGTCCATCACAGCTATGCTACTATCAAACCAATGTGCTAGCTACTGTCCATCCCAACTATGCTACTATCAAACCAATGTGCTAGCTACTGTCCATCCCAACTATGCTATCAAACCTTTGTGCTAGCTACTATCCATCCCAACTATGCTACTATCAAACCAATGTGCTAGCTACTGTCCATCCCAACTATGCTATCAAACCTTTGTGCTAGCTACTGTCCATCCCAACTATGCTACTATCAAACCAATGTGCTAGCTACTGTCCATCACAACTATGCTACTATCAAACCAATGTGCTAGCTAATGTCCATCACAACTATGCTACTATCAAACAATGTGCTAGCAACTGTCCATCCCAACTATGCTACTATCATACCAATGTGCTAGCTACTGTCCATCCCAACTATGCTACTATCAAACCAATGTGCTAGCTACTGTCCATCCCAACTATGCTACTATCAAACCAATGTGCTAGCTACTGTCCATCCCAACTATGCTACTATCAAACCAATGTGCTAGCTACTGTCCATCCCAACTATGCTACTATCAAACCAATGTGCTAGCTACTGTCCATCCCAACTATGCTACTATCAAACCAATGTGCTAGCTACTGTACATCCCAACTATGCTACTATCAAACCAATGTGCTAGCTACTGTCCATCCCAACTATGCTACTATCAAACCAATGTGCTAGCTACTGTCCATCCCAACTATGCTACTATCAAACCAATGTGCTAGCTACTGTCCATCCCAACTATGCTACTATCAAACCAATGTGCTAGCTACTGTCCATCCCAACTATGCTACTATCAAACCAATGTGCTAGCTACTGTCCATCCCAACGATGCTACTATCAAACCAATGTGCTAGCTACTGTCCATCCCAACTATGCTACTATCAAACCAATGTGCTAGCTACTGTCCATCCCAACTATGCTACTATCAAACCAATGTGCTAGCTACTGTCCATCCCAACTATGCTACTATCAAACCAATGTGCTAACTACTGTCCATCCCAACTATGCTACTATCAAACAATGTGCTAGCAACTGTCCATCCCAACTATGCTACTATCATACCAATGTGCTAGCTACTGTCCATCCCAACTATGCTACTATCAAACCAATGTGCTAGCTACTGTCCATCCCAACTATGCTACTATCAAACCAATGTGCTAGCTACTGTCCATCACAACTATGCTACTATCAAACCAATGTGCTAGCTACTGTCCATCCCAACTATGCTACTATCAAACCAATGTGCTAGCTACTGTCCATCCCAACTATGCTATCAAACCTTTGTGCTAGCTACTATCCATCCCAACTATGCTACTATCAAACCAATGTGCTAGCTACTGTCCATCCCAACTATGCTATCAAACCTTTGTGCTAGCTACTGTCCATCCCAACTATGCTACTATCAAACCAATGTGCTAGCTACTGTTTATCACAACTATGCTACTATCAAACCAATGTGCTAGCTAATGTCCATCCCAACTATGCTACTATCAAACAATGTGCTAGCAACTGTCCATCCCAACTATGCTACTATCATACCAATGTGCTAGTTACTGTCCATCCCAACTATGCTACTATCAAACCAATGTGCTAGCTACTGTCCATCCCAACTATGCTACTATCAAACCAATGTGCTAGCTACTGTCCATCCCAACTATGCTATCAAACGTATGTGCTAGCTACTGTCCATCCCAACTATGCTACTATCAAACCAATGTGCTAGCTACTGTCCATCCCAACTATGCTACTATCAAACCAATGTGCTAGCTACTGTCCATCCCAACTATGCTACTATGAAACCAATGTGCTAGCTACTGTACATCCCAACTATGCTACTATCAAACCAATGTGCTTGCAACTGTCCATCCCAACTATGCTACTATCAAACCAATGTGCTAGCTACTGTCCATCCCAACTATGCTACTATCAAACCAATGTGCTAGCTACTGTCCATCCCAACTATGCTACTATCAAACCAATGTGCTAGCTACTGTCCATCCCAACTATGCTACTATCAAACCAATGTGCAAGCTACTGTCCATCCCAACTATGCTACTATCAAACCAATGTGCTAGCTACTGTCCATCCCAACTATGCTACTATCAAACCAATGTGCTAGCTACTGTCCTTCCCAACTATGCTACTATCAAACCAATGTGCTAGCTACTGTCCATCCCAACTATGCTACTATCAAACCAATGTGCTAGCTAATGTCCATCCCAACTATGCTACTATCAAACAATGTGCTAGCAACTGTCCATCCCAACTATGCTACTATCAAACCAATGTGCTAGCTACTGTCCATCCCAACTATGCTATCAAACGTATGTGCTAGCTACTGTCCATCCCAACTATGCTACTATCAAACCAATGTGCTAGCTACTGTCCATCCCAACTATGCTATCAAACCTTTGTGCTAGCTACTATCCATCCCAACTATGCTACTATCAAACCAATGTGCTAGCTACTGTCCATCCCAACTATGCTATCAAACCTTTGTGCTAGCTACTGTCCATCCCAACTATGCTACTATCAAACCAATGTGCTAGCTACTGTCCATCACAACTATGCTACTATCAAACCAATGTGCTAGCTAATGTCCATCCCAACTATGCTACTATCAAACAATGTGCTAGCAACTGTCCATCCCAACTATGCTACTATCATACCAATGTGCTAGCTACTGTCCATCCCAACTATGCTACTATCAAACCAATGTGCTAGCTACTGTCCATCCCAACTATGCTACTATCAAACCAATGTGCTAGCTACTGTCCATCCCAACTATGCTACTATCAAACCAATGTGCTAGCTACTGTCAATCCCAACTATGCTACTATCAAACCAATGTGGTAGCTACTGTCCATCCCAACTATGCTACTATCAAACCAATGTGCTAGCTACTGTCCATCCCAACTATGCTACTATCAAACCAATGTGCTAGCTACTGTCCATCCCAACTATGCTATCAAATCTTTGTGCTAGCTACTGTCTATCCCAACTATGCTACTATCAAACCAATGTGCTAGCTACTGTCCATCACAACTATGCTACTATCAAACCAATGTGCTAGCTAATGTCCATCCCAACTATGCTACTATCAAACAATGTGCTAGCAACTGTCCATCCCAACTATGCTACTATCAAACCAATGTGCTAGCTACTGTCCATCCCAACTATGCTACTATCAAACCAATGTGCTAGCTACTGTCCATCCCAACTATGCTACTATCAAACCAATGTGCTAGCTACTGTCCATCCCAACTATGCTACTATGAAACCAATGTGCTAGCTACTGTACATCCCAACTATGCTACTATTAAACCAATGTGCTAGCTACTGTCCACTCCAACTATGCTACTATCAAACCAATGTGCTAGCTACTGTCCATCCCAACTATGCTACTATCAAACCAATGTGCTAGCTACTGTCCATCCCAACTATGCTACTATCAAACCAATGTGCTAGCTACTGTCCATCCCAACTATGCTACTATCAAACCATTGTGCTAGCTACTGTCCATCCCAACTATGCTATCAAACGTATGTGCTAGCTACTGTCCATCCCAACTATGCTACTATCAAACCAATGTGCTAGCTACTGTCCATCCCAACTATGCTACTATCAAACCAATGTGCTAGCTACTGTCCATCCCAACTATGCTACTATCAAACCAATGTGCTAGCTACTGTCCATCCCAACTATGCTACTATGAAACCAATGTGCTAGCTACTGTCCATCCCAACTATGCTACTATCAAACCAATGTGCTAGCTACTGTCCATCCCAACTATGCTACTATCAAACCAATGTGCTAGCTACTGTCCATCCCAACTATGCTACTATCAAACCAATGTGCTAGCTACTGTCCATCCCAACTATGCTACTATCAAACCAATGTGCTAGCTACTGTCCATCACAACTATGCTACTATCAAACCAATGTGCTAGCTACTGTCCATCCCAACTATGCTACTATCAAACCAATGTGCTAGCTACTGTCCATCCCAACTATGCTACTATCAAACCAATGTGCTAGCTACTGTCAATCCCAACTATGCTACTATCAAACCAATGTGGTAGCTACTGTCCATCCCAACTATGCTACTATCAAACCAATGTGCTAGCTACTGTCCATCCCAACTATGCTACTATCAAACCAATGTGCTAGCTACTGTCCATCCCAACTATGCTATCAAACCTTTGTGCTAGCTACTGTCTATCCCAACTATGCTACTATCAAACCAATGTGCTAGCTACTGTCCATCACAACTATGCTACTATCAAACCAATGTGCTAGCTAATGTCCATCCCAACTATGCTACTATCAAACAATGTGCTAGCAACTGTCCATCCCAACTATGCTACTATCAAACGAATGTGCTAGCTACTGTCCATCCCAACTATGCTACTATCAAACCAATGTGCTAGCTACTGTCCATCACAGCTATGCTACTATCAAACCAATGTGCTAGCTACTGTCCATCCCAACTATGCTACTATCAAACCAATGTGCTAGCTACTGTCCATCCCAACTATGCTATCAAACCTTTGTGCTAGCTACTATCCATCCCAACTATGCTACTATCAAACCAATGTGCTAGCTACTGTCCATCCCAACTATGCTATCAAACCTTTGTGCTAGCTACTGTCCATCCCAACTATGCTACTATCAAACCAATGTGCTAGCTACTGTCCATCACAACTATGCTACTATCAAACCAATGTGCTAGCTAATGTCCATCCCAACTATGCTACTATCAAACAATGTGCTAGCAACTGTCCATCCCAACTATGCTACTATCATACCAATGTGCTAGCTACTGTCCATCCCAACTATGCTATCAAACCTTTGTGCTAGCTACTATCCATCCCAACTATGCTACTATCAAACCAATGTGCTAGCTACTGTCCATCCCAACTATGCTACTATCAAACCAATGTGCTAGCTACTGTATATCCCAACTATGCTACTATCAAACCAATGTGCTAGCTACTGTCCATCACAACTATGCTACTATCAAACCAATGTGCTAGCTAATGTCCATCCCAACTATGCTATCAAATGTATGTGCTAGCTACTGTCCATCCCAACTATGCTACTATCAAACCAATGTGCTAGCTACTGTCCATCCCAACTATGCTACTATCAAACCAATGTGCTAGCTACTGTCCATCCCAACTATGCTACTATGAAACCAATGTGCTAGCTACTGTACATCCCAACTATGCTACTATCAAACCAATGTGCTAGCTACTGTCCATCCCAACTATGCTACTATCAAACCAATGTGCTAGCTACTGTCCATCCCAACTATGCTACTATCAAACCAATGTGCTAGCTACTGTCCATCCCAACTATGCTACTATCAAACCAATGTGCTAGCTACTGTCCATCCCAACTATGCTACTATCAAACCAATGTGCTAGCTACTGTCCATCACAGCTATGCTACTATCAAACCAATGTGCTAGCTACTGTCCATCCCAACTATGCTACTATCAAACCAATGTGCTAGCTACTGTCCATCCCAACTATGCTATCAAACCTTTGTGCTAGCTACTATCCATCCCAACTATGCTACTATCAAACCAATGTGCTAGCTACTGTCCATCCCAACTATGCTATCAAACCTTTGTGCTAGCTACTGTCCATCCCAACTATGCTACTATCAAACCAATGTGCTAGCTACTGTCCATCACAACTATGCTACTATCAAACCAATGTGCTAGCTAATGTCCATCACAACTATGCTACTATCAAACAATGTGCTAGCAACTGTCCATCCCAACTATGCTACTATCATACCAATGTGCTAGCTACTGTCCATCCCAACTATGCTACTATCAAACCAATGTGCTAGCTACTGTCCATCCCAACTATGCTACTATCAAACCAATGTGCTAGCTACTGTCCATCCCAACTATGCTACTATCAAACCAATGTGCTAGCTACTGTCCATCCCAACTATGCTACTATCAAACCAATGTGCTAGCTACTGTCCATCCCAACTATGCTACTATCAAACCAATGTGCTAGCTACTGTACATCCCAACTATGCTACTATCAAACCAATGTGCTAGCTACTGTCCATCCCAACTATGCTACTATCAAACCAATGTGCTAGCTACTGTCCATCCCAACTATGCTACTATCAAACCAATGTGCTAGCTACTGTCCATCCCAACTATGCTACTATCAAACCAATGTGCTAGCTACTGTCCATCCCAACTATGCTACTATCAAACCAATGTGCTAGCTACTGTCCATCCCAACGATGCTACTATCAAACCAATGTGCTAGCTACTGTCCATCCCAACTATGCTACTATCAAACCAATGTGCTAGCTACTGTCCATCCCAACTATGCTACTATCAAACCAATGTGCTAGCTACTGTCCATCCCAACTATGCTACTATCAAACCAATGTGCTAACTACTGTCCATCCCAACTATGCTACTATCAAACAATGTGCTAGCAACTGTCCATCCCAACTATGCTACTATCATACCAATGTGCTAGCTACTGTCCATCCCAACTATGCTACTATCAAACCAATGTGCTAGCTACTGTCCATCCCAACTATGCTACTATCAAACCAATGTGCTAGCTACTGTCCATCACAACTATGCTACTATCAAACCAATGTGCTAGCTACTGTCCATCCCAACTATGCTACTATCAAACCAATGTGCTAGCTACTGTCCATCCCAACTATGCTATCAAACCTTTGTGCTAGCTACTATCCATCCCAACTATGCTACTATCAAACCAATGTGCTAGCTACTGTCCATCCCAACTATGCTATCAAACCTTTGTGCTAGCTACTGTCCATCCCAACTATGCTACTATCAAACCAATGTGCTAGCTACTGTTTATCACAACTATGCTACTATCAAACCAATGTGCTAGCTAATGTCCATCCCAACTATGCTACTATCAAACAATGTGCTAGCAACTGTCCATCCCAACTATGCTACTATCATACCAATGTGCTAGTTACTGTCCATCCCAACTATGCTACTATCAAACCAATGTGCTAGCTACTGTCCATCCCAACTATGCTACTATCAAACCAATGTGCTAGCTACTGTCCATCCCAACTATGCTATCAAACGTATGTGCTAGCTACTGTCCATCCCAACTATGCTACTATCAAACCAATGTGCTAGCTACTGTCCATCCCAACTATGCTACTATCAAACCAATGTGCTAGCTACTGTCCATCCCAACTATGCTACTATGAAACCAATGTGCTAGCTACTGTACATCCCAACTATGCTACTATCAAACCAATGTGCTTGCAACTGTCCATCCCAACTATGCTACTATCAAACCAATGTGCTAGCTACTGTCCATCCCAACTATGCTACTATCAAACCAATGTGCTAGCTACTGTCCATCCCAACTATGCTACTATCAAACCAATGTGCTAGCTACTGTCCATCCCAACTATGCTACTATCAAACCAATGTGCAAGCTACTGTCCATCCCAACTATGCTACTATCAAACCAATGTGCTAGCTACTGTCCATCCCAACTATGCTACTATCAAACCAATGTGCTAGCTACTGTCCTTCCCAACTATGCTACTATCAAACCAATGTGCTAGCTACTGTCCATCCCAACTATGCTACTATCAAACCAATGTGCTAGCTAATGTCCATCCCAACTATGCTACTATCAAACAATGTGCTAGCAACTGTCCATCCCAACTATGCTACTATCAAACCAATGTGCTAGCTACTGTCCATCCCAACTATGCTATCAAACGTATGTGCTAGCTACTGTCCATCCCAACTATGCTACTATCAAACCAATGTGCTAGCTACTGTCCATCCCAACTATGCTATCAAACCTTTGTGCTAGCTACTATCCATCCCAACTATGCTACTATCAAACCAATGTGCTAGCTACTGTCCATCCCAACTATGCTATCAAACCTTTGTGCTAGCTACTGTCCATCCCAACTATGCTACTATCAAACCAATGTGCTAGCTACTGTCCATCACAACTATGCTACTATCAAACCAATGTGCTAGCTAATGTCCATCCCAACTATGCTACTATCAAACAATGTGCTAGCAACTGTCCATCCCAACTATGCTACTATCATACCAATGTGCTAGCTACTGTCCATCCCAACTATGCTACTATCAAACCAATGTGCTAGCTACTGTCCATCCCAACTATGCTACTATCAAACCAATGTGCTAGCTACTGTCCATCCCAACTATGCTACTATCAAACCAATGTGCTAGCTACTGTCAATCCCAACTATGCTACTATCAAACCAATGTGGTAGCTACTGTCCATCCCAACTATGCTACTATCAAACCAATGTGCTAGCTACTGTCCATCCCAACTATGCTACTATCAAACCAATGTGCTAGCTACTGTCCATCCCAACTATGCTATCAAATCTTTGTGCTAGCTACTGTCTATCCCAACTATGCTACTATCAAACCAATGTGCTAGCTACTGTCCATCACAACTATGCTACTATCAAACCAATGTGCTAGCTAATGTCCATCCCAACTATGCTACTATCAAACAATGTGCTAGCAACTGTCCATCCCAACTATGCTACTATCAAACCAATGTGCTAGCTACTGTCCATCCCAACTATGCTACTATCAAACCAATGTGCTAGCTACTGTCCATCCCAACTATGCTACTATCAAACCAATGTGCTAGCTACTGTCCATCCCAACTATGCTACTATGAAACCAATGTGCTAGCTACTGTACATCCCAACTATGCTACTATTAAACCAATGTGCTAGCTACTGTCCACTCCAACTATGCTACTATCAAACCAATGTGCTAGCTACTGTCCATCCCAACTATGCTACTATCAAACCAATGTGCTAGCTACTGTCCATCCCAACTATGCTACTATCAAACCAATGTGCTAGCTACTGTCCATCCCAACTATGCTACTATCAAACCATTGTGCTAGCTACTGTCCATCCCAACTATGCTATCAAACGTATGTGCTAGCTACTGTCCATCCCAACTATGCTACTATCAAACCAATGTGCTAGCTACTGTCCATCCCAACTATGCTACTATCAAACCAATGTGCTAGCTACTGTCCATCCCAACTATGCTACTATCAAACCAATGTGCTAGCTACTGTCCATCCCAACTATGCTACTATGAAACCAATGTGCTAGCTACTGTCCATCCCAACTATGCTACTATCAAACCAATGTGCTAGCTACTGTCCATCCCAACTATGCTACTATCAAACCAATGTGCTAGCTACTGTCCATCCCAACTATGCTACTATCAAACCAATGTGCTAGCTACTGTCCATCCCAACTATGCTACTATCAAACCAATGTGCTAGCTACTGTCCATCACAACTATGCTACTATCAAACCAATGTGCTAGCTACTGTCCATCCCAACTATGCTACTATCAAACCAATGTGCTAGCTACTGTCCATCCCAACTATGCTACTATCAAACCAATGTGCTAGCTACTGTCAATCCCAACTATGCTACTATCAAACCAATGTGGTAGCTACTGTCCATCCCAACTATGCTACTATCAAACCAATGTGCTAGCTACTGTCCATCCCAACTATGCTACTATCAAACCAATGTGCTAGCTACTGTCCATCCCAACTATGCTATCAAACCTTTGTGCTAGCTACTGTCTATCCCAACTATGCTACTATCAAACCAATGTGCTAGCTACTGTCCATCACAACTATGCTACTATCAAACCAATGTGCTAGCTAATGTCCATCCCAACTATGCTACTATCAAACAATGTGCTAGCAACTGTCCATCCCAACTATGCTACTATCAAACGAATGTGCTAGCTACTGTCCATCCCAACTATGCTACTATCAAACCAATGTGCTAGCTACTGTCCATCCCAACTATGCTACTATCAAACCAATGTGCTAGCTACTGTCCATCCCAACTATGCTATCAAACGTATGTGCTAGCTACTGTCCATCCCAACTATGCTACTATCAAACCAATGTGCTAGCTACTGTCCATCCCAACTATGCTACTATCAAACCAATGTGCTAGCTACTGTCCATCCCAACTATGCTACTATGAAACCAATGTGCTAGCTACTGTACATCCCAACTATGCTACTATTAAACCAATGTGCTAGCTACTGTCCATCCCAACTATGCTACTATCAAACCAATGTGCTAGCTACTGTCCATCCCAACTATGCTACTATCAAACCAATGTGCTAGCTACTGTCCATCCCAACTATGCTACTATCAAACCAATGTGCTAGCTACTGTCCATCCCAACTATGCTACTATCAAACCATTGTGCTAGCTACTGTCCATCCCAACTATGCTATCAAACGTATGTGCTAGCTACTGTCCATCCCAACTATGCTACTATCAAACCAATGTGCTAGCTACTGTCCATCCCAACTATGCTACTATCAAACCAATGTGCTAGCTACTGTCCATCCCAACTATGCTACTATGAAACCAATGTGCTAGCTACTGTCCATCCCAACTATGCTACTATCAAACCAATGTGCTAGCTACTGTCCATCCCAACTATGCTACTATCAAACCAATGTGCTAGCTACTGTACATCCCAACTATGCTACTATCAAACCAATGTGCTAGCTACTGTCCATCCCAACTATGCTACTATCAAACCAATGTGCTAGCTACTGTCCATCCCAACTATGCTACTATCAAACCAATGTGCTAGCTACTGTCCATCCCAACTATGCTACTATCAAACCAATGTGCTAGCTACTGTCCATCCCAACTATGCTACTATCAAACCAATGTGCTAGCTACTGTCCATCCCAACTATGCTACTATCAAACCAATGTGCTAGCTACTGTCCATCCCAACTATGCTACTATCAAACCAATGTGCTAGCTACTGTCAATCCCAACTATGCTACTATCAAACCAATGTGCTAGCTACTGTCCATCCCAACTATGCTACTATCAAACCAATGTGCTAGCTAATGTCCATCCCAACTATGCTACTATCAAACAATGTGCTAGCAACTGTCCATCCCAACTATGCTACTATCAAACCAATGTGCTAGCTACTGTCCATCCCAACTATGCTATCAAACGTATGTGCTAGCTACTGTCCATCCCAACTATGCTACTATCAAACCAATGTGCTAGCTACTGTCCATCCCAACTATGCTATCAAACCTTTGTGCTAGCTACTATCCATCCCAACTATGCTACTATCAAACCAATGTGCTAGCTACTGTCCATCCCAACTATGCTATCAAACCTTTGTGCTAGCTACTGTCCATCCCAACTATGCTACTATCAAACCAATGTGCTAGCTACTGTCCATCACAACTATGCTACTATCAAACCAATGTGCTAGCTAATGTCCATCCCAACTATGCTACTATCAAACAATGTGCTAGCAACTGTCCATCCCAACTATGCTACTATCATACCAATGTGCTAGCTACTGTCCATCCCAACTATGGTACTATCAAACCAATGTGCTAGCTACTGTCCATCCCAACTATGCTACTATCAAACCAATGTGCTAGCTACTGTCCATCCCAACTATGCTACTATCAAACCAATGTGCTAGCTACTGTCAATCCCAACTATGCTACTATCAAACCAATGTGGTAGCTACTGTCCATCCCAACTATGCTACTATCAAACCAATGTGCTAGCTACTGTCCATCCCAACTATGCTACTATCAAACCAATGTGCTAGCTACTGTCCATCCCAACTATGCTATCAAATCTTTGTGCTAGCTACTGTCTATCCCAACTATGCTACTATCAAACCAATGTGCTAGCTACTGTCCATCACAACTATGCTACTATCAAACCAATGTGCTAGCTAATGTCCATCCCAACTATGCTACTATCAAACAATGTGCTAGCAACTGTCCATCCCAACTATGCTACTATCAAACCAATGTGCTAGCTACTGTCCATCCCAACTATGCTACTATCAAACCAATGTGCTAGCTACTGTCCATCCCAACTATGCTACTATCAAACCAATGTGCTAGCTACTGTCCATCCCAACTATGCTACTATGAAACCAATGTGCTAGCTACTGTACATCCCAACTATGCTACTATTAAACCAATGTGCTAGCTACTGTCCACTCCAACTATGCTACTATCAAACCAATGTGCTAGCTACTGTCCATCCCAACTATGCTACTATCAAACCAATGTGCTAGCTACTGTCCATCCCAACTATGCTACTATCAAACCAATGTGCTAGCTACTGTCCATCCCAACTATGCTACTATCAAACCATTGTGCTAGCTACTGTCCATCCCAACTATGCTATCAAACGTATGTGCTAGCTACTGTCCATCCCAACTATGCTACTATCAAACCAATGTGCTAGCTACTGTCCATCCCAACTATGCTACTATCAAACCAATGTGCTAGCTACTGTCCATCCCAACTATGCTACTATCAAACCAATGTGCTAGCTACTGTCCATCCCAACTATGCTACTATGAAACCAATGTGCTAGCTACTGTCCATCCCAACTATGCTACTATCAAACCAATGTGCTAGCTACTGTCCATCCCAACTATGCTACTATCAAACCAATGTGCTAGCTACTGTCCATCCCAACTATGCTACTATCAAACCAATGTGCTAGCTACTGTCCATCCCAACTATGCTACTATCAAACCAATGTGCTAGCTACTGTCCATCACAACTATGCTACTATCAAACCAATGTGCTAGCTACTGTCCATCCCAACTATGCTACTATCAAACCAATGTGCTAGCTACTGTCCATCCCAACTATGCTACTATCAAACCAATGTGCTAGCTACTGTCAATCCCAACTATGCTACTATCAAACCAATGTGGTAGCTACTGTACATCCCAACTATGCTACTATCAAACCAATGTGCTAGCTACTGTCCATCCCAACTATGCTACTATCAAACCAATGTGCTAGCTACTGTCCATCCCAACTATGCTATCAAACCTTTGTGCTAGCTACTGTCTATCCCAACTATGCTACTATCAAACCAATGTGCTAGCTACTGTCCATCACAACTATGCTACTATCAAACCAATGTGCTAGCTAATGTCCATCCCAACTATGCTACTATCAAACAATGTGCTAGCAACTGTCCATCCCAACTATGCTACTATCAAACGAATGTGCTAGCTACTGTCCATCCCAACTATGCTACTATCAAACCAATGTGCTAGCTACTGTCCATCCCAACTATGCTACTATCAAACCAATGTGCTAGCTACTGTCCATCCCAACTATGCTATCAAACGTATGTGCTAGCTACTGTCCATCCCAACTATGCTACTATCAAACCAATGTGCTAGCTACTGTCCATCCCAACTATGCTACTATCAAACCAATGTGCTAGCTACTGTCCATCCCAACTATGCTACTATGAAACCAATGTGCTAGCTACTGTACATCCCAACTATGCTACTATTAAACCAATGTGCTAGCTACTGTCCATCCCAACTATGCTACTATCAAACCAATGTGCTAGCTACTGTCCATCCCAACTATGCTACTATCAAACCAATGTGCTAGCTACTGTCCATCCCAACTATGCTACTATCAAACCAATGTGCTAGCTACTGTCCATCCCAACTATGCTACTATCAAACCATTGTGCTAGCTACTGTCCATCCCAACTATGCTATCAAACGTATGTGCTAGCTACTGTCCATCCCAACTATGCTACTATCAAACCAATGTGCTAGCTACTGTCCATCCCAACTATGCTACTATCAAACCAATGTGCTAGCTACTGTCCATCCCAACTATGCTACTATGAAACCAATGTGCTAGCTACTGTCCATCCCAACTATGCTACTATCAAACCAATGTGCTAGCTACTGTCCATCCCAACTATGCTACTATCAAACCAATGTGCTAGCTACTGTACATCCCAACTATGCTACTATCAAACCAATGTGCTAGCTACTGTCCATCCCAACTATGCTACTATCAAACCAATGTGCTAGCTACTGTCCATCCCAACTATGCTACTATCAAACCAATGTGCTAGCTACTGTCCATCCCAACTATGCTACTATCAAACCAATGTGCTAGCTACTGTCCATCCCAACTATGCTACTATCAAACCAATGTGCTAGCTACTGTCCATCCCAACTATGCTACTATCAAACCAATGTGCTAGCTACTGTCCATCCCAACTATGCTACTATCAAACCAATGTGCTAGCTACTGTCAATCCCAACTATGCTACTATCAAACCAATGTGGTAGCTACTGTCCATCCCAACTATGCTACTATCAAACCAATGTGCTAGCTACTGTCCATCCCAACTATGCTACTATCAAACCAACGTGCTAGCTACTGTCCATCCCAACTATGCTATCAAACCTTTGTGCTAGCTACTGTCTATCCCAACTATGCTACTATCAAACCAATGTGCTAGCTACTGTCCATCACAACTATGCTACTATCAAACCAATGTGCTAGCTAATGTCCATCCCAACTATGCTACTATCAAACAATGTGCTAGCAACTGTCCATCCCAACTATGCTACTATCAAACCAATGTGCTAGCTACTGTCCATCCCAACTATGCTACTATCAAACCAATGTGCTAGCTACTGTCCATCCCAACTATGCTACTATCAAACCAATGTGCTAGCTACTGTCCATCCCAACTATGCTATCAAACGTATGTGCTAGCTACTGTCCATCCCAACTATGCTACTATCAAACCAATGTGCTAGCTACTGTCCATCCCAACTATGCTACTATCAAACCAATGTGCTAGCTACTGTCCATCCCAACTATGCTACTATGAAACCAATGTGCTAGCTACTGTACATCCCAACTATGCTACTATTAAACCAATGTGCTAGCTACTGTCCATCCCAACTATGCTACTATCAAACCAATGTGCTAGCTACTGTCCATCCCAACTATGCTACTATCAAACCAATGTGCTAGCTACTGTCCATCCCAACTATGCTACTATCAAACCAATGTGCTAGCTACTGTCCATCCCAACTATGCTACTATCAAACCATTGTGCTAGCTACTGTCCATCCCAACTATGCTATCAAACGTATGTGCTAGCTACTGTCCATCCCAACTATGCTACTATCAAACCAATGTGCTAGCTACTGTCCATCCCAACTATGCTACTATCAAACCAATGTGCTAGCTACTGTCCATCCCAACTATGCTACTATCAAACCAATGTGCTAGCTACTGTCCATCCCAACTATGCTACTATGAAACCAATGTGCTAGCTACTGTCCATCCCAACTATGCTACTATCAAACCAATGTGCTAGCTACTGTCCATCCCAACTATGCTACTATCAAACCAATGTGCTAGCTACTGTACATACCAACTATGCTACTATCAAACCAATGTGCTAGCTACTGTCCATCCCAACTATGCTACTATCAAACCAATGTGCTAGCTACTGTCCATCCCAACTATGCTACTATCAAACCAATGTGCTAGCTACTGTCCATCCCAACTATGCTACTATCAAACCAATGTGCTAGCTACTGTCCATCCCAACTATGCTACTATCAAACCAATGTGCTAGCTACTGTCCATCACAACTATGCTACTATCAAACCAATGTGCTAGCTACTGTCCATCCCAACTATGCTACTATCAAACCAATGTGGTAGCTACTGTCCATCCCAACTATGCTATCAAACCTTTGTGCTAGCTACTATCCATCCCAACTATGCTACTATCAAACCAATGTGCTAGCTACTGTCCATCCCAACTATGCTACTATCAAACCAATGTGCTAGCTACTGTCCATCCCAACTATGCTACTATCAAACCAATGTGCTAGCTACTGTCCATCACAACTATGCTACTATCAAACCAATGTGCTAGCTAATGTCCATCCCAACTATGCTACTATCAAACAATGTGCTAGCAACTGTCCATCCCAACTATGCTACTATCATACCAATGTGCTAGCTACTGTCCATCCCAACTATGCTACTATCAAACCAATGTGCTAGCTACTGTCCATCCCAACTATGCTATCAAATGTATGTGCTAGCTACTGTCCATCCCAACTATGCTACTATCAAACCAATGTGCTAGCTACTGTCCATCCCAACTATGCTACTATCAAACCAATGTGCTAGCTACTGTCCATCCCAACTATGCTACTATGAAACCAATGTGCTAGCTACTGTACATCCCAACTATGCTACTATCAAACCAATGTGCTAGCTACTGTCCATCCCAACTATGCTACTATCAAACCAATGTGCTAGCTACTGTCCATCCCAACTATGCTACTATCAAACCAATGTGCTAGCTACTGTCCATCCCAACTATGCTACTATCAAACCAATGTGCTAGCTACTGTCCATCCCAACTATGATACTATCAAACCAATGTGCTAGCTACTGTCCATCACAGCTATGCTACTATCAAACCAATGTGCTAGCTACTGTCCATCCCAACTATGCTACTATCAAACCAATGTGCTAGCTACTGTCCATCCCAACTATGCTATCAAACCTTTGTGCTAGCTACTATCCATCCCAACTATGCTACTATCAAACCAATGTGCTAGCTACTGTCCATCCCAACTATGCTATCAAACCTTTGTGCTAGCTACTGTCCATCCCAACTATGCTACTATCAAACCAATGTGCTAGCTACTGTCCATCACAACTATGCTACTATCAAACCAATGTGCTAGCTACTGTCCATCCCAACTATGCTACTATCAAACCAATGTGCTAGCTACTGTCCATCCCAACTATGCTATCAAACGTATGTGCTAGCTACTGTCCATCCCAACTATGCTACTATCAAACCAATGTGCTAGCTACTGTCCATCCCAACTATGCTACTATCAAACCAATGTGCTAGCTACTGTCCATCCCAACTATGCTACTATCACACCAATGTGCTAGCTACTGTCCATCCCAACTATGCTACTATCAAACCAATGTGCTAGCTACTGTACATCCCAACTATGCTACTATCAAACCAATGTGCTAGTTACTGTCCATCCCAACTATGCTACTATCAAACCAATGTGCTAGCTACTGTCCATCCCAACTATGCTACTATCAAACCAATGTGCTAGCTACTGTCCATCCCAACTATGCTACTATCAAACCAATGTGCTAGCTACTGTCCATCCCAACTATGCTACTATCAAACCAATGTGCTAGCTACTGTCCATCCCAACTATGCTACTATCAAACCAATGTGCTAGCTACTGTCCATCCCAACTATGCTACTATCAAACCAATGTGCTAGCTACTGTCCATCCCAACTATGCTACTATCAAACCAATGTGCTAACTACTGTCCATCCCAACTATGCTACTATCAAACAATGTGCTAGCAACTGTCCATCCCAACTATGCTACTATCATACCAATGGGCTAGCTACTGTCCATCCCAACTATGCTACTATCAAACCAATGTGCTAGCTACTGTCCATCCCAACTATGCTACTATCAAACCAATGTGCTAGCTACTGTCCATCCCAACTATGCTACTATCAAACCAATGTGCTAGCTACTGTACATCCCAACTATGCTACTATCAAACCAATGTGCTAGCTACTGTCCATCCCAACTATGCTACTATCAAACCAATGTGCTAGCTACTGTCCATCCCAACTATGCTACTATCAAACCAATGTGCTAGCTACTGTCCATCCCAACTATGATACTATCAAACCAATGTGCTAGCTACTGTCCATCACAGCTATGCTACTATCAAACATATGTGCTAGCTACTGTCCATCCCAACTATGCTACTATCAAACCAATGTGCTAGCTACTGTCCATCCCAACTATGCTATCAAACCTTTGTGCTAGCTACTATCCATCCCAACTATGCTACTATCAAACCAATGTGCTAGCTACTGTCCATCCCAACTATGCTATCAAACCTTTGTGCTAGCTACTGTCCATCCCAACTATGCTACTATCAAACCAATGTGCTAGCTACTGTCCATCCCAACTAT
This sequence comes from Borostomias antarcticus, assembly GCF_949987555.1. Taxonomy (NCBI): domain Eukaryota; kingdom Metazoa; phylum Chordata; class Actinopteri; order Stomiiformes; family Stomiidae; genus Borostomias; species Borostomias antarcticus. The sequence continues at coordinate 2,205,271 of NW_028176195.1, forward strand.
GCTACTATCAAACAATGTGCTAGCAACTGTCCATCCCAACTATGCTACTATCATACCAATGTGCTAGCTGCTGTCCATCCCAACTATGCTACTATCAAACCAATGTGCTAGCTACTGTCCATCCCAACTATGCTATCAAACGTATGTGCTAGCTACTGTCCATCCCAACTATGCTACTATCAAACCAATGTGCTAGCTACTGTCCATCCCAACTATGATACTATCAAACCAATGTGCTAGCTACTGTCCATCCCAACTATGCTACTATCAAACCAATGTGCTAGCTACTGTCCATCCCAACTATGCTACTATCAAACCAATGTGCTAGCTACTGTCCATCCCAACTATGCTACTATCAAACCAATGTGCTAGCTACTGTCCATCCCAACTATGCTACTATCAAACCAATGTGCTAACTACTGTCCATCCCAACTATGCTACTATCAAACAATGTGCTAGCAACTGTCCATCCCAACTATGCTACTATCATACCAATGGGCTAGCTACTGTCCATCCCAACTATGCTACTATCAAACCAATGTGCTAGCTACTGTCCATCCCAACTATGCTACTATCAAACCAATGTGCTAGCTACTGTCCATCCCAACTATGCTACTATCAAACCAATGTGCTAGCTACTGTACATCCCAACTATGCTACTATCAAACCAATGTGCTAGCTACTGTCCATCCCAACTATGCTACTATCAAACCAATGCGCTAGCTACTGTCCATCCCAACTATGCTACTATCAAACCAATGTGCTAGCTACTGTCCATCCCAACTATGATACTATCAAACCAATGTGCTAGCTACTGTCCATCACAGCTATGCTACTATCAAACCAATGTGCTAGCTACTGTCCATCCCAACTATGCTACTATCAAACCAATGTGCTAGCTACTGTCCATCCCAACTATGCTATCAAACCTTTGTGCTAGCTACTATCCATCCCAACTATGCTACTATCAAACCAATGTGCTAGCTACTGTCCATCCCAACTATGCTATCAAACCTTTGTGCTAGCTACTGTCCATCCCAACTATGCTACTATCAAACCAATGTGCTAGCTACTGTCCATCCCAACTATGCTACTATCAAACCAATGTGCTAGCTACTGTCCATCCCAACTATGCTACTATCAAACCAATGTGCTAGCTACTGTCCATCCCAACTATGCTACTATCAAACCAATGTGCTAGCTAATGTCCATCCCAACTATGCTACTATCAAACAATGTGCTAGCAACTGTCCATCCCAACTATGCTACTATCATACCAATGTGCTAGCTACTGTCCATCCCAACTATGCTACTATCAAACCAATGTGCTAGCTACTGTCCATCCCAACTATGCTACTATCAAACCAATGTGCTAGCTACTGTCCATCCCAACTATGCTATCAAACGTATGTGCTAGCTACTGTCCATCCCAACTATGCTACTATCAAACCAATGTGCTAGCTACTGTCCATCCCAACTATGCTACTATCAAACCAATGTGCTAGCTACTGTACATCCCAACTATGCTACTATCAAACCAATGTGCTAGCTACTGTCCATCCCAACTATGCTACTATCAAACCAATGTGCTAGCTACTGTCCATCCCAACTATGCTACTATCAAACCAATGTGCTAGCTACTGTCCATCCCAACTATGCTACTATCAAACCAATGTGCTAGCTACTGTCCATCCCAACTATGCTACTATCAAACCAATGTGCTAGCTACTGTCCATCCCAACTATGCTACTATCAAACCAATGTGCTAGCTACTGTCCATCCCAACTATGCTACTATCAAACCAATGTGCTAGCTACTGTCCATCCCAACTATGCTACTATCAAACCAATGTGCTAACTACTGTCCATCCCAACTATGCTACTATCAAACAATGTGCTAGCAACTGTCCATCCCAACTATGCTACTATCATACCAATGGGCTAGCTACTGTCCATCCCAACTATGCTACTATCAAACCAATGTGCTAGCTACTGTCCATCCCAACTATGCTACTATCAAACCAATGTGCTAGCTACTGTCCATCCCAACTATGCTACTATCAAACCAATGTGCTAGCTACTGTATATCCCAACTATGCTACTATCAAACCAATGTGCTAGCTACTGTCCATCCCAACTATGCTACTATCAAACCAATGTGCTAGCTACTGTCCATCCCAACTATGCTACTATCAAACCAATGTGCTAGCTACTGTCCATCCCAACTATGCTACTATCAAACCAATGTGCTAGCTACTGTCCATCCCAACTATGCTATCAAACCTTTGTGCTAGCTACTATCCATCCCAACTATGCTACTATCAAACCAATGTGCTAGCTACTGTCCATCCCAACTATGCTATCAAACCTTTGTGCTAGCTACTGTCCATCCCAACTATGCTACTATCAAACCAATGTGCTAGCTACTGTCCATCACAACTATGCTACTATCAAACCAATGTGCTAGCTAATGTCCATCCCAACTATGCTACTATCAAACAATGTGCTAGCAACTGTCCATCCCAACTATGCTACTATCATACCAATGTGCTAGCTACTGTCCATCCCAACTATGCTACTATCAAACCAATGTGCTAGCTACTGTCCATCCCAACTATGCTACTATCAAACCAATGTGCTAGCTACTGTCCATCCCAACTATGCTATCAAACGTATGTGCTAGCTACTGTCCATCCCAACTATGCTACTATCAAACCAATGTGCTAGCTACTGTCCATCCCAACTATGCTACTATCAAACCAATGTGCTAGCTACTGTCCATCCCAACTATGCTACTATCAAACCAATGTGCTAGCTACTGTCCATCCCAACTATGCTACTATCAAACCAATGTGCTAGCTACTGTACATCCCAACTATGCTACTATCAAACCAATGTGCTAGCTACTGTCCATCCCAACTATGCTACTATCAAACCAATGTGCTAGCTACTGTCCATCCCAACTATGCTACTATCAAACCAATGTGCTAGCTACTGTCCATCCCAACTATGCTACTATCAAACCAATGTGCTAGCTACTGTCCATCCCAACTATGCTACTATCAAACCAATGTGCTAGCTACTGTCCATCCCAACTATGCTACTATCAAACCAATGTGCTAGCTACTGTCCATCCCAACTATGCTACTATCAAACCAATGTGCTAACTACTGTCCATCCCAACTATGCTACTATCAAACAATGTGCTAGCAACTGTCCATCCCAACTATGCTACTATCATACCAATGGGCTAGCTACTGTCCATCCCAACTATGCTACTATCAAACCAATGTGCTAGCTACTGTCCATCCCAACTATGCTACTATCAAACCAATGTGCTAGCTACTGTCCATCCCAACTATGCTACTATCAAACCAATGTGCTAGCTACTGTACATCCCAACTATGCTACTATCAAACCAATGTGCTAGCTACTGTACATCCCAACTATGCTACTATCAAACCAATGTGCTAGCTACTGTCCATCCCAACTATGCTACTATCAAACCAATGTGCTAGCTACTGTCCATCCCAACTATGATACTATCAAACCAATGTGCTAGCTACTGTCCATCACAGCTATGCTACTATCAAACCAATGTGCTAGCTACTGTCCATCCCAACTATGCTACTATCAAACCAATGTGCTAGCTACTGTCCATCCCAACTATGCTACTATCAAACCATTGTGCTAGCTACTGTCCATCCCAACTATGCTATCAAACCATTGTGCTAGCTACTGTCCATCCCAACTATGCTACTATCAAACCAATGTGCTAGCTACTGTCCATCCCAACTATGCTACTATCAAACCAATGTGCTAGCTACTGTCCATCCCAACTATGCTACTATCAAACCAATGTGCTAGCTACTGTCCATCCCAACTATGCTAATATGAAACCAATGTGCTAGCTACTGTCCATCCCAACTATGCTACTATCAAACCAATGTGCTAGCTACTGTCCATCCCAACTATGCTACTATCAAACCAATGTGCCAGCTACTGTACATCCCAACTATGCTACTATCAAACCAATGTGCTAGCTACTGTCCATCCCAACTATGCTACTATCAAACCAATGTGCTAGCTACTGTCCATCCCAACTATGCTACTATCAAACCAATGTGCTAGCTACTGTCCATCCCAACTATGCTACTATCAAACCAATGTGCTAGCTACTGTCCATCCCAACTATGCTACTATCAAACCAATGTGCTAGCTACTGTCCATCACAACTATGCTACTATCAAACCAATGTGCTAGCTACTGTCCATCCCAACTATGCTACTATCAAACCAATGTGCTAGCTACTGTCCATCCCAACTATGCTACTATCAAACCAATGTGCTAGCTACTGTCCATCCCAACTATGCTACTATCAAACCAATGTGCTAGCTACTGTCAATCCCAACTATGCTACTATCAAACCAATGTGGTAGCTACTGTCCATCCCAACTATGCTACTATCAAACCAATGTGCTAGCTACTGTCCATCCCAACTATGCTACTATCAAACCAATGTGCTAGCTACTGTCCATCCCAACTATGCTATCAAACCTTTGTGCTAGCTACTGTCTATCCCAACTATGCTACTATCAAACCAATGTGCTAGCTACTGTCCATCACAACTATGCTACTATCAAACCAATGTGCTAGCTAATGTCCATCCCAACTATGCTACTATCAAACAATGTGCTAGCAACTGTCCATCCCAACTATGCTACTATCAAACCAATGTGCTAGCTACTGTCCATCCCAACTATGCTACTATCAAACCAATGTGCTAGCTACTGTCCATCCCAACTATGCTACTATCAAACCAATGTGCTAGCTACTGTCCATCCCAACTATGATATCAAACGTATGTGCTAGCTACTGTCCATCCCAACTATGCTACTATCAAACCAATGTGCTAGCTACTGTCCATCCCAACTATGCTACTATCAAACCAATGTGCTAGCTACTGTCCATCCCAACTATGCTACTATGAAACCAATGTGCTAGCTACTGTACATCCCAACTATGCTACTATTAAACCAATGTGCTAGCTACTGTCCATCCCAACTATGCTACTATCAAACCAATGTGCTAGCTACTGTCCATCCCAACTATGCTACTATCAAACCAATGTGCTAGCTACTGTCCATCCCAACTATGCTACTATCAAACCAATGTGCTAGCTACTGTCCATCCCAACTATGCTACTATCAAACCATTGTGCTAGCTACTGTCCATCCCAACTATGCTATCAAACGTATGTGCTAGCTACTGTCCATCCCAACTATGCTACTATCAAACCAATGTGCTAGCTACTGTCCATCCCAACTATGCTACTATCAAACCAATGTGCTAGCTACTGTCCATCCCAACTATGCTACTATCAAACCAATGTGCTAGCTACTGTCCATCCCAACTATGCTACTATGAAACCAATGTGCTAGCTACTGTCCATCCCAACTATGCTACTATCAAACCAATGTGCTAGCTACTGTCCATCCCAACTATGCTACTATCAAACCAATGTGCTAGCTACTGTACATCCCAACTATGCTACTATCAAACCAATGTGCTAGCTACTGTCCATCCCAACTATGCTACTATCAAACCAATGTGCTAGCTACTGTCCATCCCAACTATGCTACTTTCAAACCAATGTGCTAGCTACTGTCCATCCCAACTATGCTACTATCAAACCAATGTGCTAGCTACTGTCCATCCCAACTATGCTACTATCAAACCAATGTGCTAGCTACTGTCCATCCCAACTATGCTACTATCAAACCAATGTGCTAGCTACTGTCCATCCCAACTATGCTACTATCAAACCAATGTGCTAGCTACTGTCAATCCCAACTATGCTACTATCAAACCAATGTGGTAGCTACTGTCCATCCCAACTATGCTACTATCAAACCAATGTGCTAGCTACTGTCCATCCCAACTATGCTATCAAACCTTTGTGCTAGCTACTGTCTATCCCAACTATGCTACTATCAAACCAATGTGCTAGCTACTGTCCATCACAACTATGCTACTATCAAACCAATGTGCTAGCTAATGTCCATCCCAACTATGCTACTATCAAACAATGTGCTAGCAACTGTCCATCCCAACTATGCTACTATCAAACCAATGTGCTAGCTACTGTCCATCCCAACTATGCTACTATCAAACCAATGTGCTAGCTACTGTCCATCCCAACTATGCTACTATCAAACCAATGTGCTAGCTACTGTCCATCCCAACTATGCTATCAAACGTATGTGCTAGCTACTGTCCATCCCAACTATGCTACTATCAAACCAATGTGCTAGCTACTGTCCATCCCAACTATGCTACTATCAAACCAATGTGCTAGCTACTGTCCATCCCAACTATGCTACTATCAAACCAATGTGCTAGCTACTGTACATCCCAACTATGCTACTATGAAACCAATGTGCTAGCTACTGTACATCCCAACTATGCTACTATTAAACCAATGTGCTAGCTACTGTCCATCCCAACTATGCTACTATCAAACCAATGTGCTAGCTACTGTCCATCCCAACTATGCTACTATCAAACCAATGTGCTAGCTACTGTCCATCCCAACTATGCTACTATCAAACCATTGTGCTAGCTACTGTCCATCCCAACTATGCTATCAAACGTATGTGCTAGCTACTGTCCATCCCAACTATGCTACTATCAAACCAATGTGCTAGCTACTGTCCATCCCAACTATGCTACTATCAAACCAATGTGCTAGCTACTGTCCATCCCAACTATGCTACTATCAAACCAATGTGCTAGCTACTGTCCATCCCAACTATGCTACTATGAAACCAATGTGCTAGCTACTGTCCATCCCAACTATGCTACTATCAAACCAATGTGCTAGCTACTGTCCATCCCAACTATGCTACTATCAAACCAATGTGCTAGCTACTGTACATCCCAACTATGCTACTATCAAACCAATGTGCTAGCTACTGTCCATCCCAACTATGCTACTATCAAACCAATGTGCTAGCTACTGTCCATCCCAACTATGCTACTATCAAACCAATGTGCTAGCTACTGTCCATCCCAACTATGCTACTATCAAACCAATGTGCTAGCTACTGTCCATCCCAACTATGCTACTATCAAACCAATGTGCTAGCTACTGTCCATCACAACTATGCTACTATCAAACCAATGTGCTAGCTACTGTCCATCCCAACTATGCTACTATCAAACCAATGTGGTAGCTACTGTCCATCCCAACTATGCTATCAAACCTTTGTGCTAGCTACTATCCATCCCAACTATGCTACTATCAAACCAATGTGCTAGCTACTGTCCATCCCAACTATGCTACTATCAAACCAATGTGCAAGCTACTGTCCATCCCAACTATGCTACTATCAAACCAATGTGCTAGCTACTGTCCATCACAACTATGCTACTATCAAACCAATGTGCTAGCTAATGTCCATCCCAACTATGCTACTATCAAACAATGTGCTAGCAACTGTCCATCCCAACTATGCTACTATCATACCAATGTGCTAGCTACTGTCCATCCCAACTATGCTACTATCAAACCAATGTGCTAGCTACTGTCCATCCCAACTATGCTATCAAATGTATGTGCTAGCTACTGTCCATCCCAACTATGCTACTATCAAACAATGTGCTAGCAACTGTCCATCCCAACTATGCTACTATCATACCAATGTGCTAGCTACTGTCCATCCCAACTATGCTACTATCAAACCAATGTGCTAGCTACTGTCCATCCCAACTATGCTATCAAATGTATGTGCTAGCTACTGTCCATCCCAACTATGCTTCTATCAAACCAATGTGCTAGCTACTGTCCATCCCAACTATGCTACTATCAAACCAATGTGCTAGCTACCGTCCATCCCAACTATGTTACTATGAAACCAATGTGCTAGCTACTGTACATCCCAACTATGCTACTATCAAACCAATGTGCTAGCTACTGTCCATCCCAACTATGCTACTATCAAACCAATGTGCTAGCTACTGTCCATCCCAACTATGCTACTATCAAACCAATGTGCTAGCTACTGTCCATCCCAACTATGCTACTATCAAACCAATGTGCTAGCTACTGTCCATCCCAACTATGATACTATCAAACCAATGTGCTAGCTACTGTCCATCACAGCTATGCTACTATCAAACCAATGTGCTAGCTACTGTCCATCCCAACTATGCTACTATCAAACCAATGTGCTAGCTACTGTCCATCCCAACTATGCTATCAAACCTTTGTGCTAGCTACTATCCATCCCAACTATGCTACTATCAAACCAATGTGCTAGCTACTGTCCATCCCAACTATGCTATCAAACCTTTGTGCTAGCTACTGTCCATCCCAACTATGCTACTATCAAACCAATGTGCTAGCTACTGTCCATCACAACTATGCTACTATCAAACCAATGTGCTAGCTACTGTCCATCCCAACTATGCTACTATCAAACCAATGTGCTAGCTACTGTCCATCCCAACTATGCTATCAAACGTATGTGCTAGCTACTGTCCATCCCAACTATGCTACTATCAAACCAATGTGCTAGCTACTGTCCATCCCAACTATGCTACTATCAAACCAATGTGCTAGCTACTGTCCATCCCAACTATGCTACTATCAAACCAATGTGCTAGCTACTGTCCATCCCAACTATGCTACTATCAAACCAATGTGCTAGCTACTGTACATCCCAACTATGCTACTATCAAACCAATGTGCTAGCTACTGTCCATCCCAACTATGCTACTATCAAACCAATGTGCTAGCTACTGTCCATCCCAACTATGCTACTATCAAACCAATGTGCTAGCTACTGTCCATCCCAACTATGCTACTATCAAACCAATGTGCTAGCTACTGTCCATCCCAACTATGCTACTATCAAACCAATGTGCTAGCTACTGTCCATCCCAACTATGCTACTATCAAACCAATGTGCTAACTACTGTCCATCCCAACTATGCTACTATCAAACAATGTGCTAGCAACTGTCCATCCCAACTATGCTACTATCATACCAATGGGCTAGCTACTGTCCATCCCAACTATGCTACTATCAAACCAATGTGCTAGCTACTGTCCATCCCAACTATGCTACTATCAAACCAATGTGCTAGCTACTGTCCATCCCAACTATGCTACTATCAAACCAATGTGCTAGCTACTGTACATCCCAACTATGCTACTATCAAACCAATGTGCTAGCTACTGTCCATCCCAACTATGCTACTATCAAACCAATGTGCTAGCTACTGTCCATCCCAACTATGCTACTATCAAACCAATGTGCTAGCTACTGTCCATCCCAACTATGATACTATCAAACCAATGTGCTAGCTACTGTCCATCACAGCTATGCTACTATCAAACCAATGTGCTAGCTACTGTCCATCCCAACTATGCTACTATCAAACCAATGTGCTAGCTACTGTCCATCCCAACTATGCTATCAAACCTTTGTGCTAGCTACTATCCATCCCAACTATGCTACTATCAAACCAATGTGCTAGCTACTGTCCATCCCAACTATGATACTATCAAACCAATGTGCTAGCTACTGTCCATCACAGCTATGCTACTATCAAACCAATGTGCTAGCTACTGTCCATCCCAACTATGCTATCAAACGTATGTGCTAGCTACTGTCCATCCCAACTATGCTACTATCAAACCAATGTGCTAGCTACTGTCCATCCCAACTATGCTACTATCAAACCAATGTGCTAGCTACTGTACATCCCAACTATGCTACTATCAAACCAATGTGCTAGCTACTGTCCATCCCAACTATGCTACTATCAAACCAATGTGCTAGCTACTGTCCATCCCAACTATGCTACTATCAAACCTATGTGCTAGCTACTGTCCATCCCAACTATGCTACTATCAAACCAATGTGCTAGCTACTGTCCATCCCAACTATGCTACTATCAAACCAATGTGCTAGCTACTGTCCATCCCAACTATGCTACTATCAAACCAATGTGCTAGCTACTGTCCATCCCAACTATGCTACTATCAAACCAATGTGCTAGCTACTGTCCATCCCAACTATGCTACTATCAAACCAATGTGCTAACTACTGTCCATCCCAACTATGCTACTATCAAACAATGTGCTAGCAACTGTCCATCCCAACTATGCTACTATCATACCAATGGGCTAGCTACTGTCCATCCCAACTATGCTACTATCAAACCAATGTGCTAGCTACTGTCCATCCCAACTATGCTACTATCAAACCAATGTGCTAGCTACTGTCCATCCCAACTATGCTACTATCAAACCAATGTGCTAGCTACTGTACATCCCAACTATGCTACTATCAAACCAATGTGCTAGCTACTGTCCATCCCAACTATGCTACTATCAAACCAATGTGCTAGCTACTGTCCATCCCAACTATGCTACTATCAAACCAATGTGCTAGCTACTGTCCATCCCAACTATGCTACTATCAAACCAATGTGCTAGCTACTGTCCATCCCAACTATGCTACTATCAAACCAATGTGCTAGCTACTGTCCATCCCAACTATGCTACTATCAAACCAATGTGCTAGCTACTGTCCATCCCAACTATGCTACTATCAAACCAATGTGCTAGCTACTGTCCATCCCAACTATGCTACTATCAAACCAATGTGCTAACTACTGTCCATCCCAACTATGCTACTATCAAACAATGTGCTAGCAACTGTCCATCCCAACTATGCTACTATCATACCAATGGGCTAGCTACTGTCCATCCCAACTATGCTACTATCAAACCAATGTGCTAGCTACTGTCCATCCCAACTATGCTACTATCAAACCAATGTGCTAGCTACTGTCCATCCCAACTATGCTACTATCAAACCAATGTGCTAGCTACTGTACATCCCAACTATGCTACTATCAAACCAATGTGCTAGCTACTGTCCATCCCAACTATGCTACTATCAAACCAATGTGCTAGCTACTGTCCATCCCAACTATGCTACTATCAAACCAATGTGCTAGCTACTGTCCATCCCAACTATGCTACTATCAAACCAATGTGCTAGCTACTGTCCATCCCAACTATGCTATCAAACCTTTGTGCTAGCTACTATCCATCCCAACTATGCTACTATCAAACCAATGTGCTAGCTACTGTCCATCCCAACTATGCTATCAAACCTTTGTGCTAGCTACTGTCCATCCCAGCTATGCTACTATCAAACCAATGTGCTAGCTACTGTCCATCACAACTATGCTACTATCAAACCAATGTGCTAGCTAATGTCCATCCCAACTATGCTACTATCAAACCAATGTGCTAGCTACTGTCCATCCCAACTATGCTACTATCAAACCAATGTGCTAGCTACTGTCCATCCCAACTATGCTACTATCAAACCAATGTGCTAGCTACTGTCCATCCCAACTATGCTACTATCAAACCAATGTGCTAACTACTGTCCATCCCAACTATGCTACTATCAAACAATGTGCTAGCAACTGTCCATCCCAACTATGCTACTATCATACCAATGGGCTAGCTACTGTCCATCCCAACTATGCTACTATCAAACCAATGTGCTAGCTACTGTCCATCCCAACTATGCTACTATCAAACCAATGTGCTAGCTACTGTCCATCCCAACTATGCTACTATCAAACCAATGTGCTAGCTACTGTACATCCCAACTATGCTACTATCAAACCAATGTGCTAGCTACTGTCCATCCCAACTATGCTACTATCAAACCAATGTGCTAGCTACTGTCCATCCCAACTATGCTACTATCAAACCAATGTGCTAGCTACTGTCCATCCCAACTATGATACTATCAAACCAATGTGCTAGCTACTGTCCATCACAGCTATGCTACTATCAAACCAATGTGCTAGCTACTGTCCATCCCAACTATGCTACTATCAAACCAATGTGCTAGCTACTGTCCATCCCAACTATGCTATCAAACCTTTGTGCTAGCTACTATCCATCCCAACTATGCTACTATCAAACCAATGTGCTAGCTACTGTCCATCCCAACTATGATACTATCAAACCAATGTGCTAGCTACTGTCCATCACAGCTATGCTACTATCAAACCAATGTGCTAGCTACTGTCCATCCCAACTATGCTATCAAACGTATGTGCTAGCTACTGTCCATCCCAACTATGCTACTATCAAACCAATGTGCTAGCTACTGTCCATCCCAACTATGCTACTATCAAACCAATGTGCTAGCTACTGTACATCCCAACTATGCTACTATCAAACCAATGTGCTAGCTACTGTCCATCCCAACTATGCTACTATCAAACCAATGTGCTAGCTACTGTCCATCCCAACTATGCTACTATCAAACCAATGTGCTAGCTACTGTCCATCCCAACTATGCTACTATCAAACCAATGTGCTAGCTACTGTCCATCCCAACTATGCTACTATCAAACCAATGTGCTAGCTACTGTCCATCCCAACTATGCTACTATCAAACCAATGTGCTAGCTACTGTCCATCCCAACTATGCTACTATCAAACCAATGTGCTAGCTACTGTCCATCCCAACTATGCTACTATCAAACCAATGTGCTAACTACTGTCCATCCCAACTATGCTACTATCAAACAATGTGCTAGCAACTGTCCATCCCAACTATGCTACTATCATACCAATGGGCTAGCTACTGTCCATCCCAACTATGCTACTATCAAACCAATGTGCTAGCTACTGTCCATCCCAACTATGCTACTATCAAACCAATGTGCTAGCTACTGTCCATCCCAACTATGCTACTATCAAACCAATGTGCTAGCTACTGTACATCCCAACTATGCTACTATCAAACCAATGTGCTAGCTACTGTCCATCCCAACTATGCTACTATCAAACCAATGTGCTAGCTACTGTCCATCCCAACTATGCTACTATCAAACCAATGTGCTAGCTACTGTCCATCCCAACTATGCTACTATCAAACCAATGTGCTAGCTACTGTCCATCCCAACTATGCTATCAAACCTTTGTGCTAGCTACTATCCATCCCAACTATGCTACTATCAAACCAATGTGCTAGCTACTGTCCATCCCAACTATGCTATCAAACCTTTGTGCTAGCTACTGTCCATCCCAACTATGCTACTATCAAACCAATGTGCTAGCTACTGTCCATCACAACTATGCTACTATCAAACCAATGTGCTAGCTAATGTCCATCCCAACTATGCTACTATCAAACAATGTGCTAGCAACTGTCCATCCCAACTATGCTACTATCATACCAATGTGCTAGCTACTGTCCATCCCAACTATGCTACTATCAAACCAATGTGCTAGCTACTGTCCATCCCAACTATGCTACTATCAAACCAATGTGCTAGCTACTGTCCATCCCAACTATGCTATCAAACGTATGTGCTAGCTACTGTCCATCCCAACTATGCTACTATCAAACCAATGTGCTAGCTACTGTCCATCCCAACTATGCTACTATCAAACCAATGTGCTAGCTACTGTCCATCCCAACTATGCTACTATCAAACCAATGTGCTAGCTACTGTCCATCCCAACTATGCTACTATCAAACCAATGTGCTAGCTACTGTACATCCCAACTATGCTACTATCAAACCAATGTGCTAGCTACTGTCCATCCCAACTATGCTACTATCAAACCAATGTGCTAGCTACTGTCCATCCCAACTATGCTACTATCAAACCAATGTGCTAGCTACTGTCCATCCCAACTATGCTACTATCAAACCAATGTGCTAGCTACTGTCCATCCCAACTATGCTACTATCAAACCAATGTGCTAGCTACTGTCCATCCCAACTATGCTACTATCAAACCAATGTGCTAGCTACTGTCCATCCCAACTATGCTACTATCAAACCAATGTGCTAACTACTGTCCATCCCAACTATGCTACTATCAAACAATGTGCTAGCAACTGTCCATCCCAACTATGCTACTATCAAACCAATGTGCTAGCTACTGTCCATCCCAACTATGCTACTATCAAACCAATGTGCTAGCTACTGTCCATCCCAACTATGCTACTATCAAACCAATGTGCTAGCTACTGTACATCCCAACTATGCTACTATCAAACCAATGTGCTAGCTACTGTCCACCCCAACTATGCTACTATCAAACCAATGTGCTAGCTACTGTCCATCCCAACTATGCTACTATCAAACCAATGTGCTAGCTACTGTCCATCCCAACTATGATACTATCAAACCAATGTGCTAGCTACTGTCCATCACAGCTATGCTACTATCAAACCAATGTGCTAGCTACTGTCCATCCCAACTATGCTACTATCAAACCAATGTGCTAGCTACTGTCCATCCCAACTATGCTACTATCAAACCAATGTGCTAGCTACTGTACATCCCAACTATGCTACTATCAAACCAATGTGCTAGCTACTGTCCATCCCAACTATGCTACTATCAAACCAATGTGCTAGCTACTGTCCATCCCAACTATGCTACTATCAAACCAATGTGCTAGCTACTGTCCATCCCAACTATGCTACTATCAAACCAATGTGCTAGCTACTGTCCATCCCAACTATGCTACTATCAAACCAATGTGCTAGCTACTGTCCATCCCAACTATGCTACTATCAAACCAATGTGCTAGCTACTGTCCATCCCAACTATGCTACTATCAAACCAATGTGCTAGCTACTGTCCATCCCAACTATGCTACTATCAAACCAATGTGCTAACTACTGTCCATCCCAACTATGCTACTATCAAACAATGTGCTAGCAACTGTCCATCCCAACTATGCTACTATCATACCAATGGGCTAGCTACTGTCCATCCCAACTATGCTACTATCAAACCAATGTGCTAGCTACTGTCCATCCCAACTATGCTACTATCAAACCAATGTGCTAGCTACTGTCCATCCCAACTATGCTACTATCAAACCAATGTGCTAGCTACTGTACATCCCAACTATGCTACTATCAAACCAATGTGCTAGCTACTGTCCATCCCAACTATGCTACTATCAAACCAATGTGCTAGCTACTGTCCATCCCAACTATGCTACTATCAAACCAATGTGCTAGCTACTGTCCATCCCAACTATGCTACTATCAAACCAATGTGCTAGCTACTGTCCATCCCAACTATGCTATCAAACCTTTGTGCTAGCTACTATCCATCCCAACTATGCTACTATCAAACCAATGTGCTAGCTACTGTCCATCCCAACTATGCTATCAAACCTTTGTGCTAGCTACTGTCCATCCCAACTATGCTACTATCAAACCAATGTGCTAGCTACTGTCCATCCCAACTATGCTACTAGCAAACCAATGTGCTAGCTACTGTCCATCCCAACTATGATACTATCAAACCAATGTGCTAGCTACTGTCCATCACAGCTATGCTACTATCAAACCAATGTGCTAGCTACTGTCCATCCCAACTATGCTACTATCAAACCAATGTGCTAGCTACTGTCCATCCCAACTATGCTATCAAACCTTTGTGCTAGCTACTATCCATCCCAACTATGCTACTATCAAACCAATGTGCTAGCTACTGTCCATCCCAACTATGATACTATCAAACCAATGTGCTAGCTACTGTCCATCACAGCTATGCTACTATCAAACCAATGTGCTAGCTACTGTCCATCCCAACTATGCTATCAAACGTATGTGCTAGCTACTGTCCATCCCAACTATGCTACTATCAAACCAATGTGCTAGCTACTGTCCATCCCAACTATGCTACTATCAAACCAATGTGCTAGCTACTGTACATCCCAACTATGCTACTATCAAACCAATGTGCTAGCTACTGTCCATCCCAACTATGCTACTATCAAACCAATGTGCTAGCTACTGTCCATCCCAACTATGCTACTATCAAACCAATGTGCTAGCTACTGTCCATCCCAACTATGCTACTATCAAACCAATGTGCTAGCTACTGTCCATCCCAACTATGCTACTATCAAACCAATGTGCTAGCTACTGTCCATCCCAACTATGCTACTATCAAACCAATGTGCTAGCTACTGTCCATCCCAACTATGCTACTATCAAACCAATGTGCTAGCTACTGTCCATCCCAACTATGCTACTATCAAACCAATGTGCTAACTACTGTCCATCCCAACTATGCTACTATCAAACAATGTGCTAGCAACTGTCCATCCCAACTATGCTACTATCAAACAATGTGCTAGCAACTGTCCATCCCAACTATGCTACTATCATACCAATGGGCTAGCTACTGTCCATCCCAACTATGCTACTATCAAACCAATGTGCTAGCTACTGTCCATCCCAACTATGCTACTATCAAACCAATGTGCTAGCTACTGTACATCCCAACTATGCTACTATCAAACCAATGTGCTAGCTACTGTACATCCCAACTATGCTACTATCAAACCAATGTGCTAGCTACTGTCCATCCCAACTATGCTACTATCAAACCAATGTGCTAGCTACTGTCCATCCCAACTATGCTACTATCAAACCAATGTGCTAGCTACTGTCCATCCCAACTATGCTATCAAACCTTTGTGCTAGCTACTATCCATCCCAACTATGCTACTATCAAACCAATGTGCTAGCTACTGTCCATCCCAACTATGCTATCAAACCTTTGTGCTAGCTACTGTCCATCCCAACTATGCTACTATCAAACCAATGTGCTAGCTACTGTCCATCACAACTATGCTACTATCAAACCAATGTGCTAGCTAATGTCCATCCCAACTATGCTACTATCAAACCAATGTGCTAGCTACTGTCCATCCCAACTATGCTACTATCAAACCAATGTGCTAGCTACTGTCCATCCCAACTATGCTACTATCAAACCAATGTGCTAGCTACTGTCCATCCCAACTATGCTACTATCAAACCAATGTGCTAACTACTGTCCATCCCAACTATGCTACTATCAAACAATGTGCTAGCAACTGTCCATCCCAACTATGCTACTATCATACCAATGGGCTAGCTACTGTCCATCCCAACTATGCTACTATCAAACCAATGTGCTAGCTACTGTCCATCCCAACTATGCTACTATCAAACCAATGTGCTAGCTACTGTCCATCCCAACTATGCTACTATCAAACCAATGTGCTAGCTACTGTCCATCCCAACTATGCTACTATCAAACCAATGTGCTAGCTACTGTCCATCCCAACTATGCTACTATCAAACCAATGTGCTAGCTACTGTCCATCCCAACTATGCTACTATCAAACCAATGTGCTAGCTACTGTCCATCACAACTATGATACTATCAAACCAATGTGCTAGCTACTGTCCATCACAGCTATGCTACTATCAAACCAATGTGCTAGCTACTGTCCATTTTAACTATGCTACTATCAAACCAATGTGCTAGCTACTGTCCATCCCAACTATGCTATCAAACCTTTGTGCTAGCTACTATCCATCCCAACTATGCTACTATCAAACCAATGTGCTAGCTACTGTCCATCCCAACTATGATACTATCAAACCAATGTGCTAGCTACTGTCCATCACAGCTATGCTACTATCAAACCAATGTGCTAGCTACTGTCCATCCCAACTATGCTATCAAACGTATGTGCTAGCTACTGTCCATCCCAACTATGCTACTATCAAATGTATGTGCTAGCTACTGTCCATCCCAACTATGCTACTATCAAACCAATGTGCTAGCTACTGTACATCCCAACTATGCTACTATCAAACCAATGTGCTAGCTACTGTCCATCCCAACTATGCTACTATCAAACCAATGTGCTAGCTACTGTCCATCCCAACTATGCTACTATCAAACCAATGTGCTAGCTACTGTCCATCCCAACTATGCTACTATCAAACCAATGTGCTAGCTACTGTCCATCCCAACTATGCTACTATCAAACCAATGTGCTAGCTACTGTCCATCCCAACTATGCTACTATCAAACCAATGTGCTAGCTACTGTCCATCCCAACTATGCTACTATCAAACCAATGTGCTAGCTACTGTCCATCCCAACTATGCTACTATCAAACCAATGTGCTAACTACTGTCCATCCCAACTATGCTACTATCAAACAATGTGCTAGCAACTGTCCATCCCAACTATGCTACTATCATACCAATGGGCTAGCTACTGTCCATCCCAACTATGCTACTATCAAACCAATGTGCTAGCTACTGTCCATCCCAACTATGCTACTATCAAACCAATGTGCTAGCTACTGTCCATCCCAACTATGCTACTATCAAACCAATGTGCTAGCTACTGTACATCCCAACTATGCTACTATCAAACCAATGTGCTAGCTACTGTCCATCCCAACTATGCTACTATCAAACCAATGTGCTAGCTACTGTCCATCCCAACTATGCTACTATCAAACCAATGTGCTAGCTACTGTCCATCCCAACTATGCTACTATCAAACCAATGTGCTAGCTACTGTCCATCCCAACTATGCTATCAAACCTTTGTGCTAGCTACTATCCATCCCAACTATGCTACTATCAAACCAATGTGCTAGCTACTGTCCATCCCAACTATGCTATCAAACCTTTGTGCTAGCTACTGTCCATCCCAACTATGCTACTATCAAACCAATGTGCTAGCTACTGTCCATCACAACTATGCTACTATCAAACCAATGTGCTAGCTAATGTCCATCCCAACTATGCTACTATCAAACAATGTGCTAGCAACTGTCCATCCCAACTATGCTACTATCATACCAATGTGCTAGCTACTGTCCATCCCAACTATGCTACTATCAAACCAATGTGCTAGCTACTGTCCATCCCAACTATGCTACTATCAAACCAATGTGCTAGCTACTGTCCATCCCAACTATGCTATCAAACGTATGTGCTAGCTACTGTCCATCCCAACTATGCTACTATCAAACCAATGTGCTAGCTACTGTCCATCCCAACTATGCTACTATCAAACCAATGTGCTAGCTACTGTCCATCCCAACTATGCTACTATCAAACCAATGTGCTAGCTACTGTCCATCCCAACTATGCTACTATCAAACCAATGTGCTAGCTACTGTACATCCCAACTATGCTACTATCAAACCAATGTGCTAGCTACTGTCCATCCCAACTATGCTACTATCAAACCAATGTGCTAGCTACTGTCCATCCCAACTATGCTACTATCAAACCAATGTGCTAGCTACTGTCCATCCCAACTATGCTACTATCAAACCAATGTGCTAGCTACTGTCCATCCCAACTATGCTACTATCAAACCAATGTGCTAGCTACTGTCCATCCCAACTATGCTACTATCAAACCAATGTGCTAGCTACTGTCCATCCCATCTATGCTACTATCAAACCAATGTGCTAACTACTGTCCATCCCAACTATGCTACTATCAAACAATGTGCTAGCAACTGTCCATCCCAACTATGCTACTATCATACCAATGGGCTAGCTACTGTCCATCCCAACTATGCTACTATCAAACCAATGTGCTAGCTACTGTCCATCCCAACTATGCTACTATCAAACCAATGTGCTAGCTACTGTCCATCCCAACTATGCTACTATCAAACCAATGTGCTAGCTACTGTACATCCCAACTATGCTACTATCAAACCAATGTGCTAGCTACTGTCCATCCCAACTATGCTACTATCAAACCAATGTGCTAGCTACTGTCCATCCCAACTATGCTACTATCAAACCAATGTGCTAGCTACTGTCCATCCCAACTATGATACTATCAAACCAATGTGCTAGCTACTGTCCATCACAGCTATGCTACTATCAAACCAATGTGCTAGCTACTGTCCATCCCAACTATGCTACTATCAAACCAATGTGCTAGCTACTGTCCATCCCAACTATGCTACTATCAAACCATTGTGCTAGCTACTGTCCATCCCAACTATGCTATCAAACGTATGTGCTAGCTACTGTCCATCCCAACTATGCTACTATCAAACCAATGTGCTAGCTACTGTCCATCCCAACTATGCTACTATCAAACCAATGTGCTAGCTACTGTCCATCCCAACTATGCTACTATCAAACCAATGTGCTAGCTACTGTCCATCCCAACTATGCTACTATGAAACCAATGTGCTAGCTACTGTCCATCCCAACTATGCTACTATCAAACCAATGTGCTAGCTACTGTACATCCCAACTATGCTACTATCAAACCAATGTGCTAGCTACTGTCCATCCCAACTATGCTACTATCAAACCAATGTGCTAGCTACTGTCCATCCCAACTATGCTACTATCAAACCAATGTGCTAGCTACTGTCCATCCCAACTATGCTACTATCAAACCAATGTGCTAGCTACTGTCCATCCCAACTATGCTACTATCAAACCAATGTGCTAGCTACTGTCCATCACAACTATGCTACTATCAAACCAATGTGCTAGCTACTGTCCATCCCAACTATGCTACTATCAAACCAATGTGCTAGCTACTGTCCATCCCAACTATGCTACTATCAAACCAATGTGCTAGCTACTGTCAATCCCAACTATGCTACTATCAAACCAATGTGGTAGCTACTGTCCATCCCAACTATGCTACTATCAAACCAATGTGCTAGCTACTGTCCATCCCAACTATGCTACTATCAAACCAATGTGCTAGCTACTGTCCATCCCAACTATGCTATCAAACCTTTGTGCTAGCTACTGTCTATCCCAACTATGCTACTATCAAACCAATGTGCTAGCTACTGTCCATCACAACTATGCTACTATCAAACAATGTGCTAGCAACTGTCCATCCCAACTATGCTACTATCAAACCAATGTGCTAGCTACTGTCCATCCCAACTATGCTACTATCAAACCAATGTGCTAGCTACTGTCCATCCCAACTATGCTACTATCAAACCAATGTGCTAGCTACTGTCCATCCCAACTATGCTATCAAACGTATGTGCTAGCTACTGTCCATCCCAACTATGCTACTATCAAACCAATGTGCTAGCTACTGTCCATCCCAACTATGCTACTATCAAACCAATGTGCTAGCTACTGTCCATCCCAACTATGCTACTATGAAACCAATGTGCTAGCTACTGTACATCCCAACTATGCTACTATTAAACCAATGTGCTAGCTACTGTCCATCCCAACTATGCTACTATCAAACCAATGTGCTAGCTACTGTCCATCCCAACTATGCTACTATCAAACCAATGTGCTAGCTACTGTCCATCCCAACTATGCTACTATCAAACCAATGTGCTAGCTACTGTCCATCCCAACTATGCTACTATCAAACCATTGTGCTAGCTACTGTCCATCCCAACTATGCTATCAAACGTATGTGCTAGCTACTGTCCATCCCAACTATGCTACTATAAAACCAATGTGCTAGCTACTGTCCATCCCAACTATGCTACTATCAAACCAATGTGCTAGCTACTGTCCATCCCAACTATGCTACTATCAAACCAATGTGCTAGCTACTGTCCATCCCAACTATGCTACTATGAAACCAATGTGCTAGCTACTGTCCATCCCAACTATGCTACTATCAAACCAATGTGCTAGCTACTGTCCATCCCAACTATGCTACTATCAAACCAATGTGCTAGCTACTGTACATCCCAACTATGCTACTATCAAACCAATGTGCTAGCTACTGTCCATCCCAACTATGCTACTATCAAACCAATGTGCTAGCTACTGTCCATCCCAACTATGCTACTATCAAACCAATGTGCTAGCTACTGTCCATCCCAACTATGCTACTATCAAACCAATGTGCTAGCTACTGTCCATCCCAACTATGCTACTATCAAACCAATGTGCTAGCTACTGTCCATCACAACTATGCTACTATCAAACCAATGTGCTAGCTACTGTCCATCCCAACTATGCTACTATCAAACCAATGTGGTAGCTACTGTCCATCCCAACTATGCTATCAAACCTTTGTGCTAGCTACTGTCCATCCCAACTATGCTACTATCAAACCAATGTGATAGCTACTGTCCATCACAACTATGCTACTATCAAACCAATGTGCTAGCTAATGTCCATCCCAACTATGCTACTATCAAACAATGTGCTAGCAACTGTCCATCCCAACTATGCTACTATCATACCAATGTGCTAGCTACTGTCCATCCCAACTATGCTATCAAATGTATGTGCTAGCTACTGTCCATCCCAACTATGCTATCAAATGTATGTGCTAGCTACTGTCCATCCCAACTATGCTACTATCAAACCAATGTGCTAGCTACTGTCCATCCCAACTATGCTACTATCAAACCAATGTGCTAGCTACTGTCCATCCCAACTATGCTACTATGAAACCAATGTGCTAGCTACTGTACATCCCAACTATGCTACTATCAAACCAATGTGCTAGCTACTGTCCATCCCAACTATGCTACTATCAAACCAATGTGCTAGCTACTGTCCATCCCAACTATGCTACTATCAAACCAATGTGCTAGCTACTGTCCATCCCAACTATGCTACTATCAAACCAATGTGCTAGCTACTGTCCATCCCAACTATGATACTATCAAACCAATGTGCTAGCTACTGTCCATCACAGCTATGCTACTATCAAACCAATGTGCTAGCTACTGTCCATCCCAACTATGCTACTATCAAACCAATGTGGTAGCTACTGTCCATCCCAACTATGCTACTATCAAACCTTTGTGCTAGCTACTGTCTATCCCAACTATGCTACTATCAAACCAATGTGCTAGCTACTGTCCATCACAACTATGCTACTATCAAACAATGTGCTAGCAACTGTCCATCCCAACTATGCTACTATCAAACCAATGTGCTAGCTACTGTCCATCCCAACTATGCTACTATCAAACCAATGTGCTAGCTACTGTCCATCCCAACTATGCTACTATCAAACCAATGTGCTAGCTACTGTCCATCCCAACTATGCTATCAAACGTATGTGCTAGCTACTGTCCATCCCAACTATGCTACTATCAAACCAATGTGCTAGCTACTGTCCATCCCAACTATGCTACTATCAAACCAATGTGCTAGCTACTGTCCATCCCAACTATGCTACTATGAAACCAATGTGCTAGCTACTGTACATCCCAACTATGCTACTATTAAACCAATGTGCTAGCTACTGTCCATCCCAACTATGCTACTATCAAACCAATGTGCTAGCTACTGTCCATCCCAACTATGCTACTATCAAACCAATGTGCTAGCTACTGTCCATCCCAACTATGCTACTATCAAACCAATGTGCTAGCTACTGTCCATCCCAACTATGCTACTATCAAACCATTGTGCTAGCTACTGTCCATCCCAACTATGCTATCAAACGTATGTGCTAGCTACTGTCCATCCCAACTATGCTACTATCAAACCAATGTGCTAGCTACTGTCCATCCCAACTATGCTACTATCAAACCAATGTGCTAGCTACTGTCCATCCCAACTATGCTACTATCAAACCAATGTGCTAGCTACTGTCCATCCCAACTATGCTACTATGAAACCAATGTGCTAGCTACTGTCCATCCCAACTATGCTACTATCAAACCAATGTGCTAGCTACTGTCCATCCCAACTATGCTACTATCAAACCAATGTGCTAGCTACTGTACATCCCAACTATGCTACTATCAAACCAATGTGCTAGCTACTGTCCATCCCAACTATGCTACTATCAAACCAATGTGCTAGCTACTGTCCATCCCAACTATGCTACTATCAAACCAATGTGCTAGCTACTGTCCATCCCAACTATGCTACTATCAAACCAATGTGCTAGCTACTGTCCATCCCAACTATGCTACTATCAAACCAATGTGCTAGCTACTGTCCATCACAACTATGCTACTATCAAACCAATGTGCTAGCTACTGTCCATCCCAACTATGCTACTATCAAACCAATGTGGTAGCTACTGTCCATCCCAACTATGCTATCAAACCTTTGTGCTAGCTACTGTCCATCCTAACTATGCTACTATCAAACCAATGTGATAGCTACTGTCCATCACAACTATGCTACTATCAAACCAATGTGCTAGCTAATGTCCATCCCAACTATGCTACTATCAAACAATGTGCTAGCAACTGTCCATCCCAACTATGCTACTATCATACCAATGTGCTAGCTACTGTCCATCCCAACTATGCTATCAAATGTATGTGCTAGCTACTGTCCATCCCAACTATGCTATCAAATGTATGTGCTAGCTACTGTCCATCCCAACTATGCTACTATCAAACCAATGTGCTAGCTACTGTCCATCCCAACTATGCTACTATCAAACCAATGTGCTAGCTACTGTCCATCCCAACTATGCTACTATGAAACCAATGTGCTAGCTACTGTACATCCCAACTATGCTACTATCAAACCAATGTGCTAGCTACTGTCCATCCCAACTATGCTACTATCAAACCAATGTGCTAGCTACTGTCCATCCCAACTATGCTACTATCAAACCAATGTGCTAGCTACTGTCCATCCCAACTATGCTACTATCAAACCAATGTGCTAGCTACTGTCCATCCCAACTATGCTATCAAATGTATGTGCTAGCTACTGTCCATCCCAACTATGCTATCAAATGTATGTGCTAGCTACTGTCCATCCCAACTATGCTACTATCAAACCAATGTGCTAGCTACTGTCCATCCCAACTATGCTACTATCAAACCAATGTGCTAGCTACTGTCCATCCCAACTATGCTACTATGAAACCAATGTGCTAGCTACTGTACATCCCAACTATGCTACTATCAAACCAATGTGCTAGCTACTGTCCATCCCAACTATGCTACTATCAAACCAATGTGCTAGCTACTGTCCATCCCAACTATGCTACTATCAAACCAATGTGCTAGCTACTGTCCATCCCAACTATGCTACTATCAAACCAATGTGCTAGCTACTGTCCATCCCAACTATGATACTATCAAACCAATGTGCTAGCTACTGTCCATCACAGCTATGCTACTATCAAACCAATGTGCTAGCTACTGTCCATCCCAACTATGCTACTATCAAACCAATGTGGTAGCTACTGTCCATCCCAACTATGCTACTATCAAACCTTTGTGCTAGCTACTGTCTATCCCAACTATGCTACTATCAAACCAATGTGCTAGCTACTGTCCATCACAACTATGCTACTATCAAACAATGTGCTAGCAACTGTCCATCCCAACTATGCTACTATCAAACCAATGTGCTAGCTACTGTCCATCCCAACTATGCTACTATCAAACCAATGTGCTAGCTACTGTCCATCCCAACTATGCTACTATCAAACCAATGTGCTAGCTACTGTCCATCCCAACTATGCTATCAAACGTATGTGCTAGCTACTGTCCATCCCAACTATGCTACTATCAAACCAATGTGCTAGCTACTGTCCATCCCAACTATGCTACTATCAAACCAATGTGCTAGCTACTGTCCATCCCAACTATGCTACTATGAAACCAATGTGCTAGCTACTGTACATCCCAACTATGCTACTATTAAACCAATGTGCTAGCTACTGTCCATCCCAACTATGCTACTATCAAACCAATGTGCTAGCTACTGTCCATCCCAACTATGCTACTATCAAACCAATGTGCTAGCTACTGTCCATCCCAACTATGCTACTATCAAACCAATGTGCTAGCTACTGTCCATCCCAACTATGCTACTATCAAACCATTGTGCTAGCTACTGTCCATCCCAACTATGCTATCAAACGTATGTGCTAGCTACTGTCCATCCCAACTATGCTACTATCAAACCAATGTGCTAGCTACTGTCCATCCCAACTATGCTACTATCAAACCAATGTGCTAGCTACTGTCCATCCCAACTATGCTACTATCAAACCAATGTGCTAGCTACTGTCCATCCCAACTATGCTACTATGAAACCAATGTGCTAGCTACTGTCCATCCCAACTATGCTACTATCAAACCAATGTGCTAGCTACTGTCCATCCCAACTATGCTACTATCAAACCAATGTGCTAGCTACTGTACATCCCAACTATGCTACTATCAAACCAATGTGCTAGCTACTGTCCATCCCAACTATGCTACTATCAAACCAATGTGCTAGCTACTGTCCATCCCAACTATGCTACTATCAAACCAATGTGCTAGCTACTGTCCATCCCAACTATGCTACTATCAAACCAATGTGCTAGCTACTGTCCATCCCAACTATGCTACTATCAAACCAATGTGCTAGCTACTGTCCATCACAACTATGCTACTATCAAACCAATGTGCTAGCTACTGTCCATCCCAACTATGCTACTATCAAACCAATGTGGTAGCTACTGTCCATCCCAACTATGCTATCAAACCTTTGTGCTAGCTACTGTCCATCCCAACTATGCTACTATCAAACCAATGTGATAGCTACTGTCCATCACAACTATGCTACTATCAAACCAATGTGCTAGCTAATGTCCATCCCAACTATGCTACTATCAAACAATGTGCTAGCAACTGTCCATCCCAACTATGCTACTATCATACCAATGTGCTAGCTACTGTCCATCCCAACTATGCTATCAAATGTATGTGCTAGCTACTGTCCATCCCAACTATGCTACTATCAAACCAATGTGCTAGCTACTGTCCATCCCAACTATGCTACTATCAAACCAATGTGCTAGCTACTGTCCATCCCAACTATGATACTATCAAACCAATGTGCTAGCTACTGTCCATCACAGCTATGCTACTATCAAACCAATGTGCTAGCTACTGTCCATCCCAACTATGCTACTATCAAACCAATGTGGTAGCTACTGTCCATCCCAACTATGCTACTATCAAACCTTTGTGCTAGCTACTGTCTATCCCAACTATGCTACTATCAAACCAATGTGCTAGCTACTGTCCATCACAACTATGCTACTATCAAACAATGTGCTAGCAACTGTCCATCCCAACTATGCTACTATCAAACCAATGTGCTAGCTACTGTCCATCCCAACTATGCTTCTATCAAACCAATGTGCTAGCTACTGTCCATCCCAACTATGCTACTATCAAACCAATGTGCTAGCTACTGTCCATCCCAACTATGCTATCAAACGTATGTGCTAGCTACTGTCCATCCCAACTATGCTACTATCAAACCAATGTGCTAGCTACTGTCCATCCCAACTATGCTACTATCAAACCAATGTGCTAGCTACTGTCCATCCCAACTATGCTACTATGAAACCAATGTGCTAGCTACTGTACATCCCAACTATGCTACTATTAAACCAATGTGCTAGCTACTGTCCATCCCAACTATGCTACTATCAAACCAATGTGCTAGCTACTGTCCATCCCAACTATGCTACTATCAAACCAATGTGCTAGCTACTGTCCATCCCAACTATGCTACTATCAAACCAATGTGCTAGCTACTGTCCATCCCAACTATGCTACTATCAAACCATTGTGCTAGCTACTGTCCATCCCAACTATGCTATCAAACGTATGTGCTAGCTACTGTCCATCCCAACTATGCTACTATCAAACCAATGTGCTAGCTACTGTCCATCCCAACTATGCTACTATCAAACCAATGTGCTAGCTACTGTCCATCCCAACTATGCTACTATCAAACCAATGTGCTAGCTACTGTCCATCCCAACTATGCTACTATGAAACCAATGTGCTAGCTACTGTCCATCCCAACTATGCTACTATCAAACCAATGTGCTAGCTACTGTCCATCCCAACTATGCTACTATCAAACCAATGTGCTAGCTACTGTACATCCCAACTATGCTACTATCAAACCAATGTGCTAGCTACTGTCCATCCCAACTATGCTACTATCAAACCAATGTGCTAGCTACTGTCCATCCCAACTATGCTACTATCAAACCAATGTGCTAGCTACTGTCCATCCCAACTATGCTACTATCAAACCAATGTGCTAGCTACTGTCCATCCCAACTATGCTACTATCAAACCAATGTGCTAGCTACTGTCCATCACAACTATGCTACTATCAAACCAATGTGCTAGCTACTGTCCATCCCAACTATGCTACTATCAAACCAATGTGGTAGCTACTGTCCATCCCAACTATGCTATCAAACCTTTGTGCTAGCTACTGTCCATCCCAACTATGCTACTATCAAACCAATGTGATAGCTACTGTCCATCACAACTATGCTACTATCAAACCAATGTGCTAGCTAATGTCCATCCCAACTATGCTACTATCAAACAATGTGCTAGCAACTGTCCATCCCAACTATGCTACTATCATACCAATGTGCTAGCTACTGTCCATCCCAACTATGCTATCAAATGTATGTGCTAGCTACTGTCCATCCCAACTATGCTATCAAATGTATGTGCTAGCTACTGTCCATCCCAACTATGCTACTATCAAACCAATGTGCTAGCTACTGTCCATCCCAACTATGCTACTATCAAACCAATGTGCTAGCTACTGTCCATCCCAACTATGCTACTATGAAACCAATGTGCTAGCTACTGTACATCCCAACTATGCTACTATCAAACCAATGTGCTAGCTACTGTCCATCCCAACTATGCTACTATCAAACCAATGTGCTAGCTACTGTCCATCCCAACTATGCTACTATCAAACCAATGTGCTAGCTACTGTCCATCCCAACTATGCTACTATCAAACCAATGTGCTAGCTACTGTCCATCCCAACTATGATACTATCAAACCAATGTGCTAGCTACTGTCCATCACAGCTATGCTACTATCAAACCAATGTGCTAGCTACTGTCCATCCCAACTATGCTACTATCAAACCAATGTGCTAGCTACTGTCCATCCCAACTATGCTATCAAACCTTTGTGCTAGCTACTATCCATCCCAACTATGCTACTATCAAACCAATGTGCTAGCTACTGTCCATCCCAACTATGCTATCAAACCTTTGTGCTAGCTACTGTCCATCCCAACTATGCTACTATCAAACCAATGTGCTAGCTACTGTCCATCACAACTATGCTACTATCAAACCAATGTGCTAGCTAATGTCCATCCCAACTATGCTACTATCAAACAATGTGCTAGCAACTGTCCATCCCAACTATGCTACTATCATACCAATGTGCTAGCTACTGTCCATCCCAACTATGCTACTATCAAACCAATGTGCTAGCTACTGTCCATCCCAACTATGCTACTATCAAACCAATGTGCTAGCTACTGTCCATCCCAACTATGCTATCAAACGTATGTGCTAGCTACTGTCCATCCCAACTATGCTACTATCAAACCAATGTGCTAGCTACTGTCCATCCCAACTATGCTACTATCAAACCAATGTGCTAGCTACTGTCCATCCCAACTATGCTACTATCAAACCAATGTGCTATCTACTGTCCATCCCAACTATGCTACTATCAAACCAATGTGCTAGCTACTGTACATCCCAACTATGCTACTATCAAACCAATGTGCTAGCTACTGTCCATCCCAACTATGCTACTATCAAACCAATGTGCTAGCTACTGTCCATCCCAACTATGCTACTATCAAACCAATGTGCTAGCTACTGTCCATCCCAACTATGCTACTATCAAACCAATGTGCTAGCTACTGTCCATCACAACTATGCTACTATCAAACCAATGTGCTAGCTACTGTCCATCCCAACTATGCTACTATCAAACCAATGTGGTAGCTACTGTCCATCCCAACTATGCTATCAAACCTTTGTGCTAGCTACTGTCCATCCCAACTATGCTACTATCAAACCAATGTGATAGCTACTGTCCATCACAACTATGCTACTATCAAACCAATGTGCTAGCTAATGTCCATCCCAACTATGCTACTATCAAACAATGTGCTAGCAACTGTCCATCCCAACTATGCTACTATCATACCAATGTGCTAGCTACTGTCCATCCCAACTATGCTATCAAATGTATGTGCTAGCTACTGTCCATCCCAACTATGCTATCAAATGTATGTGCTAGCTACTGTCCATCCCAACTATGCTACTATCAAACCAATGTGCTAGCTACTGTCCATCCCAACTATGCTACTATCAAACCAATGTGCTAGCTACTGTCCATCCCAACTATGCTACTATGAAACCAATGTGCTAGCTACTGTACATCCCAACTATGCTACTATCAAACCAATGTGCTAGCTACTGTCCATCCCAACTATGCTACTATCAAACCAATGTGCTAGCTACTGTCCATCCCAACTATGCTACTATCAAACCAATGTGCTAGCTACTGTCCATCCCAACTATGCTACTATCAAACCAATGTGCTAGCTACTGTCCATCCCAACTATGATACTATCAAACCAATGTGCTAGCTACTGTCCATCACAGCTATGCTACTATCAAACCAATGTGCTAGCTACTGTCCATCCCAACTATGCTACTATCAAACCAATGTGCTAGCTACTGTCCATCCCAACTATGCTATCAAACCTTTGTGCTAGCTACTATCCATCCCAACTATGCTACTATCAAACCAATGTGCTAGCTACTGTCCATCCCAACTATGCTATCAAACCTTTGTGCTAGCTACTGTCCATCCCAACTATGCTACTATCAAACCAATGTGCTAGCTACTGTCCATCACAACTATGCTACTATCAAACCAATGTGCTAGCTAATGTCCATCCCAACTATGCTACTATCAAACAATGTGCTAGCAACTGTCCATCCCAACTATGCTACTATCATACCAATGTGCTAGCTACTGTCCATCCCAACTATGCTACTATCAAACCAATGTGCTAGCTACTGTCCATCCCAACTATGCTACTATCAAACCAATGTGCTAGCTACTGTCCATCCCAACTATGCTATCAAACGTATGTGCTAGCTACTGTCCATCCCAACTATGCTACTATCAAACCAATGTGCTAGCTACTGTCCATCCCAACTATGCTACTATCAAACCAATGTGCTAGCTACTGTCCATCCCAACTATGCTACTATCAAACCAATGTGCTAGCTACTGTCCATCCCAACTATGCTACTATCAAACCAATGTGCTAGCTACTGTACATCCCAACTATGCTACTATCAAACCAATGTGCTAGCTACTGTCCATCCCAACTATGCTACTATCAAACCAATGTGCTAGCTACTGTCCATCCCAACTATGCTACTATCAAACCAATGTGCTAGCTACTGTCCATCCCAACTATGCTACTATCAAACCAATGTGCTAGCTACTGTCCATCCCAACTATGCTACTATCAAACCAATGTGCTAGCTACTGTCCATCCCAACTATGCTACTATCAAACCAATGTGCTAGCTACTGTCCATCCCAACTATGCTACTATCAAACCAATGTGCTAGCTACTGTCCATCCCAACTATGCTACTATCAAACCAATGTGCTAGCTACTGTCCATCCCAACTATGCTACTATCAAACCAATGTGCTAGCTACTGTCCATCCCAACTATGCTACTATCAAACCAATGTGCTAGCTACTGTCCATCCCAACTATGCTACTATCAAACCAATGTGCTAGCTACTGTCCATCCCAACTATGCTACTATCAAACCAATGTGCTAACTACTGTCCATCCCAACTATGCTACTATCAAACAATGTGCTAGCAACTGTCCATCCCAACTATGCTACTATCATACCAATGGGCTAGCTACTGTCCATCCCAACTATGCTACTATCAAACCAATGTGCTAGCTACTGTCCATCCCAACTATGCTACTATCAAACCAATGTGCTAGCTACTGTCCATCCCAACTATGCTACTATCAAACCAATGTGCTAGCTACTGTCCATCCCAACTATGCTACTATCAAACCAATGTGCTAGCTACTGTCCATCCCAACTATGCTACTATCAAACCAATGTGCTAGCTACTGTCCATCCCAACTATGCTACTATCAAACCAATGTGCTAGCTACTGTCCATCCCAACTATGCTACTATCAAACCAATGTGCTAGCTACTGTCCATCCCAACTATGCTACTATCAAACCAATGTGCTAACTACTGTCCATCCCAACTATGCTACTATCAAACAATGTGCTAGCAACTGTCCATCCCAACTATGCTACTATCATACCAATGGGCTAGCTACTGTCCATCCCAACTATGCTATCAAACCTTTGTGCTAGCTACTGTCCATCCCAACTATGCTACTATCAAACCAATGTGCTAGCTACTGTCCATCACAACTATGCTACTATCAAACCAATGTGCTAGCTACTGTACATCCCAACTATGCTACTATCAAACCAATGTGCTAGCTACTGTCCATCCCAACTATGCTACTATCAAACCAATGTGCTAGCTACTGTCCATCCCAATTATGCTACTATCAAACCAATGTGCTAGCTACTGTTTATCACAACTATGCTACTATCAAACCAATGTGCTAGCTAATGTCCATCCCAACTATGCTACTATCAAACAATGTGCTAGCAACTGTCCATCCCAACTATGCTACTATCATACCAATGTGCTAGCTACTGTCCATCCCAACTATGCTACTATCAAACCAATGTGCTAGCTACTGTCCATCCCAACTATGCTATCAAATGTATGTGCTAGCTACTGTCCATCCCAACTATGCTACTATCAAACCAATGTGCTAGCTACTGTCCATCCCAACTATGCTACTATCAAACCAATGTGCTAGCTACTGTCCATCCCAACTATGCTACTATCAAACAATGTGCTAGCAACTGTCCATCCCAACTATGCTACTATCATACCAATGTGCTAGCTACTGTCCATCCCAACTATGCTACTATCAAACCAATGTGCTAGCTACTGTCCATCCCAACTATGCTACTATCAAACCAATGTGCTAGCTACTGTCCATCCCAACTATGCTATCAAACGTATGTGCTAGCTACTGTCCATCCCAACTATGCTACTATCAAACCAATGTGCTAGCTACTGTCCATCCCAACTATGCTACTATCAAACCAATGTGCTAGCTACTGTCCATCCCAACTATGCTACTATCAAACCAATGTGCTAGCTACTGTACATCCCAACTATGCTACTATCAAACCAATGTGCTAGCTACTGTCCATCCCAACTATGCTACTATCAAACCAATGTGCTAGCTACTGTCCATCCCAACTATGCTACTATCAAACCAATGTGCTAGCTACTGTCCATCCCAACTATGCTACTATCAAACCAATGTGCTAGCTACTGTCCATCCCAACTATGCTACTATCAAACCAATGTGCTAGCTACTGTCCATCCCAACTATGCTACTATCAAACCAATGTGCTAGCTACTGTCCATCCCAACTATGCTACTATCAAACCAATGTGCTAGCTACTGTCCATCCCAACTATGCTACTATCAAACCAATGTGCTAGCTACTGTCCATCCCAACTATGCTACTATCAAACCAATGTGCTAACTACTGTCCATCCCAACTATGCTACTATCAAACAATGTGCTAGCAACTGTCCATCCCAACTATGCTACTATCATACCAATGGGCTAGCTACTGTCCATCCCAACTATGCTACTATCAAACCAATGTGCTAGCTACTGTCCATCCCAACTATGCTACTATCAAACCAATGTGCTAGCTACTGTCCATCCCAACTATGCTACTATCAAACCAATGTGCTAGCTACTGTACATCCCAACTATGCTACTATCAAACCAATGTGCTAGCTACTGTCCATCCCAACTATGCTACTATCAAACCAATGTGCTAGCTACTGTCCATCCCAACTATGCTACTATCAAACCAATGTGCTAGCTACTGTCCATCCCAACTATGATACTATCAAACCAATGTGCTAGCTACTGTCCATCACAGCTATGCTACTATCAAACCAATGTGCTAGCTACTGTCCATCCCAACTATGCTACTATCAAACCAATGTGCTAGCTACTGTCCATCCCAACTATGCTACTATCAAACCAATGTGCTAGCTACTGTCCATCCCAACTATGCTACTATCAAACCAATGTGCTAGCTACTGTCCATCCCAACTATGCTACTATCAAACCAATGTGCTAGCTACTGTCCATCCCAACTATGCTACTATCAAACCAATGTGCTAGCTACTGTCCATCCCAACTATGCTACTATCAAACCAATGTGCTAGCTACTGTCCATCCCAACTATGCTACTATCAAACCAATGTGCTAACTACTGTCCATCCCAACTATGCTACTATCAAACAATGTGCTAGCAACTGTCCATCCCAACTATGCTACTATCATACCAATGGGCTAGCTACTGTCCATCCCAACTATGCTATCAAACCTTTGTGCTAGCTACTGTCCATCCCAACTATGCTACTATCAAACCAATGTGCTAGCTACTGTCCATCACAACTATGCTACTATCAAACCAATGTGCTAGCTACTGTCCATCCCAACTATGCTACTATCAAACCAATGTGCTAGCTACTGTCCATCCCAACTATGCTACTATCAAACCAATGTGCTAGCTACTGTCCATCCCAATTATGCTACTATCAAACCAATGTGCTAGCTACTGTTTATCACAACTATGCTACTATCAAACCAATGTGCTAGCTAATGTCCATCCCAACTATGCTACTATCAAACAATGTGCTAGCAACTGTCCATCCCAACTATGCTACTATCATACCAATGTGCTAGCTACTGTCCATCCCAACTATGCTACTATCAA
Source organism: Borostomias antarcticus (assembly GCF_949987555.1). Classification (NCBI taxonomy): domain Eukaryota; kingdom Metazoa; phylum Chordata; class Actinopteri; order Stomiiformes; family Stomiidae; genus Borostomias; species Borostomias antarcticus. The sequence continues at coordinate 2,239,904 of NW_028176195.1, forward strand.
ACCAATGTGCTAGCTACTGTCCATCCCAACTATGCTATCAAATGTATGTGCTAGCTACTGTCCATCCCAACTATGCTACTATCAAACCAATGTGCTAGCTACTGTCCATCCCAACTATGCTACTATCAAACCAATGTGCTAGCTACTGTCCATCCCAACTATGCTACTATCAAACAATGTGCTAGCAACTGTCCATCCCAACTATGCTACTATCATACCAATGTGCTAGCTACTGTCCATCCCAACTATGCTACTATCAAACCAATGTGCTAGCTACTGTCCATCCCAACTATGCTACTATCAAACCAATGTGCTAGCTACTGTCCATCCCAACTATGCTATCAAACGTATGTGCTAGCTACTGTCCATCCCAACTATGCTACTATCAAACCAATGTGCTAGCTACTGTCCATCCCAACTATGCTACTATCAAACCAATGTGCTAGCTACTGTCCATCCCAACTATGCTACTATCAAACCAATGTGCTAGCTACTGTCCATCCCAACTATGCTACTATCAAACCAATGTGCTAGCTACTGTACATCCCAACTATGCTACTATCAAACCAATGTGCTAGCTACTGTCCATCCCAACTATGCTACTATCAAACCAATGTGCTAGCTACTGTCCATCCCAACTATGCTACTATCAAACCAATGTGCTAGCTACTGTCCATCCCAACTATGCTACTATCAAACCAATGTGCTAGCTACTGTCCATCCCAACTATGCTACTATCAAACCAATGTGCTAGCTACTGTCCATCCCAACTATGCTACTATCAAACCAATGTGCTAGCTACTGTCCATCCCAACTATGCTACTATCAAACCAATGTGCTAGCTACTGTCCATCCCAACTATGCTACTATCAAACCAATGTGCTAGCTACTGTCCATCCCAACTATGCTACTATCAAACCAATGTGCTAACTACTGTCCATCCCAACTATGCTACTATCAAACAATGTGCTAGCAACTGTCCATCCCAACTATGCTACTATCATACCAATGGGCTAGCTACTGTCCATCCCAACTATGCTACTATCAAACCAATGTGCTAGCTACTGTCCATCCCAACTATGCTACTATCAAACCAATGTGCTAGCTACTGTCCATCCCAACTATGCTACTATCAAACCAATGTGCTAGCTACTGTACATCCCAACTATGCTACTATCAAACCAATGTGCTAGCTACTGTCCATCCCAACTATGCTACTATCAAACCAATGTGCTAGCTACTGTCCATCCCAACTATGCTACTATCAAACCAATGTGCTAGCTACTGTCCATCCCAACTATGATACTATCAAACCAATGTGCTAGCTACTGTACATCACAGCTATGCTACTATCAAACCAATGTGCTAGCTACTGTCCATCCCAACTATGCTACTATCAAACCAATGTGCTAGCTACTGTCCATCCCAACTATGCTATCAAACCTTTGTGCTAGCTACTATCCATCCCAACTATGCTACTATCAAACCAATGTGCTAGCTACTGTCCATCCCAACTATGCTATCAAACCTTTGTGCTAGCTACTGTCCATCCCAACTATGCTACTATCAAACCAATGTGCTAGCTACTGTCCATCACAACTATGCTACTATCAAACCAATGTGCTAGCTAATGTCCATCCCAACTATGCTACTATCAAACCAATGTGCTAGCTACTGTCCATCCCAACTATGCTACTATCAAACCAATGTGCTAGCTACTGTCCATCCCAACTATGCTATCAAACGTGTGTGCTAGCTACTGTCCATCCCAACTATGCTACTATCAAACCAATGTGCTAGCTACTGTCCATCCCAACTATGCTACTATCAAACCAATGTGCTAGCTACTGTCCATCCCAACTATGCTACTATCAAACCAATGTGCTAGCTACTGTCCATCCCAACTATGCTACTATCAAACCAATGTGCTAGCTACTGTCCATCCCAACTATGCTACTATCAAACCAATGTGCTAGCTACTGTCCATCCCAACTATGCTACTATCAAACCAATGTGCTAGCTACTGTCCATCCCAACTATGCTATCAAACCTTTGTGCTAGCTACTATCCATCCCAACTATGCTACTATCAAACCAATGTGCTAGCTACTGTCCATCCCAACTATGCTATCAAACCTTTGTGCTAGCTACTGTCCATCCCAACTATGCTACTATCAAACCAATGTGCTAGCTACTGTCCATCACAACTATGCTACTATCAAACCAATGTGCTAGCTACTGTCCATCCCAACTATGCTACTATCAAACCAATGTGCTAGCTACTGTCCATCCCAACTATGCTACTATCAAACCAATGTGCTAGCTACTGTCCATCCCAACTATGCTACTATCAAACCAATGTGCTAGCTACTGTCCATCCCAACTATGCTACTATCAAACCAATGTGCTAGCTACTGTCCATCCCAACTATGCTACTATCAAACCAATGTGCTAACTACTGTCCATCCCAACTATGCTACTATCAAACAATGTGCTAGCAACTGTCCATCCCAACTATGCTACTATCATACCAATGGGCTAGCTACTGTCCATCCCAACTATGCTATCAAACCTTTGTGCTAGCTACTGTCCATCCCAACTATGCTACTATCAAACCAATGTGCTAGCTACTGTCCATCACAACTATGCTACTATCAAACCAATGTGCTAGCTACTGTACATCCCAACTATGCTACTATCAAACCAATGTGCTAGCTACTGTCCATCCCAACTATGCTACTATCAAACCAATGTGCTAGCTACTGTCCATCCCAATTATGCTACTATCAAACCAATGTGCTAGCTACTGTTTATCACAACTATGCTACTATCAAACCAATGTGCTAGCTAATGTCCATCCCAACTATGCTACTATCAAACAATGTGCTAGCAACTGTCCATCCCAACTATGCTACTATCATACCAATGTGCTAGCTACTGTCCATCCCAACTATGCTACTATCAAACCAATGTGCTAGCTACTGTCCATCCCAACTATGCTATCAAATGTATGTGCTAGCTACTGTCCATCCCAACTATGCTACTATCAAACCAATGTGCTAGCTACTGTCCATCCCAACTATGCTACTATCAAACCAATGTGCTAGCTACTGTCCATCCCAACTATGCTACTATCAAACAATGTGCTAGCAACTGTCCATCCCAACTATGCTACTATCATACCAATGTGCTAGCTACTGTCCATCCCAACTATGCTACTATCAAACCAATGTGCTAGCTACTGTCCATCCCAACTATGCTACTATCAAACCAATGTGCTAGCTACTGTCCATCCCAACTATGCTATCAAACGTATGTGCTAGCTACTGTCCATCCCAACTATGCTACTATCAAACCAATGTGCTAGCTACTGTCCATCCCAACTATGCTACTATCAAACCAATGTGCTAGCTACTGTCCATCCCAACTATGCTACTATCAAACCAATGTGCTAGCTACTGTACATCCCAACTATGCTACTATCAAACCAATGTGCTAGCTACTGTCCATCCCAACTATGCTACTATCAAACCAATGTGCTAGCTACTGTCCATCCCAACTATGCTACTATCAAACCAATGTGCTAGCTACTGTCCATCCCAACTATGCTACTATCAAACCAATGTGCTAGCTACTGTCCATCCCAACTATGCTACTATCAAACCAATGTGCTAGCTACTGTCCATCCCAACTATGCTACTATCAAACCAATGTGCTAGCTACTGTCCATCCCAACTATGCTACTATCAAACCAATGTGCTAGCTACTGTCCATCCCAACTATGCTACTATCAAACCAATGTGCTAGCTACTGTCCATCCCAACTATGCTACTATCAAACCAATGTGCTAACTACTGTCCATCCCAACTATGCTACTATCAAACAATGTGCTAGCAACTGTCCATCCCAACTATGCTACTATCATACCAATGGGCTAGCTACTGTCCATCCCAACTATGCTACTATCAAACCAATGTGCTAGCTACTGTCCATCCCAACTATGCTACTATCAAACCAATGTGCTAGCTACTGTCCATCCCAACTATGCTACTATCAAACCAATGTGCTAGCTACTGTACATCCCAACTATGCTACTATCAAACCAATGTGCTAGCTACTGTCCATCCCAACTATGCTACTATCAAACCAATGTGCTAGCTACTGTCCATCCCAACTATGCTACTATCAAACCAATGTGCTAGCTACTGTCCATCCCAACTATGATACTATCAAACCAATGTGCTAGCTACTGTCCATCACAGCTATGCTACTATCAAACCAATGTGCTAGCTACTGTCCATCCCAACTATGCTACTATCAAACCAATGTGCTAGCTACTGTCCATCCCAACTATGCTACTATCAAACCAATGTGCTAGCTACTGTCCATCCCAACTATGCTACTATCAAACCAATGTGCTAGCTACTGTCCATCCCAACTATGCTACTATCAAACCAATGTGCTAGCTACTGTCCATCCCAACTATGCTACTATCAAACCAATGTGCTAGCTACTGTCCATCCCAACTATGCTACTATCAAACCAATGTGCTAGCTACTGTCCATCCCAACTATGCTACTATCAAACCAATGTGCTAACTACTGTCCATCCCAACTATGCTACTATCAAACAATGTGCTAGCAACTGTCCATCCCAACTATGCTACTATCATACCAATGGGCTAGCTACTGTCCATCCCAACTATGCTATCAAACCTTTGTGCTAGCTACTGTCCATCCCAACTATGCTACTATCAAACCAATGTGCTAGCTACTGTCCATCACAACTATGCTACTATCAAACCAATGTGCTAGCTACTGTCCATCCCAACTATGCTACTATCAAACCAATGTGCTAGCTACTGTCCATCCCAACTATGCTACTATCAAACCAATGTGCTAGCTACTGTCCATCCCAATTATGCTACTATCAAACCAATGTGCTAGCTACTGTTTATCACAACTATGCTACTATCAAACCAATGTGCTAGCTAATGTCCATCCCAACTATGCTACTATCAAACAATGTGCTAGCAACTGTCCATCCCAACTATGCTACTATCATACCAATGTGCTAGCTACTGTCCATCCCAACTATGCTACTATCAAACCAATGTGCTAGCTACTGTCCATCCCAACTATGCTATCAAATGTATGTGCTAGCTACTGTCCATCCCAACTATGCTACTATCAAACCAATGTGCTAGCTACTGTCCATCCCAACTATGCTACTATCAAACCAATGTGCTAGCTACTGTCCATCCCAACTATGCTACTATCAAACAATGTGCTAGCAACTGTCCATCCCAACTATGCTACTATCATACCAATGTGCTAGCTACTGTCCATCCCAACTATGCTACTATCAAACCAATGTGCTAGCTACTGTCCATCCCAACTATGCTACTATCAAACCAATGTGCTAGCTACTGTCCATCCCAACTATGCTATCAAACGTATGTGCTAGCTACTGTCCATCCCAACTATGCTACTATCAAACCAATGTGCTAGCTACTGTACATCCCAACTATGCTACTATCAAACCAATGTGCTAGCTACTGTCCATCCCAACTATGCTACTATCAAACCAATGTGCTAGCTACTGTCCATCCCAATTATGCTACTATCAAACCAATGTGCTAGCTACTGTTTATCACAACTATGCTACTATCAAACCAATGTGCTAGCTAATGTCCATCCCAACTATGCTACTATCAAACAATGTGCTAGCAACTGTCCATCCCAACTATGCTACTATCATACCAATGTGCTAGCTACTGTCCATCCCAACTATGCTACTATCAAACCAATGTGCTAGCTACTGTCCATCCCAACTATGCTATCAAATGTATGTGCTAGCTACTGTCCATCCCAACTATGCTACTATCAAACCAATGTGCTAGCTACTGTCCATCCCAACTATGCTACTATCAAACCAATGTGCTAGCTACTGTCCATCCCAACTATGCTACTATCAAACAATGTGCTAGCTACTGTCCATCCCAACTATGCTATCAAACCTTTGTGCTAGCTACTGTCCATCCCAACTATGCTACTATCAAACCAATGTGCTAGCTACTGTCCATCCCAACTATGCTACTATCAAACCAATGTGCTAGCTACTGTACATCCCAACTATGCTACTATCAAACCAATGTGCTAGCTACTGTCCATCCCAACTATGCTACTATCAAACCAATGTGCTAGCTACTGTCCATCCCAATTATGCTACTATCAAACCAATGTGCTAGCTACTGTTTATCACAACTATGCTACTATCAAACCAATGTGCTAGCTAATGTCCATCCCAACTATGCTACTATCAAACAATGTGCTAGCAACTGTCCATCCCAACTATGCTACTATCATACCAATGTGCTAGCTACTGTCCATCCCAACTATGCTACTATCAAACCAATGTGCTAGCTACTGTCCATCCCAACTATGCTATCAAATGTATGTGCTAGCTACTGTCCATCCCAACTATGCTACTATCAAACCAATGTGCTAGCTACTGTCCATCCCAACTATGCTACTATCAAACCAATGTGCTAGCTACTGTCCATCCCAACTATGCTACTATCAAACAATGTGCTAGCAACTGTCCATCCCAACTATGCTACTATCATACCAATGTGCTAGCTACTGTCCATCCCAACTATGCTACTATCAAACCAATGTGCTAGCTACTGTCCATCCCAACTATGCTACTATCAAACCAATGTGCTAGCTACTGTCCATCCCAACTATGCTATCAAACGTATGTGCTAGCTACTGTCCATCCCAACTATGCTACTATCAAACCAATGTGCTAGCTACTGTCCATCCCAACTATGCTACTATCAAACCAATGTGCTAGCTACTGTCCATCCCAACTATGCTACTATCAAACCAATGTGCTAGCTACTGTACATCCCAACTATGCTACTATCAAACCAATGTGCTAGCTACTGTCCATCCCAACTATGCTACTATCAAACCAATGTGCTAGCTACTGTCCATCCCAACTATGCTACTATCAAACCAATGTGCTAGCTACTGTCCATCCCAACTATGCTACTATCAAACCAATGTGCTAGCTACTGTCCATCCCAACTATGCTACTATCAAACCAATGTGCTAGCTACTGTCCATCCCAACTATGCTACTATCAAACCAATGTGCTAGCTACTGTCCATCCCAACTATGCTACTATCAAACCAATGTGCTAGCTACTGTCCATCCCAACTATGCTACTATCAAACCAATGTGCTAACTACTGTCCATCCCAACTATGCTACTATCAAACAATGTGCTAGCAACTGTCCATCCCAACTATGCTACTATCATACCAATGGGCTAGCTACTGTCCATCCCAACTATGCTACTATCAAACCAATGTGCTAGCTACTGTCCATCCCAACTATGCTACTATCAAACCAATGTGCTAGCTACTGTCCATCCCAACTATGCTACTATCAAACCAATGTGCTAGCTACTGTACATCCCAACTATGCTACTATCAAACCAATGTGCTAGCTACTGTCCATCCCAACTATGCTACTATCAAACCAATGTGCTAGCTACTGTCCATCCCAACTATGCTACTATCAAACCAATGTGCTAGCTACTGTCCATCCCAACTATGATACTATCAAACCAATGTGCTAGCTACTGTCCATCACAGCTATGCTACTATCAAACCAATGTGCTAGCTACTGTCCATCCCAACTATGCTACTATCAAACCAATGTGCTAGCTACTGTCCATCCCAACTATGCTACTATCAAACCAATGTGCTAGCTACTGTCCATCCCAACTATGCTACTATCAAACCAATGTGCTAGCTACTGTCCATCCCAACTATGCTACTATCAAACCAATGTGCTAGCTACTGTCCATCCCAACTATGCTACTATCAAACCAATGTGCTAGCTACTGTCCATCCCAACTATGCTACTATCAAACCAATGTGCTAGCTACTGTCCATCCCAACTATGCTACTATCAAACCAATGTGCTAACTACTGTCCATCCCAACTATGCTACTATCAAACAATGTGCTAGCAACTGTCCATCCCAACTATGCTACTATCATACCAATGGGCTAGCTACTGTCCATCCCAACTATGCTATCAAACCTTTGTGCTAGCTACTGTCCATCCCAACTATGCTACTATCAAACCAATGTGCTAGCTACTGTCCATCACAACTATGCTACTATCAAACCAATGTGCTAGCTACTGTCCATCCCAACTATGCTACTATCAAACCAATGTGCTAGCTACTGTCCATCCCAACTATGCTACTATCAAACCAATGTGCTAGCTACTGTCCATCCCAATTATGCTACTATCAAACCAATGTGCTAGCTACTGTTTATCACAACTATGCTACTATCAAACCAATGTGCTAGCTAATGTCCATCCCAACTATGCTACTATCAAACAATGTGCTAGCAACTGTCCATCCCAACTATGCTACTATCATACCAATGTGCTAGCTACTGTCCATCCCAACTATGCTACTATCAAACCAATGTGCTAGCTACTGTCCATCCCAACTATGCTATCAAATGTATGTGCTAGCTACTGTCCATCCCAACTATGCTACTATCAAACCAATGTGCTAGCTACTGTCCATCCCAACTATGCTACTATCAAACCAATGTGCTAGCTACTGTCCATCCCAACTATGCTACTATCAAACAATGTGCTAGCAACTGTCCATCCCAACTATGCTACTATCATACCAATGTGCTAGCTACTGTCCATCCCAACTATGCTACTATCAAACCAATGTGCTAGCTACTGTCCATCCCAACTATGCTACTATCAAACCAACGTGCTAGCTACTGTCCATCCCAACTATGCTATCAAACGTATGTGCTAGCTACTGTCCATCCCAACTATGCTACTATCAAACCAATGTGCTAGCTACTGTCCATCCCAACTATGCTACTATCAAACCAATGTGCTAGCTACTGTCCATCCCAACTATGCTACTATCAAACCAATGTGCTAGCTACTGTCCATCCCAACTATGCTACTATCATACCAATGTGCTAGCTACTGTCCATCCCAACTATGCTACTATCAAACCAATGTGCTAGCTACTGTCCATCCCAACTATGCTATCAAATGTATGTGCTAGCTACTGTCCATCCCAACTATGCTACTATCAAACCAATGTGCTAGCTACTGTCCATCCCAACTATGCTACTATCAAACCAATGTGCTAGCTACTGTCCATCCCAACTATGCTACTATCAAACAATGTGCTAGCAACTGTCCATCCCAACTATGCTACTATCATACCAATGTGCTAGCTACTGTCCATCCCAACTATGCTACTATCAAACCAATGTGCTAGCTACTGTCCATCCCAACTATGCTACTATCAAACCAATGTGCTAGCTACTGTCCATCCCAACTATGCTATCAAACGTATGTGCTAGCTACTGTCCATCCCAACTATGCTACTATCAAACCAATGTGCTAGCTACTGTCCATCCCAACTATGCTACTATCAAACCAATGTGCTAGCTACTGTCCATCCCAACTATGCTACTATCAAACCAATGTGCTAGCTACTGTCCATCCCAACTATGCTACTATCAAACCAATGTGCTAGCTACTGTACATCCCAACTATGCTACTATCAAACCAATGTGCTAGCTACTGTCCATCCCAACTATGCTACTATCAAACCAATGTGCTAGCTACTGTCCATCCCAACTATGCTACTATCAAACCAATGTGCTAGCTACTGTCCATCCCAACTATGCTACTATCAAACCAATGTGCTAGCTACTGTCCATCCCAACTATGCTACTATCAAACCAATGTGCTAGCTACTGTCCATCCCAACTATGCTACTATCAAACCAATGTGCTAGCTACTGTCCATCCCAACTATGCTACTATCAAACCAATGTGCTAGCTACTGTCCATCCCAACTATGCTACTATCAAACCAATGTGCTAGCTACTGTCCATCCCAACTATGCTACTATCAAACCAATGTGCTAACTACTGTCCATCCCAACTATGCTACTATCAAACAATGTGCTAGCAACTGTCCATCCCAACTATGCTACTATCATACCAATGGGCTAGCTACTGTCCATCCCAACTATGCTACTATCAAACCAATGTGCTAGCTACTGTCCATCCCAACTATGCTACTATCAAACCAATGTGCTAGCTACTGTCCATCCCAACTATGCTACTATCAAACCAATGTGCTAGCTACTGTACATCCCAACTATGCTACTATCAAACCAATGTGCTAGCTACTGTCCATCCCAACTATGCTACTATCAAACCAATGTGCTAGCTACTGTCCATCCCAACTATGCTACTATCAAACCAATGTGCTAGCTACTGTCCATCCCAACTATGATACTATCAAACCAATGTGCTAGCTACTGTACATCACAGCTATGCTACTATCAAACCAATGTGCTAGCTACTGTCCATCCCAACTATGCTACTATCAAACCAATGTGCTAGCTACTGTCCATCCCAACTATGCTATCAAACCTTTGTGCTAGCTACTATCCATCCCAACTATGCTACTATCAAACCAATGTGCTAGCTACTGTCCATCCCAACTATGCTATCAAACCTTTGTGCTAGCTACTGTCCATCCCAACTATGCTACTATCAAACCAATGTGCTAGCTACTGTCCATCACAACTATGCTACTATCAAACCAATGTGCTAGCTAATGTCCATCCCAACTATGCTACTATCAAACCAATGTGCTAGCTACTGTCCATCCCAACTATGCTACTATCAAACCAATGTGCTAGCTACTGTCCATCCCAACTATGCTATCAAACGTGTGTGCTAGCTACTGTCCATCCCAACTATGCTACTATCAAACCAATGTGCTAGCTACTGTCCATCCCAACTATGCTACTATCAAACCAATGTGCTAGCTACTGTCCATCCCAACTATGCTACTATCAAACCAATGTGCTAGCTACTGTCCATCCCAACTATGCTACTATCAAACCAATGTGCTAGCTACTGTCCATCCCAACTATGCTACTATCAAACCAATGTGCTAGCTACTGTCCATCCCAACTATGCTACTATCAAACCAATGTGCTAGCTACTGTCCATCCCAACTATGCTATCAAACCTTTGTGCTAGCTACTATCCATCCCAACTATGCTACTATCAAACCAATGTGCTAGCTACTGTCCATCCCAACTATGCTATCAAACCTTTGTGCTAGCTACTGTCCATCCCAACTATGCTACTATCAAACCAATGTGCTAGCTACTGTCCATCACAACTATGCTACTATCAAACCAATGTGCTAGCTACTGTCCATCCCAACTATGCTACTATCAAACCAATGTGCTAGCTACTGTCCATCCCAACTATGCTACTATCAAACCAATGTGCTAGCTACTGTCCATCCCAACTATGCTACTATCAAACCAATGTGCTAACTACTGTCCATCCCAACTATGCTACTATCAAACAATGTGCTAGCAACTGTCCATCCCAACTATGCTACTATCATACCAATGGGCTAGCTACTGTCCATCCCAACTATGCTACTATCAAACCAATGTGCTAGCTACTGTCCATCCCAACTATGCTACTATCAAACCAATGTGCTAGCTACTGTCCATCCCAACTATGCTACTGTCAAACCAATGTGCTAGCTACTGTACATCCCAACTATGCTACTATCAAACCAATGTGCTAGCTACTGTCCATCCCAACTATGCTACTATCAAACCAATGTGCTAGCTACTGTCCATCCCAACTATGCTACTATCAAACCAATGTGCTAGCTACTGTCCATCCCAACTATGATACTATCAAACCAATGTGCTAGCTACTGTCCATCACAGCTATGCTACTATCAAACCAATGTGCTAGCTACTGTCCATCCCAACTATGCTACTATCAAACCAATGTGCTAGCTACTGTCCATCCCAACTATGCTATCAAACCTTTGTGCTAGCTACTATCCATCCCAACAATGCTACTATCAAACCAATGTGCTAGCTACTGTCCATCCCAACTATGCTATCAAACCTTTGTGCTAGCTACTGTCCATCCCAACTATGCTACTATCAAACCAATGTGCTAGCTACTGTCCATCACAACTATGCTACTATCAAACCAATGTGCTAGCTAATGTCCATCCCAACTATGCTACTATCAAACAATGTGCTAGCAACTGTCCATCCCAACTATGCTACTATCATACCAATGTGCTAGCTACTGTCCATCCCAACTATGCTACTATCAAACCAATGTGCTAGCTACTGTCCATCCCAACTATGCTACTATCAAACCAATGTGCTAGCTACTGTCCATCCCAACTATGCTATCAAACGTATGTGCTAGCTACTGTCCATCCCAACTATGCTACTATCAAACCAATGTGCTAGCTACTGTCCATCCCAACTATGCTACTATCAAACCAATGTGCTAGTTACTGTACATCCCAACTATGCTACTATCAAACCAATGTGCTAGCTACTGTCCATCCCAACTATGCTACTATCAAACCAATGTGCTAGCTACTGTCCATCCCAACTATGCTACTATCAAACCAATGTGCTAGCTACTGTCCATCCCAACTATGCTACTATCAAACCAATGTGCTAGCTACTGTCCATCCCAACTATGCTACTATCAAACCAATGTGCTAGCTACTGTCCATCCCAACTATGCTACTATCAAACCAATGTGCTAGCTACTGTCCATCCCAACTATGCTATCAAACCTTTGTGCTAGCTACTATCCATCCCAACTATGCTACTATCAAACCAATGTGCTAGCTACTGTCCATCCCAACTATGCTATCAAACCTTTGTGCTAGCTACTGTCCATCCCAACTATGCTACTATCAAACCAATGTGCTAGCTACTGTCCATCACAACTATGCTACTATCAAACCAATGTGCTAGCTAATGTCCATCCCAACTATGCTACTATCAAACAATGTGCTAGCAACTGTCCATCCCAACTATGCTACTATCATACCAATGTGCTAGCTACTGTCCATCCCAACTATGCTACTATCAAACCAATGTGCTAGCTACTGTCCATCCCAACTATGCTACTATCAAACCAATGTGCTAGCTACTGTCAATCCCAACTATGCTACTATCAAACCAATGTGGTAGCTACTGTCCATCCCAACTATGCTACTATCAAACCAATGTGCTAGCTACTGTCCATCCCAACTATGCTACTATCAAACCAATGTGCTAGCTACTGTCCATCCCAACTATGCTATCAAACCTTTGTGCTAGCTACTGTCTATCCCAACTATGCTACTATCAAACCAATGTGCTAGCTACTGTCCATCACAACTATGCTACTATCAAACCAATGTGCTAGCTAATGTCCATCCCAACTATGCTACTATCAAACAATGTGCTAGCAACTGTCCATCCCAACTATGCTACTATCAAACCAATGTGCTAGCTACTGTCCATCCCAACTATGCTACTATCAAACCAATGTGCTAGCTACTGTCCATCCCAACTATGCTACTATCAAACCAATGTGCTAGCTACTGTCCATCCCAACTATGCTATCAAACGTATGTGCTAGCTACTGTCCATCCCAACTATGCTACTATCAAACCAATGTGCTAGCTACTGTCCATCCCAACTATGCTACTATCAAACCAATGTGCTAGCTACTGTCCATCCCAACTATGCTACTATCAAACCATTGTGCTAGCTACTGTCCATCCCAACTATGCTATCAAACGTATGTGCTAGCTACTGTCCATCCCAACTATGCTACTATCAAACCAATGTGCTAGCTACTGTCCATCCCAACTATGCTACTATCAAACCAATGTGCTAGCAACTGTCCATCCCAACTATGCTACTATCATACCAATGTGCTAGCTACTGTCCATCCCAACTATGCTACTATCAAACCAATGTGCTAGCTACTGTCCATCCCAACTATGCTATCAAATGTATGTGCTAGCTACTGTCCATCCCAACTATGCTACTATCAAACCAATGTGCTAGCTACTGTCCATCCCAACTATGCTACTATCAAACCAATGTGCTAGCTACTGTCCATCCCAACTATGCTACTATCAAACCAATGTGCTAGCTACTGTCCATCCCAACTATGCTACTATCAAACCAATGTGCTAGCTACTGTCCATCACAACTATGCTACTATCAAACCAATGTGCTAGCTACTGTCCATCCCAACTATGCTACTATCAAACCAATGTGGTAGCTACTGTCCATCCCAACTATGCTATCAAACCTTTGTGCTAGCTACTATCCATCCCAACTATGCTACTATCAAACCAATGTGCTAGCTACTGTCCATCCCAACTATGCTACTATCAAACCAATGTGCTAGCTACTGTCCATCCCAACTATGCTACTATCAAACCAATGTGCTAGCTACTGTCCATCACAACTATGCTACTATCAAACCAATGTGCTAGCTACTGTCCATCCCAACTATGCTATCAAATGTATGTGCTAGCTACTGTCCATCCCAACTATGCTACTATCAAACCAATGTGCTAGCTACTGTCCATCCCAACTATGCTACTATCAAACCAATGTGCTAGCTACTGTCCATCCCAACTATGCTACTATGAAACCAATGTGCTAGCTACTGTACATCCCAACTATGCTACTATCAAACCAATGTGCTAGCTACTGTCCATCCCAACTATGCTACTATCAAACCAATGTGCTAGCTACTGTCCATCCCAACTATGCTACTATCAAACCAATGTGCTAGCTACTGTCCATCCCAACTATGCTACTATCAAACCAATGTGCTAGCTACTGTCCATCCCAACTATGATACTATCAAACCAATGTGCTAGCTACTGTCCATCACAGCTATGCTACTATCAAACCAATGTGCTAGCTACTGTCCATCCCAACTATGCTACTATCAAACCAATGTGCTAGCTACTGTCCATCCCAACTATGCTATCAAACCTTTGTGCTAGCTACTATCCATCCCAACTATGCTACTATCAAACCAATGTGCTAGCTACTGTCCATCCCAACTATGCTATCAAACCTTTGTGCTAGCTACTGTCCATCCCAACTATGCTACTATCAAACCAATGTGCTAGCTACTGTCCATCACAACTATGCTACTATCAAACCAATGTGCTAGCTAATGTCCATCCCAACTATGCTACTATCAAACAATGTGCTAGCAACTGTCCATCCCAACTATGCTACTATCATACCAATGTGCTAGCTACTGTCCATCCCAACTATGCTACTATCAAACCAATGTGCTAGCTACTGTCCATCCCAACTATGCTACTATCAAACCAATGTGCTAGCTACTGTCCATCCCAACTATGCTATCAAACGTATGTGCTAGCTACTGTCCATCCCAACTATGCTACTATCAAACCAATGTGCTAGCTACTGTCCATCCCAACTATGCTACTATCAAACCAATGTGCTAGCTACTGTCCATCCCAACTATGCTACTATCAAACCAATGTGCTAGCTACTGTCCATCCCAACTATGCTACTATCAAACCAATGTGCTAGCTACTGTACATCCCAACTATGCTACTATCAAACCAATGTGCTAGCTACTGTCCATCCCAACTATGCTACTATCAAACCAATGTGCTAGCTACTGTCCATCCCAACTATGCTACTATCAAACAAATGTGCTAGCTACTGTCCATCCCAACTATGCTACTATCAAACCAATGTGCTAGCTACTGTCCATCCCAACTATGCTACTATCAAACCAATGTGCTAGCTACTGTCCATCCCAACTATGCTACTATCAAACCAATGTGCTAGCTACTGTCCATCCCAACTATGCTACTATCAAACCAATGTGCTAGCTACTGTCCATCCCAACTATGCTACTATCAAACCAATGTGCTAACTACTGTCCATCCCAACTATGCTACTATCAAACAATGTGCTAGCAACTGTCCATCCCAACTATGCTACTATCATACCAATGGGCTAGCTACTGTCCATCCCAACTATGCTACTATCAAACCAATGTGCTAGCTACTGTCCATCCCAACTATGCTACTATCAAACCAATGTGCTAGCTACTGTCCATCCCAACTATGCTACTATCAAACCAATGTGCTAGCTACTGTACATCCCAACTATGCTACTATCAAACCAATGTGCTAGCTACTGTCCATCCCAACTATGCTACTATCAAACCAATGTGCTAGCTACTGTCCATCCCAACTATGCTACTATCAAACCAATGTGCTAGCTACTGTCCATCCCAACTATGATACTATCAAACCAATGTGCTAGCTACTGTCCATCACAGCTATGCTACTATCAAACCAATGTGCTAGCTACTGTCCATCCCAACTATGCTACTATCAAACCAATGTGCTAGCTACTGTCCATCCCAACTATGCTATCAAACCTTTGTGCTAGCTACTATCCATCCCAACTATGCTACTATCAAACCAATGTGCTAGCTACTGTCCATCCCAACTATGCTATCAAACCTTTGTGCTAGCTACTGTCCATCCCAACTATGCTACTATCAAACCAATGTGCTAGCTACTGTCCATCACAACTATGCTACTATCAAACCAATGTGCTAGCTAATGTCCATCCCAACTATGCTACTATCAAACAATGTGCTAGCAACTGTCCATCCCAACTATGCTACTATCATACCAATGTGCTAGCTACTGTCCATCCCAACTATGCTACTATCAAACCAATGTGCTAGCTACTGTCCATCCCAACTATGCTACTATCAAACCAATGTGCTAGCTACTGTCCATCCCAACTATGCTATCAAACGTATGTGCTAGCTACTGTCCATCCCAACTATGCTACTATCAAACCAATGTGCTAGCTACTGTCCATCCCAACTATGCTACTATCAAACCAATGTGCTAGCTACTGTACATCCCAACTATGCTACTATCAAACCAATGTGCTAGCTACTGTCCATCCCAACTATGCTACTATCAAACCAATGTGCTAGCTACTGTCCATCCCAACTATGCTACTATCAAACCAATGTGCTAGCTACTGTCCATCCCAACTATGCTACTATCAAACCAATGTGCTAGCTACTGTCCATCCCAACTATGCTACTATCAAACCAATGTGCTAGCTACTGTCCATCCCAACTATGCTACTATCAAACCAATGTGCTAGCTACTGTCCATCCCAACTATTCTACTATCAAACCAATGTGCTAGCTACTGTCCATCCCAACTATGCTACTATCAAACCAATGTGCTAACTACTGTCCATCCCAACTATGCTACTATCAAACAATGTGCTAGCAACTGTCCATCCCAACTATGCTACTATCATACCAATGGGCTAGCTACTGTCCATCCCAACTATGCTACTATCAAACCAATGTGCTAGCTACTGTCCATCCCAACTATGCTACTATCAAACCAATGTGCTAGCTACTGTCCATCCCAACTATGCTACTATCAAACCAATGTGCTAGCTACTGTACATCCCAACTATGCTACTATCAAACCAATGTGCTAGCTACTGTCCATCCCAACTATGCTACTATCAAACCAATGTGCTAGCTACTGTCCATCCCAACTATGCTACTATCAAACCAATGTGCTAGCTACTGTCCATCCCAACTATGATACTATCAAACCAATGTGCTAGCTACTGTCCATCACAGCTATGCTACTATCAAACCAATGTGCTAGCTACTGTCCATCCCAACTATGCTACTATCAAACCAATGTGCTAGCTACTGTCCATCCCAACTATGCTATCAAACCTTTGTGCTAGCTACTATCCATCCCAACTATGCTACTATCAAACCAATGTGCTAGCTACTGTCCATCCCAACTATGCTATCAAACCTTTGTGCTAGCTACTGTCCATCCCAACTATGCTACTATCAAACCAATGTGCTAGCTACTGTCCATCACAACTATGCTACTATCAAACCAATGTGCTAGCTAATGTCCATCCCAACTATGCTACTATCAAACAATGTGCTAGCAACTGTCCATCCCAACTATGCTACTATCATACCAATGTGCTAGCTACTGTCCATCCCAACTATGCTACTATCAAACCAATGTGCTAGCTACTGTCCATCCCAACTATGCTACTATCAAACCAATGTGCTAGCTACTGTCCATCCCAACTATGCTATCAAACGTATGTGCTAGCTACTGTCCATCCCAACTATGCTACTATCAAACCAATGTGCTAGCTACTGTCCATCCCAACTATGCTACTATCAAACCAATGTGCTAGTTACTGTACATCCCAACTATGCTACTATCAAACCAATGTGCTAGCTACTGTCCATCCCAACTATGCTACTATCAAACCAATGTGCTAGCTACTGTCCATCCCAACTATGCTACTATCAAACCAATGTGCTAGCTACTGTCCATCCCAACTATGCTACTATCAAACCAATGTGCTAGCTACTGTCCATCCCAACTATGCTACTATCAAACCAATGTGCTAGCTACTGTCCATCCCAACTATGCTACTATCAAACCAATGTGCTAGCTACTGTCCATCCCAACTATGCTATCAAACCTTTGTGCTAGCTACTATCCATCCCAACTATGCTACTATCAAACCAATGTGCTAGCTACTGTCCATCCCAACTATGCTATCAAACCTTTGTGCTAGCTACTGTCCATCCCAACTATGCTACTATCAAACCAATGTGCTAGCTACTGTCCATCACAACTATGCTACTATCAAACCAATGTGCTAGCTAATGTCCATCCCAACTATGCTACTATCAAACAATGTGCTAGCAACTGTCCATCCCAACTATGCTACTATCATACCAATGTGCTAGCTACTGTCCATCCCAACTATGCTACTATCAAACCAATGTGCTAGCTACTGTCCATCCCAACTATGCTACTATCAAACCAATGTGCTAGCTACTGTCAATCCCAACTATGCTACTATCAAACCAATGTGGTAGCTACTGTCCATCCCAACTATGCTACTATCAAACCAATGTGCTAGCTACTGTCCATCCCAACTATGCTACTATCAAACCAATGTGCTAGCTACTGTCCATCCCAACTATGCTATCAAACCTTTGTGCTAGCTACTGTCTATCCCAACTATGCTACTATCAAACCAATGTGCTAGCTACTGTCCATCACAACTATGCTACTATCAAACCAATGTGCTAGCTAATGTCCATCCCAACTATGCTACTATCAAACAATGTGCTAGCAACTGTCCATCCCAACTATGCTACTATCAAACCAATGTGCTAGCTACTGTCCATCCCAACTATGCTACTATCAAACCAATGTGCTAGCTACTGTCCATCCCAACTATGCTACTATCAAACCAATGTGCTAGCTACTGTCCATCCCAACTATGCTATCAAACGTATGTGCTAGCTACTGTCCATCCCAACTATGCTACTATCAAACCAATGTGCTAGCTACTGTCCATCCCAACTATGCTACTATCAAACCAATGTGCTAGCTACTGTCCATCCCAACTATGCTACTATCAAACCATTGTGCTAGCTACTGTCCATCCCAACTATGCTATCAAACGTATGTGCTAGCTACTGTCCATCCCAACTATGCTACTATCAAACCAATGTGCTAGCTACTGTCCATCCCAACTATGCTACTATCAAACCAATGTGCTAGCAACTGTCCATCCCAACTATGCTACTATCATACCAATGTGCTAGCTACTGTCCATCCCAACTATGCTACTATCAAACCAATGTGCTAGCTACTGTCCATCCCAACTATGCTATCAAATGTATGTGCTAGCTACTGTCCATCCCAACTATGCTACTATCAAACCAATGTGCTAGCTACTGTCCATCCCAACTATGCTACTATCAAACCAATGTGCTAGCTACTGTCCATCCCAACTATGCTACTATCAAACCAATGTGCTAGCTACTGTCCATCCCAACTATGCTACTATCAAACCAATGTGCTAGCTACTGTCCATCACAACTATGCTACTATCAAACCAATGTGCTAGCTACTGTCCATCCCAACTATGCTACTATCAAACCAATGTGGTAGCTACTGTCCATCCCAACTATGCTATCAAACCTTTGTGCTAGCTACTATCCATCCCAACTATGCTACTATCAAACCAATGTGCTAGCTACTGTCCATCCCAACTATGCTACTATCAAACCAATGTGCTAGCTACTGTCCATCCCAACTATGCTACTATCAAACCAATGTGCTAGCTACTGTCCATCACAACTATGCTACTATCAAACCAATGTGCTAGCTACTGTCCATCCCAACTATGCTATCAAATGTATGTGCTAGCTACTGTCCATCCCAACTATGCTACTATCAAACCAATGTGCTAGCTACTGTCCATCCCAACTATGCTACTATCAAACCAATGTGCTAGCTACTGTCCATCCCAACTATGCTACTATGAAACCAATGTGCTAGCTACTGTACATCCCAACTATGCTACTATCAAACCAATGTGCTAGCTACTGTCCATCCCAACTATGCTACTATCAAACCAATGTGCTAGCTACTGTCCATCCCAACTATGCTACTATCAAACCAATGTGCTAGCTACTGTCCATCCCAACTATGCTACTATCAAACCAATGTGCTAGCTACTGTCCATCCCAACTATGATACTATCAAACCAATGTGCTAGCTACTGTCCATCACAGCTATGCTACTATCAAACCAATGTGCTAGCTACTGTCCATCCCAACTATGCTACTATCAAACCAATGTGCTAGCTACTGTCCATCCCAACTATGCTATCAAACCTTTGTGCTAGCTACTATCCATCCCAACTATGCTACTATCAAACCAATGTGCTAGCTACTGTCCATCCCAACTATGCTATCAAACCTTTGTGCTAGCTACTGTCCATCCCAACTATGCTACTATCAAACCAATGTGCTAGCTACTGTCCATCACAACTATGCTACTATCAAACCAATGTGCTAGCTAATGTCCATCCCAACTATGCTACTATCAAACAATGTGCTAGCAACTGTCCATCCCAACTATGCTACTATCATACCAATGTGCTAGCTACTGTCCATCCCAACTATGCTACTATCAAACCAATGTGCTAGCTACTGTCCATCCCAACTATGCTACTATCAAACCAATGTGCTAGCTACTGTCCATCCCAACTATGCTATCAAACGTATGTGCTAGCTACTGTCCATCCCAACTATGCTACTATCAAACCAATGTGCTAGCTACTGTCCATCCCAACTATGCTACTATCAAACCAATGTGCTAGCTACTGTCCATCCCAACTATGCTACTATCAAACCAATGTGCTAGCTACTGTCCATCCCAACTATGCTACTATCAAACCAATGTGCTAGCTACTGTACATCCCAACTATGCTACTATCAAACCAATGTGCTAGCTACTGTACATCCCAACTATGCTACTATCAAACCAATGTGCTAGCTACTGTCCATCCCAACTATGCTACTATCAAACCAATGTGCTAGCTACTGTCCATCCCAACTATGCTACTATCAAACCAATGTGCTAGCTACTGTCCATCCCAACTATGCTACTATCAAACCAATGTGCTAGCTACTGTCCATCCCAACTATGCTACTATCAAACCAATGTGCTAGCTACTGTCCATCCCAACTATGCTACTATCAAACCAATGTGCTAGCTACTGTCCATCCCAACTATGCTACTATCAAACCAATGTGCTAACTACTGTCCATCCCAACTATGCTACTATCAAACAATGTGCTAGCAACTGTCCATCCCAACTATGCTACTATCATACCAATGGGCTAGCTACTGTCCATCCCAACTATGCTACTATCAAACCAATGTGCTAGCTACTGTCCATCCCAACTATGCTACTATCAAACCAATGTGCTAGCTACTGTCCATCCCAACTATGCTACTATCAAACCAATGTGCTAGCTACTGTACATCCCAACTATGCTACTATCAAACCAATGTGCTAGCTACTGTCCATCCCAACTATGCTACTATCAAACCAATGTGCTAGCTACTGTCCATCCCAACTATGCTACTATCAAACCAATGTGCTAGCTACTGTCCATCCCAACTATGATACTATCAAACCAATGTGCTAGCTACTGTCCATCACAGCTATGCTACTATCAAACCAATGTGCTAGCTACTGTCCATCCCAACTATGCTACTATCAAACCAATGTGCTAGCTACTGTCCATCCCAACTATGCTATCAAACCTTTGTGCTAGCTACTATCCATCCCAACTATGCTACTATCAAACCAATGTGCTAGCTACTGTCCATCCCAACTATGCTATCAAACCTTTGTGCTAGCTACTGTCCATCCCAACTATGCTACTATCAAACCAATGTGCTAGCTACTGTCCATCACAACTATGCTACTATCAAACCAATGTGCTAGCTAATGTCCATCCCAACTATGCTACTATCAAACAATGTGCTAGCAACTGTCCATCCCAACTATGCTACTATCATACCAATGTGCTAGCTACTGTCCATCCAAACTATGCTACTATCAAACCAATGTGCTAGCTACTGTCCATCCCAACTATGCTACTATCAAACCAATGTGCTAGCTACTGTCCATCCCAACTATGCTATCAAACGTATGTGCTAGCTACTGTCCATCCCAACTATGCTACTATCAAACCAATGTGCTAGCTACTGTCCATCCCAACTATGCTACTATCAAACCAATGTGCTAGCTACTGTACATCCCAACTATGCTACTATCAAACCAATGTGCTAGCTACTGTCCATCCCAACTATGCTACTATCAAACCAATGTGCTAGCTACTGTCCATCCCAACTATGCTACTATCAAACCAATGTGCTAGCTACTGTCCATCCCAACTATGCTACTATCAAACCAATGTGCTAGCTACTGTCCATCCCAACTATGCTACTATCAAACCAATGTGCTAGCTACTGTCCATCCCAACTATGCTACTATCAAACCAATGTGCTAGCTACTGTCCATCCCAACTATGCTACTATCAAACCAATGTGCTAGCTACTGTCCATCCCAACTATGCTACTATCAAACCAATGTGCTAACTACTGTCCATCCCAACTATGCTACTATCAAACAATGTGCTAGCAACTGTCCATCCCAACTATGCTACTATCATACCAATGGGCTAGCTACTGTCCATCCCAACTATGCTACTATCAAACCAATGTGCTAGCTACTGTCCATCCCAACTATGCTACTATCAAACCAATGTGCTAGCTACTGTCCATCCCAACTATGCTACTATCAAACCAATGTGCTAGCTACTGTACATCCCAACTATGCTACTATCAAACCAATGTGCTAGCTACTGTCCATCCCAACTATGCTACTATCAAACCAATGTGCTAGCTACTGTCCATCCCAACTATGCTACTATCAAACCAATGTGCTAGCTACTGTCCATCCCAACTATGATACTATCAAACCAATGTGCTAGCTACTGTCCATCACAGCTATGCTACTATCAAACCAATGTGCTAGCTACTGTCCATCCCAACTATGCTATCAAACCTTTGTGCTAGCTACTATCCATCCCAACTATGCTACTATCAAACCAATGTGCTAGCTACTGTCCATCCCAACTATGCTATCAAACCTTTGTGCTAGCTACTGTCCATCCCAACTATGCTACTATCAAACCAATGTGCTAGCTACTGTCCATCACAACTATGCTACTATCAAACCAATGTGCTAGCTAATGTCCATCCCAACTATGCTACTATCAAACAATGTGCTAGCAACTGTCCATCCCAACTATGCTACTATCATACCAATGTGCTAGCTACTGTCCATCCCAACTATGCTACTATCAAACCAATGTGCTAGCTACTGTCCATCCCAACTATGCTACTATCAAACCAATGTGCTAGCTACTGTCCATCCCAACTATGCTATCAAACGTATGTGCTAGCTACTGTCCATCCCAACTATGCTACTATCAAACCAATGTGCTATCTACTGTCCATCCCAACTATGCTACTGTCAAACCAATGTGCTAGCTACTGTCCATCCCAACTATGCTACTATCAAACCAATGTGCTAGCTACTGTCCATCCCAACTATGCTACTATCAAACCAATGTGCTAGCTACTGTACATCCCAACTATGCTACTATCAAACCAATGTGCTAGCTACTGTCCATCCCAACTATGCTACTATCAAACCAATGTGCTATCTACTGTCCATCCCAACTATGCTACTGTCAAACCAATGTGCTAGCTACTGTCCATCCCAACTATGCTACTATCAAACCAATGTGCTAGCTACTGTCCATCCCAACTATGCTACTATCAAACCAATGTGCTAGCTACTGTACATCCCAACTATGCTACTATCAAACCAATGTGCTAGCTACTGTCCATCCCAACTATGCTACTATCAAACCAATGTGATAGCTACTGTCCATCCCAACTATGCTACTATCAAACCAATGTGCTAGCTACTGTCCATCCCAACTATGCTACTATCAAACCAATGTGCTAGCTACTGTCCATCCCAACTATGCTATCAAACCTTTGTGCTAGCTACTGTCCATCCCAACTATGCTACTATCAAACAATGTGCTAGCAACTGTCCATCCCAACTATGCTACTATCATACCAATGGGCTAGCTACTGTCCATCCCAACTATGCTACTATCAAACCAATGTGCTAGCTACTGTCCATCCCAACTATGCTACTATCAAACCAATGTGCTAGCTACTGTCCATCCCAACTATGCTACTATCAAACCAATGTGCTAGCTACTGTACATCCCAACTATGCTACTATCAAACCAATGTGCTAGCTACTGTCCATCCCAACTATGCTACTATCAAACCAATGTGCTAGCTACTGTCCATCCCAACTATGCTACTATCAAACCAATGTGCTAGCTACTGTCCATCCCAACTATGATACTATCAAACCAATGTGCTAGCTACTGTCCATCACAGCTATGCTACTATCAAACCAATGTGCTAGCTACTGTCCATCCCAACTATGCTACTATCAAACCAATGTGCTAGCTACTGTCCATCCCAACTATGCTATCAAACCTTTGTGCTAGCTACTATCCATCCCAACTATGCTACTATCAAACCAATGTGCTAGCTACTGTCCATCCCAACTATGCTATCAAACCTTTGTGCTAGCTACTGTCCATCCCAACTATGCTACTATCAAACCAATGTGCTAGCTACTGTCCATCACAACTATGCTACTATCAAACCAATGTGCTAGCTAATGTCCATCCCAACTATGCTACTATCAAACAATGTGCTAGCAACTGTCCATCCCAACTATGCTACTATCATACCAATGTGCTAGCTACTGTCCATCCCAACTATGCTACTATCAAACCAATGTGCTAGCTACTGTCCATCCCAACTATGCTACTATCAAACCAATGTGCTAGCTACTGTCCATCCCAACTATGCTACTATCAAACCAATGTGCTAGCTACTGTCCATCCCAACTATGCTACTATCAAACCAATGTGCTAGCTACTGTCCATCCCAACTATGCTACTATCAAACCAATGTGCTAGCTACTGTCCATCCCAACTATGCTACTATCAAACCAATGTGCTAGCTACTGTCCATCCCAACTATGCTACTATCAAACCAATGTGCTAGCTACTGTCCATCCCAACTATGCTACTATCAAACCAATGTGCTAACTACTGTCCATCCCAACTATGCTACTATCAAACAATGTGCTAGCAACTGTCCATCCCAACTATGCTACTATCATACCAATGGGCTAGCTACTGTCCATCCCAACTATGCTACTATCAAACCAATGTGCTAGCTACTGTCCATCCCAACTATGCTACTATCAAACCAATGTGCTAGCTACTGTCCATCCCAACTATGCTACTATCAAACCAATGTGCTAGCTACTGTACATCCCAACTATGCTACTATCAAACCAATGTGCTAGCTACTGTCCATCCCAACTATGCTACTATCAAACCAATGTGCTAGCTACTGTCCATCCCAACTATGCTACTATCAAACCAATGTGCTAGCTACTGTCCATCCCAACTATGATACTATCAAACCAATGTGCTAGCTACTGTCCATCACAGCTATGCTACTATCAAACCAATGTGCTAGCTACTGTCCATCCCAACTATGCTACTATCAAACCAATGTGCTAGCTACTGTCCATCCCAACTATGCTATCAAACCTTTGTGCTAGCTACTATCCATCCCAACTATGCTACTATCAAACCAATGTGCTAGCTACTGTCCATCCCAACTATGCTATCAAACCTTTGTGCTAGCTACTGTCCATCCCAACTATGCTACTATCAAACCAATGTGCTAGCTACTTTCCATCACAACTATGCTACTATCAAACCAATGTGCTAGCTAATGTCCATCCCAACTATGCTACTATCAAACAATGTGCTAGCAACTGTCCATCCCAACTATGCTACTATCATACCAATGTGCTAGCTACTGTCCATCCCAACTATGCTACTATCAAACCAATGTGCTAGCTACTGTCCATCCCAACTATGCTACTATCAAACCAATGTGCTAGCTACTGTCCATCCCAACTATGCTACTATCAAACCAATGTGCTAGCTACTGTCCATCCCAACTATGCTACTATCAAACCAATGTGCTAGCTACTGTCCATCCCAACTATGCTACTATCAAACCAATGTGCTAGCTACTGTCCATCCCAACTATGCTACTATCAAACCAATGTGCTAGCTACTGTCCATCCCAACTATGCTACTATCAAACCAATGTGCTAGCTACTGTCCATCCCAACTATGCTACTATCAAACCAATGTGCTAACTACTGTCCATCCCAACTATGCTACTATCAAACAATGTGCTAGCAACTGTCCATCCCAACTATGCTACTATCATACCAATGGGCTAGCTACTGTCCATCCCAACTATGCTACTATCAAACCAATGTGCTAGCTACTGTCCATCCCAACTATGCTACTATCAAACCAATGTGCTAGCTACTGTCCATCCCAACTATGCTACTATCAAACCAATGTGCTAGCTACTGTCCATCCCAACTATGCTACTATCAAACCAATGTGCTAGCTACTGTCCATCCCAACTATGATACTATCAAACCAATGTGCTAGCTACTGTCCATCACAGCTATGCTACTATCAAACCAATGTGCTAGCTACTGTCCATCCCAACTATGCTACTATCAAACCAATGTGCTAGCTACTGTCCATCCCAACTATGCTATCAAACCTTTGTGCTAGCTACTATCCATCCCAACTATGCTACTATCAAACCAATGTGCTAGCTACTGTCCATCCCAACTATGCTATCAAACCTTTGTGCTAGCTACTGTCCATCCCAACTATGCTACTATCAAACCAATGTGCTAGCTACTGTCCATCACAACTATGCTACT
Source organism: Borostomias antarcticus (assembly GCF_949987555.1). Taxonomy (NCBI): domain Eukaryota; kingdom Metazoa; phylum Chordata; class Actinopteri; order Stomiiformes; family Stomiidae; genus Borostomias; species Borostomias antarcticus. The sequence continues at coordinate 2,267,278 of NW_028176195.1, forward strand.
ATCAAACCAATGTGCTAGCTAATGTCCATCCCAACTATGCTACTATCAAACAATGTGCTAGCAACTGTCCATCCCAACTATGCTACTATCATACCAATGTGCTAGCTACTGTCCATCCCAACTATGCTACTATCAAACCAATGTGCTAGCTACTGTCCATCCCAACTATGCTACTATCAAACCAATGTGCTAGCTACTGTCCATCCCAACTATGCTATCAAACGTATGTGCTAGCTACTGTCCATCCCAACTATGCTACTATCAAACCAATGTGCTAGCTACTGTCCATCCCAACTATGCTACTATCAAACCAATGTGCTAGCTACTGTACATCCCAACTATGCTACTATCAAACCAATGTGCTAGCTACTGTCCATCCCAACTATGCTACTATCAAACCAATGTGCTAGCTACTGTCCATCCCAACTATGCTACTATCAAACCAATGTGCTAGCTACTGTCCATCCCAACTATGCTACTATCAAACCAATGTGCTAGCTACTGTCCATCCCAACTATGCTACTATCAAACCAATGTGCTAGCTACTGTCCATCCCAACTATGCTACTATCAAACCAATGTGCTAGCTACTGTCCATCCCAACTATGCTACTATCAAACCAATGTGCTAGCTACTGTCCATCCCAACTATGCTACTATCAAACCAATGTGCTAACTACTGTCCATCCCAACTATGCTACTATCAAACAATGTGCTAGCAACTGTCCATCCCAACTATGCTACTATCATACCAATGGGCTAGCTACTGTCCATCCCAACTATGCTACTATCAAACCAATGTGCTAGCTACTGTCCATCCCAACTATGCTACTATCAAACCAATGTGCTAGCTACTGTCCATCCCAACTATGCTACTATCAAACCAATGTGCTAGCTACTGTACATCCCAACTATGCTACTATCAAACCAATGTGCTAGCTACTGTCCATCCCAACTATGCTACTATCAAACCAATGTGCTAGCTACTGTCCATCCCAACTATGCTACTATCAAACCAATGTGCTAGCTACTGTCCATCCCAACTATGATACTATCAAACCAATGTGCTAGCTACTGTCCATCACAGCTATGCTACTATCAAACCAATGTGCTAGCTACTGTCCATCCCAACTATGCTACTATCAAACCAATGTGCTAGCTACTGTCCATCCCAACTATGCTATCAAACCTTTGTGCTAGCTACTATCCATCCCAACTATGCTACTATCAAACCAATGTGCTAGCTACTGTCCATCCCAACTATGCTATCAAACCTTTGTGCTAGCTACTGTCCATCCCAACTATGCTACTATCAAACCAATGTGCTAGCTACTGTCCATCACAACTATGCTACTATCAAACCAATGTGCTAGCTAATGTCCATCCCAACTATGCTACTATCAAACAATGTGCTAGCAACTGTCCATCCCAACTATGCTACTATCATACCAATGTGCTAGCTACTGTCCATCCCAACTATGCTACTATCAAACCAATGTGCTAGCTACTGTCCATCCCAACTATGCTACTATCAAACCAATGTGCTAGCTACTGTCCATCCCAACTATGCTATCAAACGTATGTGCTAGCTACTGTCCATCCCAACTATGCTACTATCAAACCAATGTGCTAGCTACTGTCCATCCCAACTATGCTACTATCAAACCAATGTGCTAGCTACTGTCCATCCCAACTATGCTACTATCAAACCAATGTGCTAGCTACTGTCCATCCCAACTATGCTACTATCAAACCAATGTGCTAGCTACTGTACATCCCAACTATGCTACTATCAAACCAATGTGCTAGCTACTGTCCATCCCAACTATGCTACTATCAAACCAATGTGCTAGCTACTGTCCATCCCAACTATGCTACTATCAAACCAATGTGCTAGCTACTGTCCATCCCAACTATGCTACTATCAAACCAATGTGCTAGCTACTGTCCATCCCAACTATGCTACTATCAAACCAATGTGCTAGCTACTGTCCATCCCAACTATGCTACTATCAAACCAATGTGCTAGCTACTGTCCATCCCAACTATGCTACTATCAAACCAATGTGCTAGCTACTGTCCATCCCAACTATGCTACTATCAAACCAATGTGCTAGCTACTGTCCATCCCAACTATGCTACTATCAAACCAATGTGCTAGCTACTGTCCATCCCAACTATGCTACTATCAAACCAATGTGCTAGCTACTGTCCATCCCAACTATGCTACTATCAAACCAATGTGCTAGCTACTGTCCATCCCAACTATGCTATCAAACCTTTGTGCTAGCTACTATCCATCCCAACTATGCTACTATCAAACCAATGTGCTAGCTACTGTCCATCCCAACTATGCTATCAAACCTTTGTGCTAGCTACTGTCCATCCCAACTATGCTACTATCAAACCAATGTGCTAGCTACTGTCCATCACAACTATGCTACTATCAAACCAATGTGCTAGCTAATGTCCATCCCAACTATGCTACTATCAAACAATGTGCTAGCAACTGTCCATCCCAACTATGCTACTATCATACCAATGTGCTAGCTACTGTCCATCCCAACTATGCTACTATCAAACCAATGTGCTAGCTACTGTCCATCCCAACTATGCTACTATCAAACCAATGTGCTAGCTACTGTCCATCCCAACTATGCTATCAAACGTATGTGCTAGCTACTGTCCATCCCAACTATGCTACTATCAAACCAATGTGCTAGCTACTGTCCATCCCAACTATGCTACTATCAAACCAATGTGCTAGCTACTGTCCATCCCAACTATGCTACTATCAAACCAATGTGCTAGCTACTGTCCATCCCAACTATGCTACTATCAAACCAATGTGCTAGCTACTGTACATCCCAACTATGCTACTATCAAACCAATGTGCTAGCTACTGTCCATCCCAACTATGCTACTATCAAACCAATGTGCTAGCTACTGTCCATCCCAACTATGCTACTATCAAACCAATGTGCTAGCTACTGTCCATCCCAACTATGCTACTATCAAACCAATGTGCTAGCTACTGTCCATCCCAACTATGCTACTATCAAACCAATGTGCTAGCTACTGTCCATCCCAACTATGCTACTATCAAACCAATGTGCTAGCTACTGTCCATCCCAACTATGCTACTATCAAACCAATGTGCTAACTACTGTCCATCCCAACTATGCTACTATCAAACAATGTGCTAGCAACTGTCCATCCCAACTATGCTACTATCACACCAATGGGCTAGCTACTGTCCATCCCAACTATGCTACTATCAAACCAATGTTCTAGCTACTGTCCATCCCAACTATGCTACTATCAAACCAATGTGCTAGCTACTGTCCATCCCAACTATGCTACTATCAAACCAATGTGCTAGCTACTGTACATCCCAACTATGCTACTATCAAACCAATGTGCTAGCTACTGTCCATCCCAACTATGCTACTATCAAACCAATGTGCTAGCTACTGTCCATCCCAACTATGCTACTATCAAACCAATGTGCTAGCTACTGTCCATCCCAACTATGATACTATCAAACCAATGTGCTAGCTACTGTCCATCACAGCTATGCTACTATCAAACCAATGTGCTAGCTACTGTCCATCCCAACTATGCTACTATCAAACCAATGTGCTAGCTACTGTCCATCCCAACTATGCTATCAAACCTTTGTGCTAGCTACTATCCATCCCAACTATGCTACTATCAAACCAATGTGCTAGCTACTGTCCATCCCAACTATGCTATCAAACCTTTGTGCTAGCTACTGTCCATCCCAACTATGCTACTATCAAACCAATGTGCTAGCTACTGTCCATCACAACTATGCTACTATCAAACCAATGTGCTAGCTAATGTCCATCCCAACTATGCTACTATCAAACAATGTGCTAGCAACTGTCCATCCCAACTATGCTACTATCATACCAATGTGCTAGCTACTGTCCATCCCAACTATGCTACTATCAAACCAATGTGCTAGCTACTGTCCATCCCAACTATGCTACTATCAAACCAATGTGCTAGCTACTGTCCATCCCAACTATGCTATCAAACGTATGTGCTAGCTACTGTCCATCCCAACTATGCTACTATCAAACCAATGTGCTAGCTACTGTCCATCCCAACTATGCTACTATCAAACCAATGTGCTAGCTACTGTACATCCCAACTATGCTACTATCAAACCAATGTGCTAGCTACTGTCCATCCCAACTATGCTACTATCAAACCAATGTGCTAGCTACTGTCCATCCCAACTATGCTACTATCAAACCAATGTGCTAGCTACTGTCCATCCCAACTATGCTACTATCAAACCAATGTGCTAGCTACTGTCCATCCCAACTATGCTACTATCAAACCAATGTGCTAGCTACTGTCCATCCCAACTATGCTACTATCAAACCAATGTGCTAGCTACTGTCCATCCCAACTATGCTACTATCAAACCAATGTGCTAACTACTGTCCATCCCAACTATGCTACTATCAAACAATGTGCTAGCAACTGTCCATCCCAACTATGCTACTATCATACCAATGGGCTAGCTACTGTCCATCCCAACTATGCTACTATCAAACCAATGTGCTAGCTACTGTCCATCCCAACTATGCTACTATCAAACCAATGTGCTAGCTACTGTCCATCCCAACTATGCTACTATCAAACCAATGTGCTAGCTACTGTACATCCCAACTATGCTACTATCAAACCAATGTGCTAGCTACTGTCCATCCCAACTATGCTACTATCAAACCAATGTGCTAGCTACTGTCCATCCCAACTATGCTACTATCAAACCAATGTGCTAGCTACTGTCCATCCCAACTATGATACTATCAAACCAATGTGCTAGCTACTGTCCATCACAGCTATGCTACTATCAAACCAATGTGCTAGCTACTGTCCATCCCAACTATGCTACTATCAAACCAATGTGCTAGCTACTGTCCATCCCAACTATGCTATCAAACCTTTGTGCTAGCTACTATCCATCCCAACTATGCTACTATCAAACCAATGTGCTAGCTACTGTCCATCCCAACTATGCTATCAAACCTTTGTGCTAGCTACTGTCCATCCCAACTATGCTACTATCAAACCAATGTGCTAGCTACTGTCCATCACAACTATGCTACTATCAAACCAATGTGCTAGCTAATGTCCATCCCAACTATGCTACTATCAAACAATGTGCTAGCAACTGTCCATCCCAACTATGCTACTATCATACCAATGTGCTAGCTACTGTCCATCCCAACTATGCTACTATCAAACCAATGTGCTAGCTACTGTCCATCCCAACTATGCTACTATCAAACCAATGTGCTAGCTACTGTCCATCCCAACTATGCTACTATCAAACCAATGTGCTAGCTACTGTCCATCCCAACTATGCTACTATCAAACCAATGTGCTAGCTACTGTACATCCCAACTATGCTACTATCAAACCAATGTGCTAGCTACTGTCCATCCCAACTATGCTACTATCAAACCAATGTGATAGCTACTGTCCATCCCAACTATGCTACTATCAAACCAATGTGCTAGCTACTGTCCATCCCAACTATGCTACTATCAAACCAATGTGCTAGCTACTGTCCATCCCAACTATGCTATCAAACCTTTGTGCTAGCTACTATCCATCCCAACTATGCTACTATCAAACCAATGTGCTAGCTACTGTCCATCCCAACTATGCTATCAAACCTTTGTGCTAGCTACTGTCCATCCCAACTATGCTACTATCAAACAATGTGCTAGCAACTGTCCATCCCAACTATGCTACTATCATACCAATGGGCTAGCTACTGTCCATCCCAACTATGCTACTATCAAACCAATGTGCTAGCTACTGTCCATCCCAACTATGCTACTATCAAACCAATGTGCTAGCTACTGTCCATCCCAACTATGCTACTATCAAACCAATGTGCTAGCTACTGTACATCCCAACTATGCTACTATCAAACCAATGTGCTAGCTACTGTCCATCCCAACTATGCTACTATCAAACCAATGTGCTAGCTACTGTCCATCCCAACTATGCTACTATCAAACCAATGTGCTAGCTACTGTCCATCCCAACTATGATACTATCAAACCAATGTGCTAGCTACTGTCCATCACAGCTATGCTACTATCAAACCAATGTGCTAGCTACTGTCCATCCCAACTATGCTACTATCAAACCAATGTGCTAGCTACTGTCCATCCCAACTATGCTATCAAACCTTTGTGCTAGCTACTATCCATCCCAACTATGCTACTATCAAACCAATGTGCTAGCTACTGTCCATCCCAACTATGCTATCAAACCTTTGTGCTAGCTACTGTCCATCCCAACTATGCTACTATCAAACCAATGTGCTAGCTACTGTCCATCACAACTATGCTACTATCAAACCAATGTGCTAGCTAATGTCCATCCCAACTATGCTACTATCAAACAATGTGCTAGCAACTGTCCATCCCAACTATGCTACTATCATACCAATGTGCTAGCTACTGTCCATCCCAACTATGCTACTATCAAACCAATGTGCTAGCTACTGTCCATCCCAACTATGCTACTATCAAACCAATGTGCTAGCTACTGTCCATCCCAACTATGCTACTATCAAACCAATGTGCTAGCTACTGTCCATCCCAACTATGCTACTATCAAACCAATGTGCTAACTACTGTCCATCCCAACTATGCTACTATCAAACAATGTGCTAGCAACTGTCCATCCCAACTATGCTACTATCATACCAATGGGCTAGCTACTGTCCATCCCAACTATGCTACTATCAAACCAATGTGCTAGCTACTGTCCATCCCAACTATGCTACTATCAAACCAATGTGCTAGCTACTGTTCATCCCAACTATGCTACTATCAAACCAATGTGCTAGCTACTGTACATCCCAACTATGCTACTATCAAACCAATGTGCTAGCTACTGTCCATCCCAACTATGCTACTATCAAACCAATGTGCTAGCTACTGTCCATCCCAACTATGCTACTATCAAACCAATGTGCTAGCTACAGTCCATCCCAACTATGATACTATCAAACCAATGTGCTAGCTACTGTCCATCACAGCTATGCTACTATCAAACCAATGTGCTAGCTACTGTCCATCCCAACTATGCTACTATCAAACCAATGTGCTAGCTACTGTCCATCCCAACTATGCTATCAAACCTTTGTGCTAGCTACTATCCATCCCAACTATGCTACTATCAAACCAATGTGCTAGCTACTGTCCATCCCAACTATGCTATCAAACCTTTGTGCTAGCTACTGTCCATCCCAACTATGCTACTATCAAACCAATGTGCTAGCTACTGTCCATCACAACTATGCTACTATCAAACCAATGTGCTAGCTACTGTCCATCCCAACTATGCTATCAAACGTATGTGCTAGCTACTGTCCATCCCAACTATGCTACTATCAAACCAATGTGCTAGCTACTGTCCATCCCAACTATGCTACTATCAAACCAATGTGCTAGCTACTGTCCATCCCAACTATGCTACTATCAAACCAATGTGCTAGCTACTGTCCATCCCAACTATGCTACTATCAAACCAATGTGCTAGCTACTGTACATCCCAACTATGCTACTATCAAACCAATGTGCTAGCTACTGTCCATCCCAACTATGCTACTATCAAACCAATGTGCTAGCTACTGTCCATCCCAACTATGCTACTATCAAACCAATGTGCTAGCTACTGTCCATCCCAACTATGCAACTATCAAACCATTGTGCTAGCTACTGTCCATCCCAACTATGCTACTATCAAACCAATGTGCTAGCTACTGTCCATCCCAACTATGCAACTATCAAACCAATGTGCTAGCTACTGTCCATCCCAACTATGCTACTATCAAACCAATGTGCTAGCTACTGTCCATCCCAACTATGCTACTATCAAACCAATGTGCTAGCTACTGTCCATCCCAACTATGCTACTATCAAACCAATGTGCTAACTACTGTCCATCCCAACTATGCTACTATCAAACAATGTGCTAGCAACTGTCCATCCCAACTATGCTACTATCATACCAATGGGCTAGCTACTGTCCATCCCAACTATGCTACTATCAAACCAATGTGCTAGCTACTGTCCATCCCAACTATGCTACTATCAAACCAATGTGCTAGCTACTGTCCATCCCAACTATGCTACTATCAAACCAATGTGCTAGCTACTGTACATCCCAACTATGCTACTATCAAACCAATGTGCTAGCTACTGTCCATCCCAACTATGCTACTATCAAACCAATGTGCTAGCTACTGTCCATCCCAATTATGCTACTATCAAACCAATGTGCTAGCTACTGTCCATCCCAACTATGCTACTATCAAACCAATGTGCTAGCTATTGTCCATCCCAACTATGCTACTATCAAACCAATGTGCTAGCTACTGTCCATCACAGCTATGCTACTATCAAACCAATGTGCTAGCTACTGTCCATCCCAACTATGCTACTATCAAACCAATGTGCTAGCTATTGTCCATCCCAACTATGCTACTATCAAACCAATGTGCTAGCTACTGTCCATCACAGCTATGCTACTATCAAACCAATGTGCTAGCTACTGTCCATCCCAACTATGCTACTATCAAACCAATGTGCTAGCTACTGTCCATCCCAACTATGCTATCAAACCTTTGTGCTAGCTACTATCCATCCCAACCATGCTACTATCAAACCAATGTGCTAGCTACTGTCCATCCCAACTATGCTATCAAACCTTTGTGCTAGCTACTGTCCATCCCAACTATGCTACTATCAAACCAATGTGCTAGCTACTGTCCATCACAACTATGCTACTATCAAACCAATGTGCTAGCTAATGTCCATCCCAACTATGCTACTATCAAACAATGTGCTAGCAACTGTCCATCCCAACTATGCTACTATCATACCAATGTGCTAGCTACTGTCCATCCCAACTATGCTACTATCAAACCAATGTGCTAGCTACTGTCCATCCCAACTATGCTACTATCAAACCAATGTGCTAGCTACTGTCCATCCCAACTATGCTATCAAACGTATGTGCTAGCTACTGTCCATCCCAACTATGCTACTATCAAACCAATGTGCTAGCTACTGTCCATCCCAACTATGCTATCAAACCTATGTGCTAGCTACTGTCCATCCCAACTATGCTACTATCAAACCAATGTGCTAGCTATTGTCCATCACAACTATGCTACTATCAAACCAATGTGCTAGCTACTGTCCATCCCAACTATGCTACTATCAAACCAATGTGCTAGCTACTGTCCATCCCAACTATGCTACTATCAAACCAATGTGCTAGCTACTGTCCATCCCAACTATGCTACTATCAAACCAATGTGCTAGCTACTGTCCATCCCAACTATGCTACTATCAAACCAATGTGCTAGCTACTGTCCATCCCAACTATGCTACTATCAAACCAATGTGCTAGCTACTGTCCATCCCAACTATGCTACTATCAAACCAATGTGCTAGCTACTGTCCATCCCAACTATGCTACTATCAAACCAATGTGCTAGCTACTGTACATCCCAACTATGCTACTATCAAACCAATGTGCTAGCTACTGTCCATCCCAACTATGCTACTATCAAACCAATGTGCTAGCTACTGTCCATCCCAACTATGCTACTATCAAACCAATGTGCTAGCTACTGTCCATCCCAACTATGCTACTATCAAACCAATGTGCTAGCTACTGTCCATCCCAACTATGCTATCAAACCTATGTGCTAGCTACTGTCCATCCCAACTATGCTACTATCAAACCAATGTGCTAGCTAATGTCATCACAACTATGCTACTATCAAACCAATGTGCTAGCTAATGTCCATCCCAACTATGCTACTATCAAACAATGTGCTAGCAACTGTCCATCCCAACTATGCTACTATCATACCAATGTGCTAGCTACTGTCCATCCCAACTATGCTACTATCAAACCAATGTGCTAGCTACTGTCCATCCCAACTATGCTACTATCAAACCAATGTGCTAGCTACTGTCCATCCCAACTATGCTATCAAACGTATGTGCTAGCTACTGTCCATCCCAACTATGCTACTATCAAACCAATGTGCTAGCTACTATCCATCCCAACTATGCTACTATCAAACCAATGTGCTAGCTACTGTCCATCCCAACTATGCTATCAAACCTATGTGCTAGCTACTGTCCATCCCAACTATGCTACTATCAAACCAATGTGCTAGCTACTGTCCATCCCAACTATGCTACTATCAAACCAATGTGCTAACTACTGTCCATCCCAACTATGCTACTATCAAACAATGTGCTAGCAACTGTCCATCCCAACTATGCTACTATCATACCAATGGGCTAGCTACTGTCCATCCCAACTATGCTATCAAACCTTTGTGCTAGCTACTGTCCATCCCAACTATGCTACTATCAAACCAATGTGCTAGCTACTGTCCATCACAACTATGCTACTATCAAACCAATGTGCTAGCTACTGTACATCCCAACTATGCTACTATCAAACCAATGTGCTAGCTACTGTCCATCCCAACTATGCTACTATCAAACCAATGTGCTAGCTACAGTCCATCCCAATTATGCTACTATCAAACCAATGTGCTAGCTACTGTTTATCCCAACTATGCTACTATCAAACCAATGTGCTAGCTAATGTCCATCCCAACTATGCTACTATCAAACAATGTGCTAGCAACTGTCCATCCCAACTATGCTACTATCATACCAATGTGCTAGCTACTGTCCATCCCAACTATGCTACTATCAAACCAATGTGCTAGCTACTGTCCATCCCAACTATGCTATCAAATGTATGTGCTAGCTTCTGTCCATCCCAACTATGCTACTATCAAACCAATGTGCAAGCTACTGTCCATCCCAACTATGCTACTATCAAACCAATGTGCTAGCTACTGTCCATCACAGCTATGCTACTATCAAACCAATGTGCTAGCTACTGTCCATCCCAACTATGCTACTATCAAACCAATGTGCTAGCTACTGTCCATCCCAACTATGCTATCAAACCTTTGTGCTAGCTACTATCCATCCCAACCATGCTACTATCAAACCAATGTGCTAGCTACTGTCCATCCCAACTATGCTATCAAACCTTTGTGCTAGCTACTGTCCATCCCAACTATGCTACTATCAAACCAATGTGCTAGCTACTGTCCATCACAACTATGCTACTATCAAACCAATGTGCTAGCTAATGTCCATCCCAACTATGCTACTATCAAACAATGTGCTAGCTACTGTCCATCCCAACTATGCTACTATCAAACCAATGTGCTAGCTACTGTCCATCCCAACTATGCTACTATCAAACCAATGTGCTAGCTACTGTCCATCCCAACTATGCTATCAAACCTTTGTGCTAGCTACTATCCATCCCAACTATGCTACTATCAAACCAATGTGCTAGCTACTGTCCATCCCAACTATGCTATCAAACCTTTGTGCTAGCTACTGTCCATCCCAACTATGCTACTATCAAACAATGTGCTAGCAACTGTCCATCCCAACTATGCTACTATCATACCAATGGGCTAGCTACTGTCCATCCCAACTATGCTACTATCAAACCAATGTGCTAGCTACTGTCCATCCCAACTATGCTACTATCAAACCAATGTGCTAGCTACTGTCCATCCCAACTATGCTACTATCAAACCAATGTGCTAGCTACTGTACATCCCAACTATGCTACTATCAAACCAATGTGCTAGCTACTGTCCATCCCAACTATGCTACTATCAAACCAATGTGCTAGCTACTGTCCATCCCAACTATGCTACTATCAAACCAATGTGCTAGCTACTGTCCATCCCAACTATGATACTATCAAACCAATGTGCTAGCTACTGTCCATCACAGCTATGCTACTATCAAACCAATGTGCTAGCTACTGTCCATCCCAACTATGCTACTATCAAACCAATGTGCTAGCTACTGTCCATCCCAACTATGCTATCAAACCTTTGTGCTAGCTACTATCCATCCCAACTATGCTACTATCAAACCAATGTGCTAGCTACTGTCCATCCCAACTATGCTATCAAACCTTTGTGCTAGCTACTGTCCATCCCAACTATGCTACTATCAAACCAATGTGCTAGCTACTGTCCATCACAACTATGCTACTATCAAACCAATGTGCTAGCTAATGTCCATCCCAACTATGCTACTATCAAACAATGTGCTAGCAACTGTCCATCCCAACTATGCTACTATCATACCAATGTGCTAGCTACTGTCCATCCCAACTATGCTACTATCAAACCAATGTGCTAGCTACTGTCCATCCCAACTATGCTACTATCAAACCAATGTGCTAGCTACTGTCCATCCCAACTATGCTACTATCAAACCAATGTGCTAGCTACTGTCCATCCCAACTATGCTACTATCAAACCAATGTGCTAGCTACTGTCCATCCCAACTATGCTACTATCAAACCAATGTGCTAACTACTGTCCATCCCAACTATGCTACTATCAAACAATGTGCTAGCAACTGTCCATCCCAACTATGCTACTATCATACCAATGGGCTAGCTACTCTCCATCCCAACTATGCTACTATCAAACCAATGTGCTAGCTACTGTCCATCCCAACTATGCTACTATCAAACCAATGTGCTAGCTACTGTTCATCCCAACTATGCTACTATCAAACCAATGTGCTAGCTACTGTACATCCCAACTATGCTACTATCAAACCAATGTGCTAGCTACTGTCCATCCCAACTATGCTACTATCAAACCAATGTGCTAGCTACTGTCCATCCCAACTATGCTACTATCAAACCAATGTGCTAGCTACAGTCCATCCCAACTATGATACTATCAAACCAATGTGCTAGCTACTGTCCATCACAGCTATGCTACTATCAAACCAATGTGCTAGCTACTGTCCATCCCAACTATGCTACTATCAAACCAATGTGCTAGCTACTGTCCATCCCAACTATGCTATCAAACCTTTGTGCTAGCTACTATCCATCCCAACTATGCTACTATCAAACCAATGTGCTAGCTACTGTCCATCCCAACTATGCTATCAAACCTTTGTGCTAGCTACTGTCCATCCCAACTATGCTACTATCAAACCAATGTGCTAGCTACTGTCCATCACAACTATGCTACTATCAAACCAATGTGCAAGCTAATGTCCATCCCAACTATGCTACTATCAAACAATGTGCTAGCAACTGTCCATCCCAACTATGCTTCTATCATACCAATGTGCTAGCTACTGTCCATCCCAACTATGCTACTATCAAACCAATGTGCTAGCTACTGTCCATCCCAACTATGCTACTATCAAACCAATGTGCTAGCTACTGTCCATCCCAACTATGCTATCAAACGTATGTGCTAGCTACTGTCCATCCCAACTATGCTACTATCAAACCAATGTGCTAGCTACTGTCCATCCCAACTATGCTACTATCAAACCAATGTGCTAGCTACTGTCCATCCCAACTATGCTACTATCAAACCAATGTGCTAGCTACTGTCCATCCCAACTATGCTACTATCAAACCAATGTGCTAGCTACTGTACATCCCAACTATGCTACTATCAAACCAATGTGCTAGCTACTGTCCATCCCAACTATGCTACTATCAAACCAATGTGCTAGCTACTGTCCATCCCAACTATGCTACTATCAAACCAATGTGCTAGCTACTGTCCATCCCAACTATGCAACTATCAAACCATTGTGCTAGCTACTGTCCATCCCAACTATGCTACTATCAAACCAATGTGCTAGCTACTGTCCATCCCAACTATGCAACTATCAAACCAATGTGCTAGCTACTGTCCATCCCAACTATGCTACTATCAAACCAATGTGCTAGCTACTGTCCATCCCAACTATGCTACTATCAAACCAATGTGCTAGCTACTGTCCATCCCAACTATGCTACTATCAAACCAATGTGCTAACTACTGTCCATCCCAACTATGCTACTATCAAACAATGTGCTAGCAACTGTCCATCCCAACTATGCTACTATCATACCAATGGGCTAGCTACTGTCCATCCCAACTATGCTACTATCAAACCAATGTGCTAGCTACTGTCCATCCCAACTATGCTACTATCAAACCAATGTGCTAGCTACTGTCCATCCCAACTATGCTACTATCAAACCAATGTGCTAGCTACTGTACATCCCAACTATGCTACTATCAAACCAATGTGCTAGCTACTGTCCATCCCAACTATGCTACTATCAAACCAATGTGCTAGCTACTGTCCATCCCAATTATGCTACTATCAAACCAATGTGCTAGCTACTGTCCATCCCAACTATGCTACTATCAAACCAATGTGCTAGCTATTGTCCATCCCAACTATGCTACTATCAAACCAATGTGCTAGCTACTGTCCATCACAGCTATGCTACTATCAAACCAATGTGCTAGCTACTGTCCATCCCAACTATGCTATCAAACCTTTGTGCTAGCTACTATCCATCCCAACCATGCTACTATCAAACCAATGTGCTAGCTACTGTCCATCCCAACTATGCTATCAAACCTTTGTGCTAGCTACTGTCCATCCCAACTATGCTACTATCAAACCAATGTGCTAGCTACTGTCCATCACAACTATGCTACTATCAAACCAATGTGCTAGCTAATGTCCATCCCAACTATGCTACTATCAAACAATGTGCTAGCAACTGTCCATCCCAACTATGCTACTATCATACCAATGTGCTAGCTACTGTCCATCCCAACTATGCTACTATCAAACCAATGTGCTAGCTACTGTCCATCCCAACTATGCTACTATCAAACCAATGTGCTAGCTACTGTCCATCCCAACTATGCTATCAAACGTATGTGCTAGCTACTGTCCATCCCAACTATGCTACTATCAAACCAATGTGCTAGCTACTGTCCATCCCAACTATGCTATCAAACCTATGTGCTAGCTACTGTCCATCCCAACTATGCTACTAGCAAACCAATGTGCTAGCTATTGTCCATCACAACTATGCTACTATCAAACCAATGTGCTAGCTACTGTCCATCCCAACTATGCTACTATCAAACCAATGTGCTAGCTACTGTCCATCCCAACTATGCTACTATCAAACCAATGTGCTAGCTACTGTCCATCCCAACTATGCTACTATCAAACCAATGTGCTAGCTACTGTCCATCCCAACTATGCTACTATCAAACCAATGTGCTAGCTACTGTCCATCCCAACTATGCTACTATCAAACCAATGTGCTAGCTACTGTCCATCCCAACTATGCTACTATCAAACCAATGTGCTAGCTACTGTCCATCCCAACTATGCTACTATCAAACCAATGTGCTAGCTACTGTCCATCCCAACTATGCTACTATCAAACCAATGTGCTAGCTACTGTACATCCCAACTATGCTACTATCAAACCAATGTGCTAGCTACTGTCCATCCCAACTATGCTACTATCAAACCAATGTGCTAGCTACTGTCCATCCCAACTATGCTACTATCAAACCAATGTGCTAGCTACTGTCCATCCCAACTATGCTACTATCAAACCAATGTGCTAGCTACTGTCCATCCCAACTATGCTATCAAACCTATGTGCTAGCTACTGTCCATCCCAACTATGCTACTATCAAACCAATGTGCTAGCTAATGTCATCACAACTATGCTACTATCAAACCAATGTGCTAGCTAATGTCCATCCCAACTATGCTACTATCAAACAATGTGCTAGCAACTGTCCATCCCAACTATGCTACTATCATACCAATGTGCTAGCTACTGTCCATCCCAACTATGCTACTATCAAACCAATGTGCTAGCTACTGTCCATCCCAACTATGCTACTATCAAACCAATGTGCTAGCTACTGTCCATCCCAACTATGCTATCAAACGTATGTGCTAGCTACTGTCCATCCCAACTATGCTACTATCAAACCAATGTGCTAGCTACTATCCATCCCAACTATGCTACTATCAAAACAATGTGCTAGCTACTGTCCATCCCAACTATGCTATCAAACCTATGTGCTAGCTACTGTCCATCCCAACTATGCTACTATCAAACCAATGTGCTAGCTACTGTCCATCCCAACTATGCTACTACCAAACCAATGTGCTAACTACTGTCCATCCCAACTATGCTACTATCAAACAATGTGCTAGCAACTGTCCATCCCAACTATGCTACTATCATACCAATGGGCTAGCTACTGTCCATCCCAACTATGCTATCAAACCTTTGTGCTAGCTACTGTCCATCCCAACTATGCTACTATCAAACCAATGTGCTAGCTACTGTCCATCACAACTATGCTACTATCAAACCAATGTGCTAGCTACTGTACATCCCAACTATGCTACTATCAAACCAATGTGCTAGCTACTGTCCATCCCAACTATGCTACTATCAAACCAATGTGCTAGCTACTGTCCATCCCAATTATGCTACTATCAAACCAATGTGCTAGCTACTGTTTATCACAACTATGCTACTATCAAACCAATGTGCTAGCTAATGTCCATCCCAACTATGCTACTATCAAACAATGTGCTAGCAACTGTCCATCCCAACTATGCTACTATCATACCAATGTGCTAGCTACTGTCCATCCCAACTATGCTACTATCAAACCAATGTGCTAGCTACTGTCCATCCCAACTATGCTATCAAATGTATGTGCTAGCTACTGTCCATCCCAACTATGCTACTATCAAACCAATGTGCTAGCTACTGTCCATCCCAACTATGCTACTATCAAACCAATGTGCTAGCTACTGTCCATCCCAACTATGCTACTATGAAACCAATGTGCTAGCTACTGTACATCCCAACTATGCTACTATCAAACCAATGTGCTAGCTACTGTCCATCCCAACTATGCTACTATCAAACCAATGTGCTAGCTACTGTCCATCCCAACTATGCTACTATCAAACCAATGTGCTAGCTACTGTCCATCCCAACTATGCTACTATCAAACCAATGTGCTAGCTACTGTCCATCCCAACTATGATACTATCAAACCAATGTGCTAGCTACTGTCCATCACAGCTATGCTACTATCAAACCAATGTGCTAGCTACTGTCCATCCCAACTATGCTACTATCAAACCAATGTGCTAGCTACTGTCCATCCCAACTATGCTATCAAACCTTTGTGCTAGCTACTATCCATCCCAACTATGCTACTATCAAACCAATGTGCTAGCTACTGTCCATCCCAACTATGCTATCAAACCTTTGTGCTAGCTACTGTCCATCCCAACTATGCTACTATCAAACCAATGTGCTAGCTACTGTCCATCACAACTATGCTACTATCAAACCAATGTGCTAGCTAATGTCCATCCCAACTATGCTACTATCAAACAATGTGCTAGCAACTGTCCATCCCAACTATGCTACTATCATACCAATGTGCTAGCTACTGTCCATCCCAACTATGCTACTATCAAACCAATGTGCTAGCTACTGTCCATCCCAACTATGCTACTATCAAACCAATGTGCTAGCTACTGTCCATCCCAACTATGCTATCAAACCTTTGTGCTAGCTACTATCCATCCCAACTATGCTACTATCAAACCAATGTGCTAGCTACTGTCCATCCCAACTATGCTATCAAACCTTTGTGCTAGCTACTGTCCATCCCAACTATGCTACTATCAAACCAATGTGCTAGCTACTGTCCATCACAACTATGCTACTATCAAACCAATGTGCTAGCTAATGTCCATCCCAACTATGCTACTATCAAACAATGTGCTAGCAACTGTCCATCCCAACTATGCTACTATCATACCAATGTGCTAGCTACTGTCCATCCCAACTATGCTACTATCAAACCAATGTGCTAGCTACTGTCCATCCCAACTATGCTACTATCAAACCAATGTGCTAGCTACTGTCCATCCCAACTATGCTATCAAACGTATGTGCTAGCTACTGTCCATCCCAACTATGCTACTATCAAACCAATGTGCTAGCTACTGTCCATCCCAACTATGCTACTATCAAACCAATGTGCTAGCTACTGTCCATCCCAACTATGCTACTATCAAACCAATGTGCTAGCTACTGTCCATCCCAACTTTGCTACTATCAAACCAATGTGCTAGCTACTGTACATCCCAACTATGCTACTATCAAACCAATGTGCTAGCTACTGTCCATCCCAACTATGCTACTATCAAACCAATGTGCTAGCTACTGTCCATCCCAACTATGCTACTATCAAACCAATGTGCTAGCTACTGTCCATCCCAACTATGCTACTATCAAACCAATGTGCTAGCTACTGTCCATCCCAACTATGCTACTATCAAACCAATGTGCTAGCTACTGTCCATCCCAACTATGCTATCAAACCTTTGTGCTAGCTACTATCCATCCCAACTATGCTACTATCAAACCAATGTGCTAGCTACTGTCCATCCCAACTATGCTATCAAACCTTTGTGCTAGCTACTGTCCATCCCAACTATGCTACTATCAAACAATGTGCTAGCAACTGTCCATCCCAACTATGCTACTATCATACCAATGGGCTAGCTACTGTCCATCCAAACTATGCTACTATCAAACCAATGTGCTAGCTACTGTCCATCCCAACTATGCTACTATCAAACCAATGTGCTAGCTACTGTCCATCCCAACTATGCTACTATCAAACCAATGTGCTAGCTACTGTACATCCCAACTATGCTACTATCAAACCAATGTGCTAGCTACTGTCCATCCCAACTATGCTACTATCAAACCAATGTGCTAGCTACTGTCCATCCCAACTATGCTACTATCAAACCAATGTGCTAGCTACTGTCCATCCCAACTATGATACTATCAAACCAATGTGCTAGCTACTGTCCATCACAGCTATGCTACTATCAAACCAATGTGCTAGCTACTGTCCATCCCAACTATGCTACTATCAAACCAATGTGCTAGCTACTGTCCATCCCAACTATGCTATCAAACCTTTGTGCTAGCTACTATCCATCCCAACTATGCTACTATCAAACCAATGTGCTAGCTACTGTCCATCCCAACTATGCTATCAAACCTTTGTGCTAGCTACTGTCCATCCCAACTATGCTACTATCAAACCAATGTGCTAGCTACTGTCCATCACAACTATGCTACTATCAAACCAATGTGCTAGCTAATGTCCATCCCAACTATGCTACTATCAAACAATGTGCTAGCAACTGTCCATCCCAACTATGCTACTATCATACCAATGTGCTAGCTACTGTCCATCCCAACTATGCTACTATCAAACCAATGTGCTAGCTACTGTCCATCCCAACTATGCTACTATCAAACAATGTGCTAGCAACTGTCCATCCCAACTATGCTACTATCATACCAATGGGCTAGCTACTGTCCATCCCAACTATGCTACTATCAAACCAATGTGCTAGCTACTGTCCATCCCAACTATGCTACTATCAAACCAATGTGCTAGCTACTGTTCATCCCAACTATGCTACTATCAAACCAATGTGCTAGCTACTGTACATCCCAACTATGCTACTATCAAACCAATGTGCTAGCTACTGTCCATCCCAACTATGCTACTATCAAACCAATGTGCTAGCTACTGTCCATCCCAACTATGCTACTATCAAACCAATGTGCTAGCTACAGTCCATCCCAACTATGATACTATCAAACCAATGTGCTAGCTACTGTCCATCACAGCTATGCTACTATCAAACCAATGTGCTAGCTACTGTCCATCCCAACTATGCTACTATCAAACCAATGTGCTAGCTACTGTCCATCCCAACTATGCTATCAAACCTTTGTGCTAGCTACTATCCATCCCAACTATGCTACTATCAAACCAATGTGCTAGCTACTGTCCATCCCAACTATGCTATCAAACCTTTGTGCTAGCTACTGTCCATCCCAACTATGCTACTATCAAACCAATGTGCTAGCTACTGTCCATCACAACTATGCTACTATCAAACCAATGTGCTAGCTACTGTCCATCCCAACTATGCTATCAAACGTATGTGCTAGCTACTGTCCATCCCAACTATGCTACTATCAAACCAATGTGCTAGCTACTGTCCATCCCAACTATGCTACTATCAAACCAATGTGCTAGCTACTGTCCATCCCAACTATGCTACTATCAAACCAATGTGCTAGCTACTGTCCATCCCAACTATGCTACTATCAAACCAATGTGCTAGCTACTGTACATCCCAACTATGCTACTATCAAACCAATGTGCTAGCTACTGTCCATCCCAACTATGCTACTATCAAACCAATGTGCTAGCTACTGTCCATCCCAACTATGCTACTATCAAACCAATGTGCTAGCTACTGTCCATCCCAACTATGCAACTATCAAACCATTGTGCTAGCTACTGTCCATCCCAACTATGCTACTATCAAACCAATGTGCTAGCTACTGTCCATCCCAACTATGCAACTATCAAACCAATGTGCTAGCTACTGTCCATCCCAACTATGCTACTATCAAACCAATGTGCTAGCTACTGTCCATCCCAACTATGCTACTATCAAACCAATGTGCTAGCTACTGTCCATCCCAACTATGCTACTATCAAACCAATGTGCTAACTACTGTCCATCCCAACTATGCTACTATCAAACAATGTGCTAGCAACTGTCCATCCCAACTATGCTACTATCATACCAATGGGCTAGCTACTGTCCATCCCAACTATGCTACTATCAAACCAATGTGCTAGCTACTGTCCATCC
This sequence comes from Borostomias antarcticus, assembly GCF_949987555.1. Classification (NCBI taxonomy): domain Eukaryota; kingdom Metazoa; phylum Chordata; class Actinopteri; order Stomiiformes; family Stomiidae; genus Borostomias; species Borostomias antarcticus. Next base: position 2,288,089 of record NW_028176195.1, read on the forward strand.
CAACTATGCTACTATCAAACCAATGTGCTAGCTACTGTCCATCCCAACTATGCTACTATCAAACCAATGTGCTAGCTACTGTACATCCCAACTATGCTACTATCAAACCAATGTGCTAGCTACTGTCCATCCCAACTATGCTACTATCAAACCAATGTGCTAGCTACTGTCCATCCCAATTATGCTACTATCAAACCAATGTGCTAGCTACTGTCCATCCCAACTATGCTACTATCAAACCAATGTGCTAGCTATTGTCCATCCCAACTATGCTACTATCAAACCAATGTGCTAGCTACTGTCCATCACAGCTATGCTACTATCAAACCAATGTGCTAGCTACTGTCCATCCCAACTATGCTACTATCAAACCAATGTGCTAGCTATTGTCCATCCCAACTATGCTACTATCAAACCAATGTGCTAGCTACTGTCCATCACAGCTATGCTACTATCAAACCAATGTGCTAGCTACTGTCCATCCCAACTATGCTACTATCAAACCAATGTGCTAGCTACTGTCCATCCCAACTATGCTATCAAACCTTTGTGCTAGCTACTATCCATCCCAACCATGCTACTATCAAACCAATGTGCTAGCTACTGTCCATCCCAACTATGCTATCAAACCTTTGTGCTAGCTACTGTCCATCCCAACTATGCTACTATCAAACCAATGTGCTAGCTACTGTCCATCACAACTATGCTACTATCAAACCAATGTGCTAGCTAATGTCCATCCCAACTATGCTACTATCAAACAATGTGCTAGCAACTGTCCATCCCAACTATGCTACTATCATACCAATGTGCTAGCTACTGTCCATCCCAACTATGCTACTATCAAACCAATGTGCTAGCTACTGTCCATCCCAACTATGCTACTATCAAACCAATGTGCTAGCTACTGTCCATCCCAACTATGCTATCAAACGTATGTGCTAGCTACTGTCCATCCCAACTATGCTACTATCAAACCAATGTGCTAGCTACTGTCCATCCCAACTATGCTATCAAACCTATGTGCTAGCTACTGTCCATCCCAACTATGCTACTATCAAACCAATGTGCTAGCTATTGTCCATCACAACTATGCTACTATCAAACCAATGTGCTAGCTACTGTCCATCCCAACTATGCTACTATCAAACCAATGTGCTAGCTACTGTCCATCCCAACTATGCTACTATCAAACCAATGTGCTAGCTACTGTCCATCCCAACTATGCTACTATCAAACCAATGTGCTAGCTACTGTCCATCCCAACTATGCTACTATCAAACCAATGTGCTAGCTACTGTCCATCCCAACTATGCTACTATCAAACCAATGTGCTAGCTACTGTCCATCCCAACTATGCTACTATCAAACCAATGTGCTAGCTACTGCCCATCCCAACTATGCTACTATCAAACCAATGTGCTAGCTACTGTACATCCCAACTATGCTACTATCAAACCAATGTGCTAGCTACTGTCCATCCCAACTATGCTACTATCAAACCAATGTGCTAGCTACTGTCCATCCCAACTATGCTACTATCAAACCAATGTGCTAGCTACTGTCCATCCCAACTATGCTACTATCAAACCAATGTGCTAGCTACTGTCCATCCCAACTATGCTATCAAACCTATGTGCTAGCTACTGTCCATCCCAACTATGCTACTATCAAACCAATGTGCTAGCTAATGTCATCACAACTATGCTACTATCAAACCAATGTGCTAGCTAATGTCCATCCCAACTATGCTACTATCAAACAATGTGCTAGCAACTGTCCATCCCAACTATGCTACTATCATACCAATGTGCTAGCTACTGTCCATCCCAACTATGCTACTATCAAACCAATGTGCTAGCTACTGTCCATCCCAACTATGCTACTATCAAACCAATGTGCTAGCTACTGTCCATCCCAACTATGCTATCAAACGTATGTGCTAGCTACTGTCCATCCCAACTATGCTACTATCAAACCAATGTGCTAGCTACTATCCATCCCAACTATGCTACTATCAAACCAATGTGCTAGCTACTGTCCATCCCAACTATGCTATCAAACCTATGTGCTAGCTACTGTCCATCCCAACTATGCTACTATCAAACCAATGTGCTAGCTACTGTCCATCCCAACTATGCTACTATCAAACCAATGTGCTAACTACTGTCCATCCCAACTATGCTACTATCAAACAATGTGCTAGCAACTGTCCATCCCAACTATGCTACTATCATACCAATGGGCTAGCTACTGTCCATCCCAACTATGCTATCAAACCTTTGTGCTAGCTACTGTCCATCCCAACTATGCTACTATCAAACCAATGTGCTAGCTACTGTCCATCACAACTATGCTACTATCAAACCAATGTGCTAGCTACTGTACATCCCAACTATGCTACTATCAAACCAATGTGCTAGCTACTGTCCATCCCAACTATGCTACTATCAAACCAATGTGCTAGCTACTGTCCATCCCAATTATGCTACTATCAAACCAATGTGCTAGCTACTGTTTATCACAACTATGCTACTATCAAACCAATGTGCTAGCTAATGTCCATCCCAACTATGCTACTATCAAACAATGTGCTAGCAACTGTCCATCCCAACTATGCTACTATCATACCAATGTGCTAGCTACTGTCCATCCCAACTATGCTACTATCAAACCAATGTGCTAGCTACTGTCCATCCCAACTATGCTATCAAATGTATGTGCTAGCTTCTGTCCATCCCAACTATGCTACTATCAAACCAATGTGCAAGCTACTGTCCATCCCAACTATGCTACTATCAAACCAATGTGCTAGCTACTGTCCATCACAGCTATGCTACTATCAAACCAATGTGCTAGCTACTGTCCATCCCAACTATGCTACTATCAAACCAATGTGCTAGCTACTGTCCATCCCAACTATGCTATCAAACCTTTGTGCTAGCTACTATCCATCCCAACCATGCTACTATCAAACCAATGTGCTAGCTACTGTCCATCCCAACTATGCTATCAAACCTTTGTGCTAGCTACTGTCCATCCCAACTATGCTACTATCAAACCAATGTGCTAGCTACTGTCCATCACAACTATGCTACTATCAAACCAATGTGCTAGCTAATGTCCATCCCAACTATGCTACTATCAAACAATGTGCTAGCTACTGTCCATCCCAACTATGCTACTATCAAACCAATGTGCTAGCTACTGTCCATCCCAACTATGCTACTATCAAACCAATGTGCTAGCTACTGTCCATCCCAACTATGCTATCAAACCTTTGTGCTAGCTACTATCCATCCCAACTATGCTACTATCAAACCAATGTGCTAGCTACTGTCCATCCCAACTATGCTATCAAACCTTTGTGCTAGCTACTGTCCATCCCAACTATGCTACTATCAAACAATGTGCTAGCAACTGTCCATCCCAACTATGCTACTATCATACCAATGGGCTAGCTACTGTCCATCCCAACTATGCTACTATCAAACCAATGTGCTAGCTACTGTCCATCCCAACTATGCTACTATCAAACCAATGTGCTAGCTACTGTCCATCCCAACTATGCTACTATCAAACCAATGTGCTAGCTACTGTACATCCCAACTATGCTACTATCAAACCAATGTGCTAGCTACTGTCCATCCCAACTATGCTACTATCAAACCAATGTGCTAGCTACTGTCCATCCCAACTATGCTACTATCAAACCAATGTGCTAGCTACTGTCCATCCCAACTATGATACTATCAAACCAATGTGCTAGCTACTGTCCATCACAGCTATGCTACTATCAAACCAATGTGCTAGCTACTGTCCATCCCAACTATGCTACTATCAAACCAATGTGCTAGCTACTGTCCATCCCAACTATGCTATCAAACCTTTGTGCTAGCTACTATCCATCCCAACTATGCTACTATCAAACCAATGTGCTAGCTACTGTCCATCCCAACTATGCTATCAAACCTTTGTGCTAGCTACTGTCCATCCCAACTATGCTACTATCAAACCAATGTGCTAGCTACTGTCCATCACAACTATGCTACTATCAAACCAATGTGCTAGCTAATGTCCATCCCAACTATGCTACTATCAAACAATGTGCTAGCAACTGTCCATCCCAACTATGCTACTATCATACCAATGTGCTAGCTACTGTCCATCCCAACTATGCTACTATCAAACCAATGTGCTAGCTACTGTCCATCCCAACTATGCTACTATCAAACCAATGTGCTAGCTACTGTCCATCCCAACTATGCTACTATCAAACCAATGTGCTAGCTACTGTCCATCCCAACTATGCTACTATCAAACCAATGTGCTAGCTACTGTCCATCCCAACTATGCTACTATCAAACCAATGTGCTAACTACTGTCCATCCCAACTATGCTACTATCAAACAATGTGCTAGCAACTGTCCATCCCAACTATGCTACTATCATACCAATGGGCTAGCTACTCTCCATCCCAACTATGCTACTATCAAACCAATGTGCTAGATACTGTCCATCCCAACTATGCTACTATCAAACCAATGTGCTAGCTACTGTTCATCCCAACTATGCTACTATCAAACCAATGTGCTAGCTACTGTACATCCCAACTATGCTACTATCAAACCAATGTGCTAGCTACTGTCCATCCCAACTATGCTACTATCAAACCAATGTGCTAGCTACTGTCCATCCCAACTATGCTACTATCAAACCAATGTGCTAGCTACAGTCCATCCCAACTATGATACTATCAAACCAATGTGCTAGCTACTGTCCATCACAGCTATGCTACTATCAAACCAATGTGCTAGCTACTGTCCATCCCAACTATGCTACTATCAAACCAATGTGCTAGCTACTGTCCATCCCAACTATGCTATCAAACCTTTGTGCTAGCTACTATCCATCCCAACTATGCTACTATCAAACCAATGTGCTAGCTACTGTCCATCCCAACTATGCTATCAAACCTTTGTGCTAGCTACTGTCCATCCCAACTATGCTACTATCAAACCAATGTGCTAGCTACTGTCCATCACAACTATGCTACTATCAAACCAATGTGCAAGCTAATGTCCATCCCAACTATGCTACTATCAAACAATGTGCTAGCAACTGTCCATCCCAACTATGCTACTATCATACCAATGTGCTAGCTACTGTCCATCCCAACTATGCTACTATCAAACCAATGTGCTAGCTACTGTCCATCCCAACTATGCTACTATCAAACCAATGTGCTAGCTACTGTCCATCCCAACTATGCTATCAAACGTATGTGCTAGCTACTGTCCATCCCAACTATGCTACTATCAAACCAATGTGCTAGCTACTGTCCATCCCAACTATGCTACTATCAAACCAATGTGCTAGCTACTGTCCATCCCAACTATGCTACTATCAAACCAATGTGCTAGCTACTGTCCATCCCAACTATGCTACTATCAAACCAATGTGCTAGCTACTGTACATCCCAACTATGCTACTATCAAACCAATGTGCTAGCTACTGTCCATCCCAACTATGCTACTATCAAACCAATGTGCTAGCTACTGTCCATCCCAACTATGCTACTATCAAACCAATGTGCTAGCTACTGTCCATCCCAACTATGCAACTATCAAACCATTGTGCTAGCTACTGTCCATCCCAACTATGCTACTATCAAACCAATGTGCTAGCTACTGTCCATCCCAACTATGCAACTATCAAACCAATGTGCTAGCTACTGTCCATCCCAACTATGCTACTATCAAACCAATGTGCTAGCTACTGTCCATCCCAACTATGCTACTATCAAACCAATGTGCTAGCTACTGTCCATCCCAACTATGCTACTATCAAACCAATGTGCTAACTACTGTCCATCCCAACTATGCTACTATCAAACAATGTGCTAGCAACTGTCCATCCCAACTATGCTACTATCATACCAATGGGCTAGCTACTGTCCATCCCAACTATGCTACTATCAAACCAATGTGCTAGCTACTGTCCATCCCAACTATGCTACTATCAAACCAATGTGCTAGCTACTGTCCATCCCAACTATGCTACTATCAAACCAATGTGCTAGCTACTGTACATCCCAACTATGCTACTATCAAACCAATGTGCTAGCTACTGTCCATCCCAACTATGCTACTATCAAACCAATGTGCTAGCTACTGTCCATCCCAATTATGCTACTATCAAACCAATGTGCTAGCTACTGTCCATCCCAACTATGCTACTATCAAACCAATGTGCTAGCTATTGTCCATCCCAACTATGCTACTATCAAACCAATGTGCTAGCTACTGTCCATCACAGCTATGCTACTATCAAACCAATGTGCTAGCTACTGTCCATCCCAACTATGCTATCAAACCTTTGTGCTAGCTACTATCCATCCCAACCATGCTACTATCAAACCAATGTGCTAGCTACTGTCCATCCCAACTATGCTATCAAACCTTTGTGCTAGCTACTGTCCATCCCAACTATGCTACTATCAAACCAATGTGCTAGCTACTGTCCATCACAACTATGCTACTATCAAACCAATGTGCTAGCTAATGTCCATCCCAACTATGCTACTATCAAACAATGTGCTAGCAACTGTCCATCCCAACTATGCTACTATCATACCAATGTGCTAGCTACTGTCCATCCCAACTATGCTACTATCAAACCAATGTGCTAGCTACTGTCCATCCCAACTATGCTACTATCAAACCAATGTGCTAGCTACTGTCCATCCCAACTATGCTATCAAACGTATGTGCTAGCTACTGTCCATCCCAACTATGCTACTATCAAACCAATGTGCTAGCTACTGTCCATCCCAACTATGCTATCAAACCTATGTGCTAGCTACTGTCCATCCCAACTATGCTACTAGCAAACCAATGTGCTAGCTATTGTCCATCACAACTATGCTACTATCAAACCAATGTGCTAGCTACTGTCCATCCCAACTATGCTACTATCAAACCAATGTGCTAGCTACTGTCCATCCCAACTATGCTACTATCAAACCAATGTGCTAGCTACTGTCCATCCCAACTATGCTACTATCAAACCAATGTGCTAGCTACTGTCCATCCCAACTATGCTACTATCAAACCAATGTGCTAGCTACTGTCCATCCCAACTATGCTACTATCAAACCAATGTGCTAGCTACTGTCCATCCCAACTATGCTACTATCAAACCAATGTGCTAGCTACTGTCCATCCCAACTATGCTACTATCAAACCAATGTGCTAGCTACTGTCCATCCCAACTATGCTACTATCAAACCAATGTGCTAGCTACTGTACATCCCAACTATGCTACTATCAAACCAATGTGCTAGCTACTGTCCATCCCAACTATGCTACTATCAAACCAATGTGCTAGCTACTGTCCATCCCAACTATGCTACTATCAAACCAATGTGCTAGCTACTGTCCATCCCAACTATGCTACTATCAAACCAATGTGCTAGCTACTGTCCATCCCAACTATGCTATCAAACCTATGTGCTAGCTACTGTCCATCCCAACTATGCTACTATCAAACCAATGTGCTAGCTAATGTCATCACAACTATGCTACTATCAAACCAATGTGCTAGCTAATGTCCATCCCAACTATGCTACTATCAAACAATGTGCTAGCAACTGTCCATCCCAACTATGCTACTATCATACCAATGTGCTAGCTACTGTCCATCCCAACTATGCTACTATCAAACCAATGTGCTAGCTACTGTCCATCCCAACTATGCTACTATCAAACCAATGTGCTAGCTACTGTCCATCCCAACTATGCTATCAAACGTATGTGCTAGCTACTGTCCATCCCAACTATGCTACTATCAAACCAATGTGCTAGCTACTATCCATCCCAACTATGCTACTATCAAAACAATGTGCTAGCTACTGTCCATCCCAACTATGCTATCAAACCTATGTGCTAGCTACTGTCCATCCCAACTATGCTACTATCAAACCAATGTGCTAGCTACTGTCCATCCCAACTATGCTACTATCAAACCAATGTGCTAGCTACTGTCCATCCCAATTATGCTACTATCAAACCAATGTGCTAGCTACTGTTTATCACAACTATGCTACTATCAAACCAATGTGCTAGCTAATGTCCATCCCAACTATGCTACTATCAAACAATGTGCTAGCAACTGTCCATCCCAACTATGCTACTATCATACCAATGTGCTAGCTACTGTCCATCCCAACTATGCTACTATCAAACCAAT